>NC_134895.1:48862685-48929799 GCF_041734735.1 Babylonia areolata | reverse complement strand
TCTCTCTCTCTCTCTTTCTTTTCTTATGTGCTTTTTTTTTCTTTCGTTCCGTTCTTTTTTTGTTTGTTTGTTTTTTTCCCAATTTCTCGCTCATTTTTTTTTCTTCTTGTCTGACTCATTCTTCTTGTTCTCCCTGTGTTGTGTGTGTGTGTGTGTGTGTGTGTGTGTGTATGTCTGTATGTGTGTCTGTGTGTGTGTGTATGTGTGTGTGTGTCCGTCTGTCTGTCTGTCTGTATGTGTGTGTGTGTGTCTGTCTGTCTGTATGTGTGTGTGTGTATCTGTGTGTGTGTGTGTGTGTGTGTGTCTGTATGTATGTGTGTGTGTCTGTGTCTGTGTGTTTGTCTGTCTGTATGTATGTGTGTGTGTATGTCTGTGTGTGTGTGGGGGGGGGGGTGTGTGTGTATGTATGTATGTGTGTCTGTCTTTCTGTCTGTCTGTCTGTCTGTCTCTGTGTGTGTGTCTTGTGTGTGTCTTTCTGTCTATCTCTCTGTATGTATGTATGTGCGTGTGTGCATGCGCTTATGCGCTTGCGTGTGTGTGTACGTGTGTGCGTGCGTGTGTGTGTTTGGGCATGGAAAATGCGTTTGTTCTAAACGAATTGCGCTTTACAAATGCCATATTATTGTTATCGTCATCGTAATCGTCATCATCATCATTATTATCATCATCACCATCACCATCATCATATTCCTTAGTTTAGATGAGTGGTTATTGTTGTTTGTTGTTAGTTCTTTCTTAACATACGATAGCATCATCATATTTTGTCACAGTTCTGTGGTAGTTTTAAAGTGAACATGGACCTTCTTCTTCTTCTTCTTCTTCTTCTTCTTCTTCTTCTTCTTCTACTACTGCTGCTGCTGTTTGTTCTTTTTCTTGTTCTTCTTGTTCTTGTTCTTCTTCTTCTTCTTCTTCTTCTTCTTCTTCTTCTTCTTCTTCTTCTTCTTCTTCTTCTTCTTCTTCTTCTTTTTTCAGGAGGATGAAGTTGCTATTCCAGAAGGACAGTGCTGCTAAAGACGATCCCACTGTATGGTACAGGAACAGTTTGGTGTGAGGTTCAGGTCCCACAATCCATGCCTGATTCTGACAAGTGTTTTTCTACCCTGCTATGTGAAGGCTTCTTCTTCTTCAACTTCTTCTTCTTCTTCTGGCAGCAGCACCAGCATAGCCTCTTTCTTTCTTTCTTTCTTTCTTTCTTTCTTTCTCATCAACATTCTGAAGCCCATCATTCTTTCTTGTCTTCGTATTTTCTTTCCTTTTTTTTTTTTTTTTTTTTTGTTCTGCCCTTCTCTATTTTTTGTGTTCTTTCTTTTTCTTTTTCTTTCCTTATTTCCTTTTCTTTTTCTCTCTTTCTAACTTTTTTGTGAGTTTTTTTTTTTGTTTTTTTTTTTTTTTTTCTTTCTATTTCACCCTCCAGTCGCTCTCCGATCCTGATCCCCGCAATCAAAGAGTAAAATGGGAGGAGGGTAAGGGAGGGCTCGGAAGGGAAGGTGTTGGGGGTGGGGGGTGGGGATGGTGAGCCAAGGCGCGAGGAAGCAGTGGTCGGTCCAGGGTGACGTCAGCAAAATAAGGACCGGAAGTGGTCTCCCAACTCGTCGTCAGACAGAGAGACAGGCATCACGTGACACACAGAGGGCTGGGAGGGGGCGGGGTGCGCGGGGGGGGGGGGGGGGGGGGGACAGCGGAGTGGTACGGTACACCCGACACTGATTGCCTCCCTCTGCCATCCATCCAGAGTTATCTCCCTTCTACCTTTTACCCCCCCCCCCACCCCCCTGCCCCCCCCCCCCCCCCACTCCCACTCCTCCTTTTCCCACCACTGTCAGCAAAGCCCCCTCTTCTCCACTCTCGTTTCGTTTCGACACCACACCACACCCCATCCCATATCCAACCACTTTCTTGTCATTTACTTACTCGCCATTTTCTCCTTTCCACTCAGATGCTGTCTTACTCTTTTCTCCTTCCCCGTCAGTAACGCACGTGAGCTTTCTCCTTTCCAGGGCAACGGTTACTGACTTACCACTTTCTCCTTTGTGGTCAGTTGCTGACTGGTCCTTTCTCATTTCCCATCAGTTACTGACTTACCCTTTCTCCTTTCCCATCAGTCACTGACTGGCCTCTTTCTCCTTTCCCAACAGTTACTGACTTACCCTTTCTCCTTTCCCATCAGTTACTGACTTACTCTTTCTCCTTTCCCAAATTTTACTGACTTACCCTTTCTCCTTTCCCAAAAGTTACTGACTTACTCTTTCTCCTCTCCCAACAGTTACTGACTGGTTCTTTCTCCTTTCCCAACAGTTACTGACTTACCCTTTCTCCTTTCCCATCAGTTACTGACTTACCCTTTCTCCTTTCCCATCAGTTACTGACTTACCCTTTCTCCTTTCCCAACAGTTACTGACTGGCCTCTTTCTCCTTTCCCATCAGTTACTGACTTACCCTTTCTCCTTTCCCATCAGTTACTGACTTACCCTTTCTCCTTTCCCAACAGTTACTGACTTACCCTTTCTCCTTTCCCATCAGTTACTGACTGGTCCTTTCTCATTTCCCATCAGTTACTGACTGGTCCTTTCTCCTTTCCCATCAGTCACTGACTGGTCCTTTCTCATTTCCCATCAGTTACTGACTTACCCTTTCTCATTTCCCATCAGTTACTGACTGGTCCTTTCTCATTTCCCATCAGTTACTGACTGGTCCTTTCTCCTTTCCCATCAGTTGCTGACTGGCCCTTTCACATTTCCCAACAGTTACTGACTTACCCTTTCTTCTTTCCCAAATTTTACTGACTTACCCTTTCTCCTTTCCCAACAGTTACTGACTGGTTCTTTCTCCTTTCCCAACAGTTACTGACTTACCCTTTCTCCTTTCCCAACAGTTACTGACTTACCCTTTCTCCTTTCCCAACAGTTACTGACTTACCCTTTCTCCTTTCCCATCAGTTACTGACTTACCCTTTCTCCTTTCCCATCAGTTACTGACTGGTTCTTTCTCATTTCCCACTTGTTACTTTCTCTTCTCCCGCCCCAACTCCCCCACCCCCACCCCCTCCCCCTCAGTTACCACCACCAGTAATACCAACGCACGGCTCATATCACAGATTGAAATAACCTTACAGTTAGGCCAAAAGCAATGTGAGAGCTGTATGACCAATTGTTTCTCCATTGCAATGGGAAATCATTTACAGCTTAGTCTTTTGCGAAAGACTATGACTCTCAAACTAGGAGGCAAAATTGCGCTGGCTCTTAGTGCTGCAGCCTTAGGGGCTAGCTGGCCTTTGGAAAACTTTGGGACGTAACTCGGGCAAGACACTCCACGATAATCAAATTCTAGTGAGAGTAGTTGAGTTTGTGGCAATGGCGGTAGATGGTGGAAGTAGTGGAGGTTGTGGCGATAAATAGTGAAAGAAGTGGTGGTGGTAGTAGCAGTGGTGGTAGATGGTGAAATTAGTGGAGGTGGTGGCGGTGGTGGTAGATGGTGAAAGAAGTGGTTGTAGTAGCAGTGAAAGTAGCGGTAGCCGAAGCTGTGGTAGATAGTGAAGAAGTGGTGGTAGTGGTGGTAGATTATTTGTTTGTATTATTTGTATTTGTATTTCTTTTTATCACAACAGGTTTCTCTGTGGGAAATTCGGGCTGCTCTCCCCAGGGAGAGCGCGTCGCTACACTACAGCGCAACCCTTGTTTGTATTTTTTCTGCGTGCATTTTTTTTAAACTTGTTTTTACTATCGAAGTGGATTTACAGAATTTTGCCAGGAACAACCCTTTTGTTGCCGTCGGTTCTTTAACGTGCGCTAAGTGCATGCTGCACACAGAATCTTGGTTTATCGTCTCATCCGAATGACTAGCGTCAAGACCACCACTCAAGGTCTAGTGGAGGGGGGGTAAATATCGGCAATTCGAACCAGCGCGCTCAGATTCTCTCGCTTCCTAGGCGGACGTGATACCTCTAGGCCATCACTCCATAATGGAATTAGAGGCCGTAGTGGTAGTGGTGGTAGATGGTGAATATAGTGATGGTAGTGAAAGTGGTGGTTGAAAGTGAAAGTGATGGTGGTAGTGATGGTAGGTAGTGAAAATGGTGGTAGATAGTGAAAGTGGTGGTGGTAGATAGCGAAACCAGTAGTGGTAGTAATGGTAGATAGTAAAATTGGTGGTGTTAGTGGTAGTGATGGTAGACAGTAAAATTGGTGGTGTTAGTGGAAGTGGTGGTAGATAGTGAAATTGGTGGTGTTGGTGGTAGTGGTAGATAGTGAAATAAGTTGTGACAGCGGTAATGATGGTAGATAGTGAAACTGGTGGTGTTAGTGGTAGTGGTAGATAGTGAAATTGGTGGTGTTAGTGGTAGTGGTAGATAGTGAAATTGGTGGTGTTAGTGGTAGTGATGGTAGATAGTAAAATTGGTGGTGTTAGTGGAAGTGGTGGTAGATTGGTGGTGTTAGTGGTAATTGTGGTAAATAGTAAAATTGGTGGTGTTAGTGGTAGTGGTAGATAGTGAAATTGACGGTGGTAGTGGTAGTGGTGGTAGTTAGTAAAATTGGTGGTGTTAGTGGAAGTGGTGGTAGATTGGTGGTGTTAGTGGTAATTGTGGTAAATAGTAAAATTGGTGGTGTTAGTGGTAGTGGTAGATAGTGAAATTGACGGTGGTAGTGGTAGTGGTGGTAGATAGTAAAATTGGTGGTGTTAGTGGAAGTGGTGGTAGATTGGTGGTGTTAGTGGTAATTGTGGTAAATAGTAAAATTGGTGGTGTTAGTGGTAGTGGTAGATAGTGAAATTGGTGGTGTTAGTGGTAGTGGTGGTAGATAGTAAAATTGGTGGTGTTAGTGGAAGTGGTGGTAGATTGGTGGTGTTAGTGGTAGTGGTGATAAATAGCAAAATTGGTGGTGTTAGTGGTAGTGGTAGATAGTGAAATTGACGGTGGTAGTGGTAGTGGTGGTAGATAGTAAAATTGGTGGTGTTAGTGGAAGTGGTGGTAGATTGGTGGTGTAAGTGGTAGTGGTGATAAACAGCAAAATTGGTGGTGTCAGTGGAAGTGGTGGTAAATTGGTGGTTTTAGTGGAAGTGGTGGTATAGATAGTGAAATTAGTGGCGGCAGTGGTAGTGATGGTAGATTGTGAAATTAGCGGTGGCCGCGGTAATGATGGTAGTTGTGATGATGATGATGATGATGATGATGATGACAGTGGTGGTGGTAACTCACAGGCCACCGTCACTCGGTACAAACTAAAAGCCGTCAGCGGGGGATCAGCCAGGCAACACGGCAATCTCCGGGGATCAGCCAGGCAACACGGCAACCTCCAATCACAGCTGGCAAATAGAGCAATCGAACTGTCCACCCAGAATGCTGATGGCCTCCTGTCTTCCATAACAGCTGCCACTTCCCAAGGGATTGGAAGATGGATCTGTCTTCTATATCCTCTGGACAGCAAGACCAAAGAACGGCTTTAGTGGTTGTGACAGATTCGGGAATTCCTTGACCAGTTTATAAAAAAAAAAAAAAAAAAAAAAATGTCAGCGCAATTTCAGAAGAACGTCATAGTAAGGTTTGTAAAGAATAAGGGTTCATAACATCGAAAGGAGAAAAACAGGGAGATAAATGAGTACATATATTTGTATTTGTATTTCTTTTTATCACAACATATTTCTCTCTGTGAAATTCGGGCTGCTCTCCCCAGGAAGAGCGCGTCGCTATACTACAGCGCCACCCATTTTTTTTGTATTTTTTTCGTGCGTGCAGTTTTATTTGTTTTTCCTATCGAAGTGGATTTTTCTACAGAATTTTGCCAGGACCAATCCTTTCGTTGCCGTGGGTTCTTTTACGTGCGCTAAGTGCATGCTGCACACGGGACCTCGGTTTATCATCTCATCCGAATGACTAGCGTCCAGACCACCACTTAAGGTCTAGTGGAGGGGGAGAAAATATCGGCGGCTGAGCCGTGATTCGAACTAGCGCGCTCAGATTCTCTCGCTTCCTAGGCGGACGCGTTACCTCTAGGCCATCACTCCACTCTAATATAATGCGTAAGTGCAGAGAGACAGAAAAACACCACCATCAACAAAACCCATAGCCCCATTTTATGTTTCTCCAGTGCCCCTGGAGCGGAGCAGAAAACATCTCATCACTTGTGTTATAAGGACAGATAACTGATGACTGAACTAATGCATCTAACTCAAAGATTACATTAGTGAACGCAGTGAAACAGTGACTCACATCAAAGTGCACTTTTTGGTCAGTGAGGAAAAAAAACACAAATGAATCAATATGACAACAGGTGAACGGACATTTGTTTAGTTTAAAGTACACTGATGGCAGAAACAGAAAGAAGAATCCAAGCATTCGAAACCAAGTGCTTGAGGAGACTACTGCACATCTACAAGGAGCACAAGACCAATGACTATATGCGGAACCTGGTCAGCAACCTTGTTGGGCCCCAAGAACCACTGCTGGCGACTGTCAAACGACGGAAGATGGCATGATTTGGTCACGTCATACGACATAACACCCTCTCCAAAACCATCCTGCAAGGGACTGTAGAGGGAGGGCGCAGACGGGGGCGGCAGAGAAAGAGCTGGTCCGACAACGTCAAGGAATGGACCAAAATGACGATGCCAGGTCTCCTCACGACAGCTGCCAACAGAACGGCGTGGCGAGCTATGACATCTTCCTCATGCCCCCCCGCCCCCACCCCCCCCCCCCCCCCCCCCCCCCCCCCCCCCCCCCCCCCCCCCCCCCCCCACCCCCAATGACCCCAGCGGTCGAGGGAATGAGCCAGACTGAGCCAGACACATGAATAGATCAGTGGTTGACTCAAATTATTAACGATTGAACTATGAGCCCAAGTCAAGGACAGGTGAACAGACCATTAGAGTGTTTGTGCATTGTAAACGCGTGAATGAACATAGGAGCCATAAGAAAAATACGAGTGAATAGATCAAAAACTGTCTTCCATCACAACTGACAAAATCAAACTTGGCAGTACAACCATCCCTCTTTTCAGCTCAGTCAGAAATCTCGGCGTTGTCCTTGATAACACACTGTCTATGCAAAATTTTATCAGTCAGACATGTCAATCCTGCTACTGTCAATCGCGACGCATCAGTTCCATTCGGAAATATCTGTCCACCGACGCATTATCTAGACATGTCGTTTCTCTCATTCTCTCTCGCCTTGACGACTGTAATTCTCTATTGTCTGGTTTGCCTGCTTCATCCATTCAGTCCCTTCAGCATATACAAAACTCTGCTGCCCGACTCGTCCTCAGAAAGAAAAGATCTGAGCACATTCAATTCAATTCACTTCAATCCAAAATACTTTATTATCTGCTTCAACCAAAAACAGAAAATTCTCTTTAGGCTCACTTAAAATAAAATTAAAGAGAAAAAAAACAAACAACTGACACACCCTTCACTTATCACCATGCACACATCAATTATTATGTAAAAAGAAAAACATATGGGTAAGATACTATTACATTATGATTTAGAGTGTAACAACTGTGTGTGTGTTGCGTGTGTGTCTGTGCGTGTGCATGCACCGTTCTGTGCGTGTGCACACGCGCGCGTGCGCACGCGTGTGTGTGCCCGCGTGGTGAGCATGTGTGTGCGCGCGCGCGTATTTGTACGTTTCAATCATTATAAAAAGGAGAATATTCAGTAAGATAATTATAACATTTAAAAAGACAAAAGCTCATCAACAAATAAAACCGGAAAAAGAATGAACAACTGGCACACACTTCCTTGATCACAGCGTACATTTGAACTATCATGTAAAAAGAAAACATTCAGGTAAGAAAACAAAAATTTCATTTTAAGATACAGTGAAACATTTCAATGATATAAAAGGAAAATATTCAGTAAGATAATTACAACATTTAAGAACATGAAATCACAGTTGAAGGGTCAACACCGCCACCAAGACTAAAAATCACTCCTCTTTTGCAACATCTCCATTGGCTCCCTGTCTCACACAGAATAAAGTACAAGATCAGAACTCTATGATATAGATGTATTCACAAATCAGCCCCTTCCTATCTCTGTGGCTGCCTTCACCTCTACACTCTCTCTCGCTCTCTACGATCGGCTTCGGATCCACGATGTTTACGCATACCCAGATTCAAACACTCCACTGTTGGACGCCGTTCTTTCTTTGTCTCTGGACCTTGCATTTGGAATTAACTTCCTCTTTCGCTTCGTTAGGTCTCCGCACTCAGTTCTTTCAAGTCTGGCCTTAAAACCCACCTCTTCACAAGATAGCCTCCCTCCCCTGTCTCTTCCTTGTCTTCAGTTTCTCCAGTTTTAGAGTTATGCATGCCTGTGAATGACTGGTGTGAAAGCGCTTTGATTTGTCTCTGCACTAGATTCAGCGCTATATAAATATTATTATTATTATTATCATCATCATCATCATCATCATCATCATTATCACTGGATCAGATCGATGTATGAGAGAATGAACCACAGTTAGTCTGGACAAAGTGCGGATAAACTCACCAGAGCATATACACATAAAGAAATCAGTCACTCAGATCACAGTAGGTTACACACGAATGAAAAGAGGGTGAGTCAATCTACTTACATACGAACGAACCATAATCCAGATCATACAACAGACGAACGAACCATAATCCAGATCATACAACAGACAAACGAACCATAATCCAGATCATACAACAGACGAACGAACAACAATTCAGATCATACAACAGACAAACGAACCATAATCCACATCATACAACAGACGAACGAACCATAATTCAGATCATACAACAGACAAACGAACCATAATCCAGATCATACAACAGACAAACGAACCATAATCCTGATCATACAACAGACGAACGAACTATAATCCAGATCATACAACAGACGAACGAACAACAATCCAGATCATACAACAGACGAACGAACTATAATCCAGATCATACAACAGACGAACGAACCATAATTCAGATCATACAACAGACAAACGAACCATAATCCAGATCATACAACAGACGAATGAACTATAATCCAGATCATACAACAGACCAGTGAACAACAATCCAGATCATACAACAGACGAACGAACCATAATTCAGATCATACAACAGACGAACGAACTATAATCCAGATCATACAACAGACGAACAAACCATAATCCTGATCATACAACAGACAAACGAACCATAATCCTGATCATACAACAGACGAACGAACCATAATCCAGATCATACAACAGACGAACGAACCATAATTCAGATCATACAACAGACGAACGAACAACAATCCAGATCATACAACAGACGAACGAACCATAATCCAGATCATACAACAGACAAACGAACCATAATCCAGACCATACAACAGACGAATGAACCATAATCCAGATCATACAACAGACCAGTGAACAACAGTCCAGATCATACAACAGACGAACGAACCATAATCCAGATCATACAACAGACGAACGAACCATAATCCAGATCATACAACAGACAAACGAACTATAATCCAGATCATACAACAGACAAACGAACCATAATCCAGATCATACAACAGACGAACGAACCATAATTCAGATCATACAACAAACAAACGAACCATAATCCAGATCATACAACAGACAAACGAACCATAATCCAGATCATACAACAGACCAGTGAACAACAATCCAGATCATACAACAGACGAACGAACCATAATCCAGATCATACAACAGACGAACGAACCATAATCCAGATCATACAACAGACAAACGAACCATAATCCAGATCATACAACAGACGAACGAACCATAATCCAGATCATACAACAGACGAACGAACAACAATCCAGATCATACAACAGACAAACGAACCATAATCCAGATCATACAACAGACAAACGAACTATAATCCAGATCATACAACAGACGAATGAACTATAATCCAGATCATACAACAGACCAGTGAACAACAATCCAGATCATACAACAGACGAACGAACCATAATCCAGATCATACAACAGACGAACGAACCATAATCCAGATCATACAACAGACAAACGAACCATAATCCAGATCAAACAAAAGACAAACGAACCATAATCCAGATCATACAACAGACAAACGAACCATAATCCAGATCATACAACAGACGAACGAACCATAATCCAGATCATACAACAGACAAACGAACCATAATCCAGATCATACAACAGACAAACAAACGAACCATAATCCAGATCATACAACAGACAAACGAACCATAATCCAGATCATACAACAGACAAACGAACCATAATTCAGATCATACAACAGACAAACGAACCATAATCCAGATCATACAACAGACGAACGAACTATAATCCAGATCATACAACAGACAAACGAACTATAATCCAGATCATACAACAGACAAACGAACCATAATCCAGATCATACAACAGACAAACGAACCATAATCCAGATCATACAACAGACGAACGAACCATAATCCAGATCATACAACAGACAAACGAACCATAATCCAGATCATACAACAGACGAACGAACCATAATCCAGATCATACAACAGACGAACGTGTTCATAATCCAGATCATACAACAGACAAACAGACAAACGAACCATAATCCAGACCGTATAACTGAATGAACGAACCATAATCCAGGCTTTGGTACAGACGTGTCAGCCATTCAGTGATAGCAGAGCACATAACAGAAGAAAAACAACCCGTAAAGCCAGACTACCAAAGTGTACATCGACAGAACATTCAATCAAAAGTTGGGCCGGGAGAAGAAGAAAAAAAAAGTCAGGAAAAGAAAATCCATTCAACCATCTCTGCCCACTTGTAGCCACCATTGCCCACGTTTAGCCATCTCTGTCCACATTTCGCCATCTCTGCCCTCCCTCGCTGAGATGGTGGGGTGGGGGTGGGGGTGGGGGCAGATGACTCTTTGTCCAGCCCCCATCCCACCCCACCCCTCACCCCCCTTCCCACTCCCCTCCCTGCACCAACAGCCCTTCCCAAGTCTTTGTGCATACATCACATCTCCGCTATCTCACAGGGACGGCTGACTGTGCAAGTGAATAGACCGTGAGGATGGACATCAGCACTTGGTTGCCTCCCCTTGCCCGCAGATCTTTTCCTCCGTCCCCCTGCACCCCCCCCCCCCCCCCCCCCCCCCCCCCCCCCCCCCCCCCTCCCCCGCCCCCGTCCCCTCCCTCTTTCCCTCGTTCCGCGCTTGTCAAACAGACTGCAGGCAGTGCGGACACTGTCAGGTTATTCCCAAAGTGACGGCTCCTAGCTGGGTCCTTGTATTGACATGATGTCCTTCGGTACCACAGGTCTTGGGTGCTAGTGTGCTGGCGTTCGTTTGCAAACCCCACATTGAATTTTTTTTTTCTTGTTCGCAGCAGCGGTAGCAGCAGCAGCAGCAACGGCGGTGGTGGAACCAGCAGTTGTAATTATACTTCTCGACACTCGCTTAGGATCAAACATTAAGTACATTGTGATGAGAAAGAAAAAAAATATTTTCATGACAAAATGGTCACATCAAGGTCCTTGTCGAGAAATCTGTGAATGACAAAGATTACCGGTTTTGACTATGAGAAAGTGTGTCACCGAAACACACCGGGAAAGTTGGTGTTTTAGGCTTCTTACAGTCAATATCAGTTCTTCCTCGTGTTGAATTAACCCTTTCACCGCCAGTCAATTTAGAGTACAAAATTCCCTTGTGGTATAAACACAGAAAAGACAGTGGCTAAGAATAGCTGGGGATTCCCCCTCCGATGTATCCTACCACCAAACATTAAGAGCAGTAGGTTCATGGATAACAGACTAATGAATGGTCACCTTTCAGTGACATGGGTCCTCTACCACGCCTGTGCATAAATGCGAGCTTGGCGGTGAAAGGGTTAACGACTTCCGTTTTGCGAAATCCATTAAAGACCTAATTTTCTTGGGTTGTGGGGTTACTTCTATTTATTTCAAATATTCCTCTTTTTATTCCACCCTTCATGAACTATGTATCCCCGCATCTCACTATAGAACTCCCCAGCCCCATCCTCTCTTTCTTATCCATTTATCTTTAAGTGACAACATTAACATGTGAAAATTAATAGGCCTACTTTTAACCCCCACAAAATGTATTTAATCACCTGTATGTGTGACAGGACATTTAACAAAATTTCCTCCTCCTCCATTGCATCGGGGACAACATCCTTGCTGATGCCAAGGATCAACCAGTCTTGAAATTCATTCTTCCTTTCTTTGATTTAACCTCTTTTCACTTAAAGTTATATTGGACGTGACGTGTGTGTGTGTGTGTGTGTGTGTGTGTGTGTGTGTGTGTGTGTGTGGTGCGGGTAGGGTAGGGATGGTGGATATTCCTCATTTTCTCCACGTGTGCTTTTTTTTTTTTCATCGCACCACCCTACACCCCCCCTCTGTTTCAAACCTCTTGCAGTGAAACACGGACAGTCTCTCAGCAACCAATGACCCGGAAGCAGTATTCGGGGAGATAACTCAACCAGGGCCACGATGAAGAACGGTCAACGAACGCCGAAAACACAAGTGCAAGAGAAGGTGACGTCATCGTCACAGCCAAACCAACGAAGAGTGCTGACGTGCTGTCAGAGACAGACTGACCCACTACAGCCCACCCCACGTCACCCACCGGGAACAACTTGCACGCAGGCGTGTGCGAGAAGGGTTGGGGATTTTTTGTTAGGAAAATTCTATTATTAACTAACTCAGTACGGCCAGTCCTCTCTTCTCCTCTACACAGACCCCTCGGATGTCCAGTGTGTGTCTGAATGACCCAACCTTTAGCTTCCGTCGTCAGAATTGTGGTATTCTTTGTCAACATTCACCTCTTCAGTATAATAATAATAATAATAATAATGGTATTTGTATAGCGCTAAATCTTGTGCATAAACAAATCAAAGCGCTTTCGCACCAGTCATTCTCACGCAAGCATAACTCTAAAACTGAAAAAAACTAAAAAGACAAGGAAGAGGCAGGGAAGGGAGGCTACTTTGGGAAGAGGTGGGTTTTAAGGCCAGACTTGAAAGAGCTGAGTGTGGAGACTTGACGAAGCGAAAGAGGAAGTTCATTCCAATTGCAAGGTCCAGAGACAGAGAAAGAACGGTGGCCAACAGTCGAGAGTTTGAATCTGGGTATATGTAAGTGGAGTGGATCCGAAGCTGATCGTAGTGAGCGAGATGGAGTGTAGAGGTGAAGGCAGGCACAGAGATAGGAAGGGGCTAATTTGTGAATACATTTGTAGCATAGAGTGCTGATCTTGTACTTTATTCGGTGTGAGACAGGGAGCCAGTGGAGATGTTGCAAAAGAGGAGTGGTGTGCTCAGATCTTTTCTTTCTGAGGACGAGTCGGGCAGCAGAATTTTGTATGCGCTGAAGGGACTGAATGGATGAAGCAGGCAAACCAGACAATAGAGAGTTACAGTAGTCAAGGCGAGAGAGAATGAGAGAAACGACAAGTCTAGATGTTGCGTCAGTGGACAGATATTTCCGGATGGAACTGATGCGCCGCAGTTGACAGTAGCAGGATTGACATGTCTGATTGATAAATGTTTGCATGGACAGTGTGTTGTCAAGGACAACGCCGAGGTTCCTGACTGAAGTGGACAGAGGGATGGATGTACTGCCAAGTTTGATTGTATTAGTTGTAATGGAAGAGAGTTTTTGTTTAGTTCCTATGATCATTGCTTCAGTTTTGTCCGCGTTCAATTGTAACTTATTTAGAGTCATCCAATTTTGAATATCCAGGAAGCAGTTAGATGTTTCTTGCAAGAGCGACAACAGTTTTTCAGGTGTATCACTCTTCTGGAGTTGAGTGTCATCAGCGTAAGAATGATGACTGACATTATGGCGGTTGATAATTTCAGCGAGAGGAGCAGTGTACAGTGTGAAGAGCACTGGGCCTAAAACAGATCCCTGTGGGACTCCATGTTCAATTTTAACGGGTTCAGACTGGAAATTATCAACAATGACAGACTGGAATCGATCAGTGAGATACGATTTGAACCAGTTTAGAACAGTGCCGTTGATACCAAATGTATAATGAAGACGGGAAAGAAGGATTGAATGGTCTATCGTGTCAAAGGCGGCTGACAAGTCGAGAAGAGTGAGAAGGGAGATCTGTCCTGAGTCGGACGCTAGCAGTAGGTTATTCAGGATGTGGAGGAGAGTGGTTTCGGTGCTGTGGTCAGCACGATAGGCAGACTGAAATGGGTGGATGAGATTGTTGAAACAAAGGTGATTGTTGAGCTGCTTCAGGACGGCTTTTTCAAGGAGTTTGGACAGGAATGGAAGATTAGAAACTGGTCGATAGTTTTTCAAAATGTTTGCGTCAAGGTTGGATTTCTTCAGAAGAGGCCGGACTATTGCAGTTTTGAAAGTGGATGGAAACGTTCCAGAGAGAAGGGATGAGTTGACAATGTTGGTGATTGTGGGGAGAAGCTGTGAGACACACTGAGAAAAAACAGAGGCTGGTATAGGATCGAGCTCACAGGATTTTATTGTCATTTCTTTGAGGATTTCATGGACATCTGTTTCAGTTAATGGATTAAAGGAATGGAGAGGAGTGCCGTTGAATTGAGGATCAGGATGAGTAGGTTGGAAAGGCATTTGGTCTAAGATGGTACGAATATTCTGGACTTTGTCAAAAAAGAAAGAAGAGAAGACATTGGGGAGTTCAGATAAAGTGTAGGCAGAAGGAAGAGGAGTCTTTTTTGCAGTGCCGAGAAGATTTGACATGATAGTGTAAAGAGATTTGGTGGATGTGGCATCGAGAACTTGAGAAGAAAAGAAGTTTGTCTTCGCTGATGAGATCATATGTTTGACTTTATTTATTTGTTTTCGGAAGATTTGATTGTGGACTTTCAGTTTTGTTGATCGCCATCGCCGTTCCAATTGACGACGTTTGCGTTTTGCAAATCGAATGTCTTGTGTGTACCACGGGGCGGAAGGTCTATCAGGGAGCATGCGGGTAGTGGGGGGTGCATGTTCATCCAGCAGTTGAGAGAGGACAGAGTTGTAGTGTGTAGAGACATTGGTGTGGGAAGAAATTCTGGAAAGGCGTTCAGCAGCTTGAGAAGAAAAAGTGTTAATGTTGATGGATTTCAGGTTGCGACGAGTAACGGATTTTTTGGTTCTGGTAGGTTTTGAAATATTAAGCAAGAATAATACAGCAGAATGGTCGGAAGAGAGTTCGTCAGTTACAGTCACTGACGCAATCATAGCATCGGAGTCACGTGTGATGAGCCAGTCCAACGTATGGCCAGATCTGTGTGTTGGTTCTGTAACGAGCTGAGAGAGAGAATGATTGGACAGAGATAGACATAGGCGTTTGACATCAGAGGAAGTTTGGTTGTTGAAATGAAAATTGAAGTCTCCGAGGATGATAAGTTTGCCAGAACGAAGGTTGTAGTAATCAAGTAATGTTCGGAACTCATCGTGAAACAGAGAAGACGTTAGGTTATTTTTACGACTAGGAGGAGGACGATAGAGACAACAGAAGATGATTGAGTGACCGGGAACATTGAGAGTGACTTCGAGCATTTCAAAAGTGTCATGTGGAAAGGCGTGGTTATGGGAGAAGGAAAGGGAAGACTCCAAGATATTTCTATAGACGATGGCGATGCCACCTCCACGAGACAGTCGAGGAAGTGACTTGGTTTTGTATCCAGGGGGGGTCAGTTGTTTAATTTTGGGTTCGTGACCTTGTAATTTCAACCAGGTTTCAGTGAGAAATACGATATCAAAATTATTTTCAAAAATATAATCAGAAATATAGTCAGTCTTTTGATCAGGGCAGACAGATTGAGCATTGAACAGGCAGGCATGAAAGAGATCAGAGGCAGGCTGAGAGGAATCTAAAGGTGAAGCAGGTGAGTCAGACAGACAGGCAACGGAAGGAGACGATGGTGACTGAGCAGTGGAGGACAGTGGGAAGGCAGAGAAAGGTCCGGGAGTTGAGACAGGTGTGTAAGGGGTAGAAAGCAGACCAGGGCCAATCACGGGAGATACACCACATTTTGGAACAGTGTCAGAAAGGACAGTGTCACGGGAAGTAAAGGAGTCAGCTTGAACATGAGTGTTGAGGTTGTCGTTGACAGTCACAGCAACAGCAGGGCTGACATCGGAGACAGGACGATCAGTGCTGGGGACAGAGATCCACAAACGGCGAAGTCTGCCCGCTCTGGTTCCTCTTTTTGTCTTTGCTCTGCCGATGCCCAGGCTGATTATGCGCTGCGTATAAGAGCCTTCCTCTTGCAATATTTTGATAGTGGTAATTGGGGTGAAACGCTGTTAACGTCGTCTCTTTCGCCGTTCGTATGGAGAGAGTTAACACGTGTAAAATGGAGAATTCCGCTTCAAGCACATTTTGTCTTTGTGGAAGTTGTAAATGAGAGATTTTCAATAGGAAAATATTGTCACTTCTCAAATGGTGCACATGAGAAAATTATGAGACTGGGCCCCTTAAGCCAAAAGACCAGACTGAAGTACAGCAGGTGTTACGGGAAGTTTATATTTCACTGCCAACACATTTATATGCATTCTGTTGTGGATTAGAAACTGGTTCTGCTTTTGGTTAACCGATTAATCAGCGGGGCAAAAAAACACAAAGAAAAAAACATTGACTTTTTTGTAAAATATTTCTACTTTAGTATATATGTTTTCGAAAGGTATTTCAAAAGTCTTTGTTTCGGTCTGTATGGAAAGAATGATGCATGTATAGTGCTTAGAGAGAGAGAGAGAGAGAGAGAGAGAGAGAGAGAGAGAGAGAGAGAGAGAGAGAGAGAGAGAGGTTGGAGATCGAGTAATCTTAATGGAGTTTTCCGGCACTGTTTGTTAAACTTTGCATTGAGAATGTGTGTATATGGGAAGTAAATAAGCGTTGATAAGTGTCGACACATACCTGCACAGGTTCCGAGGACTGTCCTCAATTAAATCCTCGAATCCTCAGATCAAGAGGACAGTCTCCGTTGTGAGCTGATAGCTGCTGACATGTAACTGCGTTGGGACACTTTTAAAGGCTGACCAATACAACACAATGCAATACAATACGATACAATAATATGATATATAAGATAAGATAAGATAAGAATAACTTTATTATCTCCAACTGGAGAAATTTGGTCAGGTGCATTATCACAACATAGACAAGTAAACAACATGGGGACCATAACTGTAAAAGTCAACAACAGCTTTTACGAATATTACGAAGATACAAATGTAAAAAATATCACATACACCGTTTCAAGCACTGCAGGTAATAACTAGTATTCTTAATGTAAAAACAGAAAGAATTAAGAAACATTATTTGAATATAATTATAAACATAGCCTACTATACTGCACATTGATTATAATAGACAGATAAGATAAGAATAAAGATAAATTGCGGAAAACCGCAACCAGATAATCAGCACACACACCCATCCACCCATCCCCCCCACCCACCCCACACACGCGGATTACTTGATTAAACAATATAATACAATATGATATAATAATATATAATATAATACAATATGATATAATAATACTCACCTCTGGACGTTACATATTGCCCGATAAAGTACTCGGGATCCAGTCAAAAATAGAAATCGGCAATGACATTATACATCATTTTCTCTGCTCTGTCCCCACCTCCACCACCCACCCCCTTCTTAACTCTTCTGAAGAACGAAGAATGTGCTAAAAACCCTTTTTAAAGCCTCGACAGGCTTCCCTATCAATAATCCTACTGATGCAGATAATCGCAGAAAATATTACTGAAATCGACCTTCTCCCCCCCCTCCCCCCCCCCCCCTCCCCCACTACAAACTGACAATGTGTGCACAGCCGGAAATACTTTAAAAGTTCTTCTTCTTCTTCTTTCCGTTACACGACCAACATCGACTTGCCGATGACTCTGTCGTGGTTCATGCATGCTGGGTATTTTCGTGTCTCCATAACCCACCGATCACTGACATGGTTTACAGGATCTTTAACGTGCGTATTTGATCTTCTGCGTGCTTATACACACGAAGGGGGTTCAGGCACTAGCAGGTCTGCACATATGTTGACCTGGGAGATCGGAAAAATCTCCACCCTTTACCCACCAGGCGCCGTTACCGTGATTCGAACCCGGGACCCTCAGATTGAAAGTCCAACGCTTTGACCACTCGGCTATTGCGCCCGTCTAAGTTAGTTCCCTTCACCTGCAGTTTATGCATATTTGGGAACGTGGAAACAGTTTCAGTTAAAATGAATTTCAATGACCGAGCATTGTTCAGATGCAGGGTTCATGTTGTTCAAAGCTGTCGTCCTCAGGAGCTTTCGCTGCTGTTGTCAGTGACTATTTCATGGTGTTGGTTGGTTGTATTGTTGTGATATGGTAGTTTCTTTGCCTAAGGCTTGACTTACTAAGCTTACAGTTGGACCAACAGCAAATTGAGAGCTGTATGAGCAATGGTTTCTCCACTGCAACGGGGAAAGTCCTATACAGCTTAGTCTTTTGTGAAGGACTATGACCCTGAAACTGAACTGGCTCTTAGTGTTGCAGCCTTGGGGGTTAGTCGGCCCGTGGGAACATTCCTAACGCCGACTGTCATAAAACAACAACAACAACAACAACAAAACACAACACCAACACTGGCCGAGAGAGTGGGCATGTAACTTGGGCGAGATACTCTCCACTATAATCAAACTCTTACCCATATAGCAAGGGCAGCAGATACCTCATCTGCTGTTCTTTTTTTTTCTCTTCTTCTTCTTCTTTTTTTTTACCAGCTAAAAAAGACAAAAAAGCATACTTTTTTTGTGAAGTTTGTATCTATACCTTTACATGCAGTGAATTTATTTTATTTCTACCTTTGTGCTTTAATGTTTTTACTTGTTCGCCTGTAAATTGGATGTTACTACCTGTAACATCTGCATCAGTAAATTATTCACTTTTGTATGTGTACAATGTTAAAGCTGTGTTTCTCTGTTCTCTTTATGTCTGCTATATGTTTCTCACTTTGGTCATGTCTCTGTGTATATATATATATATATATATGTGTGTGTGTGTGTGTGTGTGTGTGTGTGTGTGTGTGTGTGTGTGTGTGTGTGCTGGGTGGAGAGAGTGTGTGCATGTGTATGGATATGAATGTGTGAATGCGTTCGTTTTAATGACTTTTTACGATGTTGATGATGGTGATCATTCTTTGTTGTAGTAGCAGTAGATGTAGCAGTGTTAGCAAAAAAGTATTATTGTTGTGTCGTTATCGTTAATGTTGTTATTGTTATTGTTGTCACAAGGACAGATTGGAAGACTGGGCGATGCCTAAAATCTTTATCCTTGAGTAATAAAGTTTTTGAATCTTGAATCTTGAATCTTCTGGTGGTCATGGTCGGACACGACTGTTACATACAGTCGCTGCGGTGGTCTTCAAGTTCTTCAAGGAGGAGGAAGTAAACCGACCAAAATGATTCAGGACTCGACTGGAGAACATCAACCATTCCTAGAGCGTCGCTCCTGATTTCCATTCTTGCTTCTTTATTCCCGGATCGCTTTGTTCCCATCTCTCTCTCCCCCTCTCTCTCTCTCTCTCTCTCTCTCTCTCTCTCTCTCTCTCTCTCTCTCTCTCTCTCTCTCTCTCTCTCTCTCTCTCTCGTGTAGTAATGTGCAGTGTAGACCCTGTTTCAGGGCTGGGACTGGATTAAAAAAATAATAATTAAAATAAAGCGCGCCAGTGCTTATCTATTATCCTTGATAATAAAGAATTTGTCTTGTCTTGTCTTGTTTCTCTCTGTCTCTGTCTGTCTGTCTGTCTGTCTGTCTGTCTGTCTCTCTCTCTCTCTCTCTCTCTCTCTCTCTCTCTCTTTATTTCTTTATTCTTCTCTTTTTTGGTTTTTAAACACTCCCCTTTCCAGTCTTCTCTCCCCTTTCGTCGATTCCTCTTCTTGCTTGTTTCTTGTCCTTTTTTTCTTTTCTTTTTCTTTTTTTCTTTTCTTTTTTAATCTGCTTCCCTTCGTTCTTCTTCTTCTTCTGCGTTCTTGTTCTCATTCACATCGTTGTTTCTACTTCACAGCCCAGCAGCCCATCGCTACAGCTGCTGCAGCCAGGAACAGAACAATGGAACAGACGATATTACCTCCCAGCATCATCAACTCTATTGTCATCACTCAGTTGCCCGCAAAACATGCGATGAGAGAGAGAGACAGACAGACAGACAGACAGAGAGAGAGAGAGAGAGAGAGAACACTAAAAACTAAGGGAGAGAGAGAGAGAGAGAGAGTGAGTGAGAAAGAGAGAACACTAAAAACTAAGAGAGAGGGAGGGAGAGAGAGTGAGAACACCGAAAACTAAGAGACAGAGAGAGACAGACAGACAGACAGGGAGAGAGAGAAGCGGGGGGGGGGACAGAGAGAGAGACGGACAGACAGAGACAGAGAGAGAGAGAGGGAGTGAGAGAGAGACATAGAGACAGAGAGAGAGGGAGAGAAAGAGAGAGAGACAGAGAGAGAGGGAGAGAAAGAGAGAGAGAGAGAGAGAGAGAGACAGAGAGAGAGACAGAGAGGAAGACAGAGAGAGAGAGGGAGAAGGAATGGGTGGGATCGAGGGGAACAGAGAAAGAAACACGTGTACCTCTGCGTGTGTGCGTGTGTGTGTGTGTGTGTGCGTGCGTGTGTGTGTGTGCGTGTGTGTGTGTGTGTGCGTGCGTCCGTGCGTGCGTGCGAGATGCAGAAAGAGAGGACATGTATGACATTATGTGCTTGTATGTATGACATTGTGTGGGGGGGTGTCTGTGTGTTTGTGTGTCTGTTTGTTTTTATGTGTGAGTGTGTGAATAGTTCTTTATTTTTAGATTATGATGGAGTGTAGAACAGGATCGGTCGAGGCAGGAGACACCTTTAATTTCAATAATAAAAAAGGACTGAGTTACCTGCACTTAATTCTTGAGATCCCGAAGACTGACAGGGACAGGTAATTAGTTGGATTCTTTAATTCCTGCCCAGTCTTTAGACCTGTTCAGTCGCTGGCGCTCTCTTAAAAGCATTCCAGGCAGCGTCCGCTCTGTCATGCAGAATGGTAAAACACATAATTGTGTGTCCACGGGGGGCGCTTTGTGGGCTGGCTATCTTTAACATTACCAGAATGGCGGTGAGCGGAGGGGAAACAGATCGATTTCTTTTCCTCGTCAATTGTAATTTCAAGACGAACGACCTGTCGCCAATGGCCATTATGGTCAATTATTTGGTTGTCAGGCGGGGGCGGGAGGTAACCATTAGTGTCACAAATGTGGCTCGCTCGCTGTTATTGTGATCATCATCGTCGTCGGTGTTATCGGCATCGTCGTCGTCGTCGTCGTCGTCGTCATCATCGTCGTTGCCTTTTTGTCATTATTACTAATAGTAGTAGTAATAGTAGAAGTATTGTTGTCCTCTTACTATCGGTAGTAGTAGTAGTGATAGTAGTAGCAGCAGCAGTAATAGTAGTAGCAGCAGCAGCAGCAGTAGTAGTGGCAGTAGTAGTTATAGCAATTGTTGTTATTGTTGTTGGTAGTAGTAGTAGTAGTAGTAGTAGTAGTAGTAGTAGTAGTGAAATATGAATAAATTTAATGGTATTGAGAACATTAGATAATCATTGTAGAAAATAACAGTAAACTAGGTTTTACATATACAGTCAAATTCTACTGTTCGTGCGTGTTGTTTGCTTTTGTCACCAGCATTACTTTGCATGCTGCAGATGCTGTCATTACTGTTGGCACCTCCATAGATGACTGAACTGTGAATGTGATACAGCAAGCACCTTTATGGATAACTGAAACTGTGAATGTGATACAGCAGCCACCTTTATAGATAACTGAACTGTGAATGTGATACAGCAAGCACCTTTATAGATAACTGAACTGTGAATGTGATACAGCAAGCACCTTTATAGATAACTGAAACTGTGAATGTGATACAGCAGCCACCTTAACTGAAACTGTGAATGTGATACAGCAAGCACCTTTATAGATAACTGAAACTGTGAATGTGATACAGCAAGCACCTTTATAGATAACTGAAACTGTGAATGTGATACAGCAACCACCTTTATAGATAACTGAAACTGTGAATGTGATACAGCAGCCACCTTTATAGATAACTGAACTGTGAATGTGATACAGCAAGCATCTTTATAGATAACTGAAACTGTGAATGTGATACAGCAACCACTTTTATAGATAACTGAAACTGTGAATGTGATACAGCAAGCACCTTTATAGATACCTGAAACTGTGACTGTGATAACTGAACTGTGAATGTGATACAGCAAGCACCTTTATAGATAACTGAACTGTGAATGTGATACAGCAGCCACCTTTATAGATAACTGAACTGTGAATGTGATACAGTAGCCACCTTTATAGATAACTGAAACTGTGAATGTGATACAGCAACCACCTTTATAGATAACTGAAACTGTGAATGTGATACAGCAAGCACCTTTATAGATAACTGAAACTGTGAATGTGATACAGCAGCCACCTTTATAGATAACTGAAACTGTGAATGTGATACAGCAACCACCTTTATAGATACCTGAAACTGTGACTGTGATAACTGAACTGTGAATGTGATTCAGCAACCACCTTTATAGATAACTGAAACTGTGAATGTGATACAGCAAGCACCTTTATAGATAACTTTAAACTGTAAATGTGTTACAGCAACCACCTTTATAGATAACTGAACTGTGAATGTGATACAGCAACCACCTTTATAGATAACTGAACTGTGAATGTGATACAGCAACCACCTTTATAGATAACTGAAACTGTGATGCAGCGACCCCTATCGGGATTCTTAACGTCCGTAGTTGGTATCCTGCATGCAGCGTATACACACGGAGGGGGGGTCAGACACTTAGCAGGTCCCCACATTATGTTGAAAGTGGAAGATGGGGAATATCTCCACCCGTAACCCACCAGATGCGCCTAAACCGGGGATCGAACTCAGGAAACCTGGCCGAGAATCCAACCATTCGGCCACGGCACCCTCTTGAGATTCTAAGACAGTCGAAGAACGACCACCCACGTGGTCTCACCATCCTTAGGTTCCCAGATAATGTTCCCTTGTCTCCTTCCTTCCCTTCTTCCTTCCTTCCTTCCTTCCTTCCTTTCCCTCCTTCCTTCCTTCCTTTCCCTCCTTCCTTGCTTCTGAACTAGGTCACGCAGGTCAGACTTGTTAGCCCCTTTTTTTCTGGCGGTCAGTCGATTTCTTCACGAAGGCAGGGGAGATAATCGATAGCCTGAGGATGTAGATCGTCACCAGGAATATCCCTCTAAGCTGACAGGCGTGGTGAGTTTCGGACCGCCCGTGTGGACGGGTTGCCAGTGTTGTGATGGAAGCAGGCTTGACAGTGGATTGTCTGGTGTGTTTTGGAAACAAAATTAGGCCCACCGCTCAGTTTATATCACAGACTGACAAAAGCTTACAGTTGGGCCAACAGCAAAGTGATAACTGTACGATCTATGTTTGTGTGTGTGTGTGTGTGTGTGTGTGTGTGTGTGTGTGTGTGTGTGTGGATGTGTGTGGTTGTTTTTTTTGTTTGTTTTGGGGTTTTTTTTTTGTTGTTGTTGTTGTTTGTTTTTTTGTGTGTTTTTTTGTTGTTGTTTTGTTTTGTTTTGTTTTGTTTTGTTTTGTTTTTTGTTTTATTTGTTTGTTTGGTTGTTGTTTTTTTATCGCAGTGGGAAGTCATTTACAGCTTAGTCTTTTGTGGATGACTATGATTCTCAAACTAGGAGGTAAGATTGCACTGGCTCTTAATGCTGCAGCCCTGGGAGTTAGTTGGCCTTTGGGAATCACCGCAACACCGACTGTCCTAAAACCCTTGCGCTTGGCCGAGATAGTGGGCAAGACACTCTCCACCATAATCAAATTCTTGCCCAGATAGTCGGGACAGTAGTTACCTCCTCTGCTGTTCTGATGACCATAGTCGGACACGACTGACTATCATGCATGTTGGAAAATCAACCTGTGTGGCGAAGAGAGCCGTAAGTGACCTGCCCAATGACCGTTCTGACCGTTATGACGTGAACAGCGTTGTGATTGGTTCACATTCTGTTTTCAGGTGCAAGAACAATTGTCGCAAGTGATGATGGTCAAGTGGCAGCGTGCCCGCATAGAAATCAAGAGAATCTCAGCGCACGTGTTCCATTCCCACACTCGACACCAGTATTTTCTCCCCTTCCACTGAACCTTGAGTGGTGGTCTGGACGCTAGTCATTCGGATAAGACGATAAACCGAGATCACGCACGTGTGCAGCATGCATTTAGCGCACGTAAAAGAACCCACGGCAACAAAAGGGTTGTCTCTGACAAAATTTTGTAGAAAAGATAAACTTTGACCGGAAAGAAAACGAAAACTTACAGGCAGATAAAAATGGTGATGCTGCATTAGAGCGAAGCGGTCTCCCGAGGAGGACAGCCTGAATTTCACACAGGGAAATATATTGTGACAAAGAGTAATACACTGCAATGCAATACAGTACATCTATTGTGAAAAACAGTAATATGATGCAATACAATACAAGACAATACAAGACAATGCAACACAGTACAATAGGTGCACTTAACTACCTTCTGTCCTGAGCTCTGCCACAGAACCCTCTTTCCCTCACACACACACACACACACACACACAGAGAGAGAGAGAGAGGAAGAGGAGGAGGAGGAGGCACGCAAACAAACGTTCAGATTTCCAAGCAAAAAGACACTGATTCGATTTTTTTACCACCACCACGACCCCCCCCCCTCCCCCGCCTTCCTCCTCATTCCCCAAAACCTCCCGGTGTGAATCTACAGTAATGGACATGGCGTTCCAGCTAGCACACGACCCTCCCAAAGCTCGTTGTGTGTATGGTTAAATTCACAGGAGGTGCCCTAATTCTGCATGGACAATGGTTAAATTCACAGGAGGTGCTCTAATTCTACATGGACAATGGTTAAATTCACAGGAGGTGCTCTAATTCTGCATGGACAATGGTTAAATTCACAGGAGGTGCTCTAATTCTACATGGACAATGGTTAAATTCACAGGAGGTGCTCTAATTCTACATGGACAATGGTCAAATTCACAGGAGGTGCTCTAATTCTACATGGACAATGGTCAAATTCACAGGAGGTGCTCTAATTCTGCATGGACAATGGTTAAATTCACAGGAGGTGCTCTAATTCTACATGGACAATGGTCAAATTCACAGGAGGTGCTCTAATTCTACATGGACAATGGTTAAATTCACAGGAGGTGCTCTAATTCTGCATGAACAGTGTGCAGGACGATGTGAGGATGTTTATCTTCGTAAACAAACAGATAAACCATGTCTGCAACAATTATCCTTTGTCTCGTTTCCTGGGTCTAAAAAAAGACATTTTTTTCTCTACTCAAATTTTATTCCTATTTCATTTGTACTTATTTGCCTGTTTGTTTACCTGGTTGTATTTGTTTTGTTACATTTTCTGTTTACTGGTTTTCTTCTTTTTTTCTCTCTCTCTTTTTTATACTTCTTGTTTTTGATGTTGTTGGCAATTATCACACACACACACACACACACACACACACACACACACACAGGCGATCGCGCGCCCGCGCGCGCGCGAGCGATCCTGTTAGGGGTTATGTGTTAGTCAAACTTCTGCTTTACCTTCTTTTTTTTCCCTCTTTTTTCTCCTTTTTTTCTTTTCTTTTCTTTTTTTTTCAAGCATAATTATGTCGTTTTGCAAATACGGATCAGTCTGCACACTGTGACGCCTGCTTGAAGCCTGAACTGAACTGAATCATACAGAATCTGTAAATGTCCATCCACCAAGCACTGGAAATGGGGTGTGTGGGGAGCCCTGTGAAAAGTATGGATCACCTTTGACCAGCGGAAGCAGGGGGACATTACTCTGACCGTATGATGGTCGCTGTGTAATGATCATGGGTTCAGAGAAGAAAACGGCGTTGCTATGGCCACGTGACTAGAGCCAATGGTATCGCTAAAACACTCCTCCGAGATTTCCTGAGGGAGGTAGACTGTATAGGGAAGACAGAAATAATGATGGACAGACAACATTACACGATGGACAGTGGGGGGGAAAAGCACAGACGCAGGCTTTGACACACAACAGACAGACCTGCGGGTATGGTGAACAGTTCTTCTGTGCGGCACCCCAGTGACTTCACAGTGTTAAGGGAGAAGAAGAAGAAGAAGAAGAAGAAGGAGGAGGAAGGAGGAGGAGGAAAAGAAATATGGCTCTGTTCCTACCACACAGCACGCAAAGACATAAAAATTATGAAATCGATACATGGCAAAGTTTCACTCGAGTTCATTCCTTTCACTCAGCTCTTGGTATATGTGTATATATATGCCTACCATTTCTCCAACAATTTCCATTCCTCAAAAACTAATTGCACAGCATGTTTTTGTTGTTGGTTTGTTTGTTTTTTGTTTTGTTATTTATTTTAATCTGCATGTGACATTGCTTTTCAGTCAATCTTAGAATATATTTCAATTCTGGCACACTTTCCCTTTGTTATTGTCTTGCAGCTAGGTGTGTGTGTAATTCGTGTCTTGGGCATGCCAAAATAAAGCACAGTTACACTTCCCAGATGATATCAATCATAAAGAATGATAATCCTTCTACTCCTCCCCCTCATGCTCCTCATCATCATCTTAATCATCGTCAACCTTCACCGAACGATTTAATTTTCACAACAGCAACTATCTGGAATCGTTTGCTGACTTAGTAAAAACCACAATAAAAGAAAATTAATTGAAACCAGCTTTGCGCTGAGATGAACCCAACGATTGTCAGTTTTCCACTGGCATATACATGTCTTTGGAGCTTTACGTTTTCGGTGCCAGAATAACTCCAGAATGGGCTCCTGGAATGGAGTGGAAGGAAGGTCATCCAAACTGACCCCCGAGCTATATGATATGTATGGTTGTTATTTTTTTAGATGCAGCCTCCCACGTTTTCTGTGGGGTGAAAAATAAAACCCGGCTTGGTATCACTTTGGTCCACTGCGCATGCGTTTGAGAAATCTGATGAACAGAATCAACGTGGCGTGCTCACATCCTGTACCAGGTTCATGAGAGAGAGAGAGAGAGAGAGAGAGATGGGTGGGGTAGACAGACAGAGAGGGTGACACAGTCCAGAGAAAGAGACAGAGACGAAGACAGAGGGATATTCATGAGAGAGACTGGGGAACACACACACACACACACACACACACACACACACACACACACACACACATACAAACCCTCTCAGAGGTAGCAAAGACAACAAAAGCGCTGTCCAGACTGAAACCCGCATGGAGGGACAACATCTTGAAACGCAAGATCAGACTCCTGCGCCACCAGGGTATATTCTATCTTCCTGCTTGCATGTGGGACATGGATCCTCACGTCTGATCTGGAAAGACTTCGGGCAATGGACGCGAGGTGTTGTCGCTAGATACCAACACCAGATACACTGGTCATGTCCCCAGTGAACACGAGGTGTTGTCGCTAGATACCAACACCAGACACACCTGTCATGTCCACAGTGAACACGAGGTGTTGTCGCTAGATACCAACACCAGATACAATGGTCATGTCCACGCTGAACACGAGGTGTTGTCGCTAGATACCAACACCAGATACAATGGTCATGTCCACACTGAACACGAGGTGTTGTCGCTAGATACCAACACCAGACACACTGGTCATGTCCCCAGTGAACACGAGGTGTTGTCGCTAGATACCAACACCAGATACAATGGTCATGTCCCCAGTGAACACGAGGTGTTGTCGCTAGATACCAACACCAGACACACACACTGGTCATGTCCCCAATGAACACGAGGTGTTGTCGCTAGATACCAACACCAGATACAATGGTCATGTCCCCAGTGAACACGAGGTGTTGTCGCTAGATACCAACACCAGACACACTGGTCATGTCCCCAGTGAACACGTGCACCGAAGCATCGAGCAGCACGTTGGACCTTGTTAAGATAATCATGCTATCATTTTAGAAAAGAAAACTTTACTGGTATGGCGGTGAAACTAAATCTAATGGCCTTGCTGAAACAATCTTACAAGGAAATGTATGTATGTATGTGTGTATGTATGTGTGTATGCATGCATGTAGTGAGCATTTGTGTGTGTATGTATTTGTGTGTGTGTGTGTGCGCGCGTGCGCGCGCGCTCGCGTACGCATATGCGTGCATGTTTGTTGTAAACTTTTACAAATTCACTTTCTCCGGAAATGTTTGTCAAGCCCCCCAAAAATGGCTTGAAAATGGGAGAAAAAGAACACATCAGTTCTTCCACATGTTCCAGTTATGACAATGCACACTCCTGGGAAGGATGCACAAATAAGTGAAGGTGTGTTGTTTTGGGGCTTCTGAAACTTACTGGCACATGGATTATCACGCTATTCTTTTCTTTTCTTTCTTTTCTATCTTTTTCATGTCACGATGGGGACCAGGCACTATCACGTGTTCTCATCTGATCAGAAAAGTCATGGGAGTCTGAGGGGATGGGGGGCGCTGGGGCGGGGGTGGAGGGGGCGGATTTCCAGCCTTAAAAACATCTTGCCGAGTGTATTATGAAATACATGTTCAAAAGCTACATTTGTGTGACTGAGCTGATGAGTTTCTGAAACTGCATCAGATAAAAAAAATATATTCACAGTAATCAGATCAAAAAAAAAAGAAAAAGAAAGTGCACTGTTGCACAGCAATCATGTATTTTCATGGTTTTCTATGGTTACTGCAGATATGTCACTGTGGCGAGTCTGTGCACACACACATACACACACACGCCCACACACACACACACACACACACGCATGTGCATGCACACATTCACACAAACTACACAACAAAACAGTCCATTGTACAACACAGTCCAAAAAGTTGTATTTCAACAACAAATACGATCCTACTTCAGTATTATCACATTCAAGGTACATGACAACTATAGTCTGTCTTTCTCAGGTTGTCATTATCCAGAAAACAAAACCAAAAAAAAAAAAAGAGAGAGAGAAAGAAAAAAGAACAGATCCAAAAAACATAAGTCTGTATACGACTTGAACAAAAGTGAGTCATAAAGACCTACATACAAAACTCAGGTATATGTAGTAAAAAGTATTTTCACCATGTTTTGCTTCCAACATGTTTTTCTTTGACCCATGATAAGTCTTGAAATAAACTGTGCAGCAGGGATTCAAATAAAGGAATCTATCCTGCTCAAACACATAATAAATAAACACATAACAAATAACAATAATAATCTAACAGTCAAATCAAAAACATAACAAAAAAGAAAATCATAACTCAGTTACGTATCATCTTCAATCAAGTTCAAGTTCCTGATTTAAAGAAATGGGCCAACTCTGAAAACAACCACAAAGAAATATGATTACTAAAAAAATAATAATAATAATAATAATAATAATAATAATTAAAAAAAAAAAAAAAAAGCCTGACTCATAGACATACCTCCCATGAACCGCATGAATAACAAAAAATACACTCAAAACCGTCTTTTTCTCTAAACACCACACATGTCGATCAACCTTCCTCTATACCACACACAGACAGAGACAACAGCTTTTGTTGTGTGACATACAGACAGCACAGAGAGACACCATGCTCACTGATATCACACACAGCCAACAGCCTGTAGGCACTGAATGAACGGTTGGTTAGTCAGTCTATCTCAAGACGCTTTCCCTTCTCCCATCTACAAGGAAAACAGGGGAAGGCCCATTGTCTTGCCCTGACACACACACACACACACACACACACACACACACACAATACACTATGTTCCTAAAGCCCTAACAGACACAGAGAAGGACCTGTTCCAAATGCCCCAACACACGACAGAAGAATCATGATAATCCTAATGTTCTAATAAGAATACATGATCATCCTAATGTTCTAATACACACAGAAGAATACATTATATTCCTAATGTTCTAATACGCACACTATTTATGTATGTTCCTAATGTTCCAATATGCACACAATCTATGAATGTTCTTCACAACAGAAAGGGCACATCTACTTATGCTCTAGAATATACAGTTTCTCCAGTACAGACAGCAGAATGTTCCTCGCAACGGAAAGGACACATGTACCTATGATCCGCAGCAAATACTTCTCCATTACAAACATCAGAATGTTCCTCACAACACAACACATAAATACAAGTACCTAGAACCAGAACATATATTACAGACAGCAGAATGTTCTTCAGAACATAAAGGACACATGTACTTATGCTCCAGAACAGATATTTCTCCATTTCAGATATCAGAATGTTCCTCAGAACATAAAGGACACATGTACTTATGCTCCAAAACAAATATTTCTCAATTACAGACAGCAGAATGTTCCTCACAACACAAAGAACACATGTACTTTAGATCCAGAACATATATTACAGACAGCAGAACAACTGTCCCCATAATAGAGAAGATGTGGGTCCATTGTAGAGCACACGTCCTCTGCTGCATAGAGAACACATCTTAATATGCAGGATTGATACAAGGCATGTATACATGCACAGAAAAAAAGCTAACACACTGTGATGAGTACAGAAAAAAACAAAATGCAGACAGTATGTGTGTACCCACCACAGAAGGCAGTGCACATGTCCCCAGTTCAAATATATGTACCCAACAGAGAAAACAGTGCACATGGACCTATTGTAGTGAGAAATGTTCTCTGGAACATGGTGAGCACATATCTACACCTCAAACTGGACACATGTCCTCCAAAAAAAAAATTGCATGAGTACTAAATGCAGGAAGAACATTTTGAACACATAGGAATGCCTTGTAAAGAAAATCTAACTATAGTCTTGAGACTGGAAAAAATCTCCCCATTAATTCATCAAGTGCTGCCTGGATTTCTTACGGAGACCTCACAGACACTATATATGACTACTGCGCCCGTCAAAACAAGTTCCAGTTTGAGTTTCTCAAAGGGGGGTCAGCGCTTTTGGACAAACCCATATACGCTGCACCACATCTGCTTGGCATATGAATTACCAGCAGCACAACCCAACACGCTAGTCAGGCCTTGAGTGCACGTGTATGTATTTCTGTTCTTTTGAAAGGGGATTTCGACAGGCGCAATAGTCGAGTGGTTAAAGCGTTGGACTTTCAATCTGAGGGTCCCGGGTTCGAATCTCGGTAACGGCGCCTGGTGGGTAAAGGGTGGAGATTTTTACGATCTCCCAGGTCAACATATGTGCAGACCTGCTAGTGCCTGAACCCCCTTCGTGTGTATACGCAAGCAGAAGATCAAATACGCATGTTAAAGATCCTGTAATCCATGTCAGCGTTCGGTGGGTTATGGAAACAAGAACGTACCCAGCATGCACACTCCCGAAAACAGAGTATGGCTGCCTACATGGCGGAGTAAAAATGGTCATACACGCAAAAGCCCACTTGTGTACATACGAGTGAATGTGGGAGTTGCAGCCTACGAACGCAGAAGAAGAAGAAGAAAGGGGATTTCTTCTACAAAAGTTTGCAAGACGACAGCATTTATACTGCCATGGGTTCTTCTTCAGTGCACCAAGTGTGTGCTGCACACAGAACCTCGGTTTATCGTCTCGTCTCATCCGAATGACTAGATGCTCAGTTTGATTTTGCAGTCAAACGTGTTGAGAAAGGGCAATCCCAGGATTTGAAACCAGACCCTGACAGACACTGTACTGGCAGATAATCTTCTTCTTCTTCTGCGTTCATGAGCTGCAACTCCCACATTCACTCATATGCACACAAGTGGGCTTTTACGTGTATGACCGTTTTTACCCCGCCATGTAGGCAGCCATACTCTGTTTTCGGGGGGGTGTATGCTGGGTATGTTCTTGTTTCCATAACCCACCGAACGCTGACATGGATTACAGGATCTTTAACGTGCGTAGTTGATCTTCTGCTTGCATATACACACGAAGGGGGTTCAGGCACTAGCAGGTCTGCACATATGCTGACCTGGGAGATCGTAAAAATCTCCACCCTTTACCCACCAGGCGCCGTCACTGTGATTCGAACCCGGGACCCTCAGATTGACAGTCCAACGCTTTAACCACTCGGCTATTGCGCCCGTCAGCAGATAATCATAAGCGTCTTAACCGTTCTGCCACCTTTCCTCCATCAAAATAAAACAAATGGTGATACGGATCCGCCCACCCAGTGGTCTCAGCTAAGTTTGTGTCAGTGACGGTCTTTTGCTCGAAGATTTTGTTTGGGTTTTTTTGTTCTCCCCCCCCTTTTCCCAAATCAGCTTTCCCATTCAACATTTGTGCTGTTGGACCAAATCTCTGTTCCCTTTGTCCAGGATATCAGGAAGGGAGGGGGAAGATTCACCTTCACTATTCTAGTCCTCACTGTTTGCATCAATCAATCCACCCAACTTTGCACAAGGCCCATCACTTTTAAACCACAGCGAAAACAATAGCTCTACTTCAAAACTGTCTATCATGCGTCATTCAACTCGTCTGGTTCGTGAACAGTTCATTGTTTCACTGAAAGAAAGACATCATGTTACAATCAAACTTGGGACAGGGGGGAGGGGGGGGAGGAAACATCACTGGCTTTTCTTGTGCACGTGCAGGAGTGTTTCTACCTTGCAAAAAAGCATGTCAGGGGACATAATTCAATGCCCAATCTTCAACAGTATGATCTCAGTTTCTTCCCTTTATCTACCTGTGGCAAATTGATGTCTTCATGGAGATAAGGAGTGTGGCCACTTAGATCTTCTTTTTTTTTCTTTCTTCTCTCCATCTGGCAGGTTAACGCAAAAGTACATGTAGGGGAAGAATGTAAAAGAGAAGAAAAAGGCAATGTAAACTGAATTTCAACTGATATATAAATATATGGCAGTTAACAAACCTGGAGAATGAGCAAAGTACCAAGTTCTGGGGAGATAACTCAATGCTCAACCTTCCACCATACAATCTCAGTGTTTTCCCTTTAACTGAGGATTTAACCACCACTACCCACCCCCTACCACCCCAAACAAACGCCCAAAGAACAAACAAATGGAATAAACCCACTAACCTGACTATAAACATAATTATAAATAATATAATTTTTAAATATCACACACACACACACACACACACACACACACACACAAAATTGCCAACAGGCATCTCACACACCCCAGGCACAAAATTAAGAATACAACATAGAGTTTCCAGAAAAGACCAAAAAAATGGATCAAGGCTTTCTAGAAAAAAAAAATGTTGGTGAACTGACCAGCATGGCATAAAACAGCAGACAACAGACAGAAAAAGGGAAAGAACACACACAAAAAAAAAACCACAAAAACAAAGAGAGTGATGGAAAAGAAGAATTTTCCAGCACATCATTTCCAAAAGATGGGGATACTGTTTATACTAAAAGATCAAGCCCCTAGCAACTCCAAAGTAAACTGCATGATAGTGGGTTTTTTTTCTTTTCGGGGTCTGGGGGGCAGGGCGGGGTGGGGGGGCTGATTTTACAGTTTAGGTACATCTAATTAACGGGCAAAACATACCAACACAGCAGCCAGCGTACAGACACACAGACAGATCAACAGATGACTTGCAAACCCAGTCAACCTGAAAAATGACAAGTAGCCTGGAATGAATCAGCAAACAGGTCTAGGAACTGTATGCTCATCTGTCTGTGTCCGACTACGACAAGCAAGATCACAGAGGAGGCACCTGCTGCCCTGACTATCAGGTTTTCATTTCGACTGCAGTGGAGGGTGTCTTGCCCAAGTTAACATCCCCACTCTCTCGGCCAGGTGGGCTTCAGGGCAGTCAGTGATGGGACGGTCCCCAAAGGCCAACCAACCCCAAAGGCTGCATTACAGAGTGAAAGAATCTGTCAACACAACATGACTTTACACTGTCAATGAACTAGAGCAGTGAACAAATCTGTCATCATCAAGACTCACAGACACAATGGACCAGCCAACAACACAATGAGCCAGTCTGCTGTAATGGATAAATCTATATAAAAAAAAAAAAAATTTTAAAGGGGGGAGGAGAAGAAAAAAAAACATTAACAGGGCACATGTACAGAAAAATCCGTAGATAGTTTTGTTCAAAAAGACATTACAAAAAACAAAAAACATGAAGTTTCATGGACAGTATCAGTATCAGTAGCTCAAGGAGGCGTCACAGCATTCGGACAAATCCATATACGCTACACCATCTGCCAAGCAGATGCCTGACCAGCAGCATAACCCAACGCGCTTAGTCAGGCCTTGAGAAAAGAAGAAAAAATTAAAATAAATAAATAAATAAATACAGATAGCGTACAAGTGTATACACAGAGTGGACAGGGGAACAGGAAAGGGGCTGGGGAGAGAGGTGGGTGGTGGAGGGGGGCAAGGGGAAGCAGAGGGCTAGGTACAGGCTGGAGGCGAGATACTGAGGCAGAGCTAAAGCAGCAAGGGACCAACTGGACTGGAGTGGCCAGAACAGCCCAGAACAGAGTGTGATGGCGAGGGGTCGTCGATGGCCTTTGCTCCACCAGGAGCGATGGGCATAATGAATGAATGAATGAAGGTACAGGCACGATATTCTACAGTAAGTACAATCCAAGAAATCACAATGCTCCTTTCGTTTTTTTTTATAAAACACTACATCCATTCAATGTAAGAGACAACAATGAAAAAATCTTGAAGAAAAGGGCAGTTTGTCACAGTAATGATGTAAATGATACCAAAAACAGTAAGATAAGGGGGGGCGTTCTGCTGCAAATTACAAACATCAGGGTGGTGACATCAGGAAAACATGCACAAAAAATTCAACTCATGATACCAATATCTGCAAGAGCAGAAAACTTCATCAACTAAATATAATATTCAAAAAACAAATATTTTTATTATGTATAATCATATATAATATCTAAAACTTATCAACTGCTAATGATATCCAACAAACAAGAACATATATATCAGCTAATTTATCACCTACCAGTTTCCTAGAAATAGTATCCAATGCACCAGAACATACACGTTGGCCAACTTATCACTTACCTTATACCTAGAAATAACATACAATAGTCCAAAACATATATATATATATTGGCCAAATTATCACTTACCAATCGCCTAGAAATAATACTCAATAGACCAGAACATTATCACAACTGATCACTTACCTAATACCTAGAAATAACAGTCAACAGTCCAGAACATATATATTGGCCAATTTATCACTTACCAATCACCTAGAAATAATACTCAATAGACCATAACATATATACATTGGCCAATTTATCACTTACCCAACACCTAGAAATAATACTTAATTCGCCAGAACATATATATTGGCTAATTTATCACTTACCAATCACCTGGAAATAATATGCAATAGACCAGAATATATATATATGTCAGACAATTTATCACTTACCAGTCACTTTGCATGTATATATTGGCCAATAGACCGCTGGAGAGTTGCGTGCTTACATGACTTAAAGAGGCATGAAACATGATCTGTGGTCTCCAAGTTGACTGGCTTTCCAAAATTGAGAGCAACAAAGGCGACTGGAGAGGCACAGCGTGCGAAAGAGCAGGCGCATTTTTTCAACTTTTTGCTTCACATTTTGTTGTGGTATTAACGACGGGCACCATAGCCGAATGGTTAAAGCGTTGGACTTTCGATCTGAGGGTCCCGGCTTTGAATCACGTTGATGGCGCCTGGTGGGTAAAGGGTGGAGATTTTTACGATCTCCCAGGTCAACATACGTGCAGACCTGCCAGTGCCTGAACCCCCTTCGTGTGTATACGCAAGCATAAGATCAAATACGCACGTTAAAGATCCTGTAATCCATGTCAGCGTTCAGTGGGTTATGGAAACAAGAACATACCCAGCATGCACACCCCCAAAAGCGGAGTATGGCTGCCTACATGGCGGGGTAAAAACGGTCATACATGTAAAAAGCCCACTCGCGTATATACGAGTGAACATGGGAGTTGAAGCCCACGAACGCAGAAGAAGAAGTTGTGGTATTTTTGTTTTTTTGTTTTTTATAATGCATACAATGGCACTTCATTGTACAGAGTTTGGTTGTAGCAATGGAGGCTATCAACTGAAGAAATGGATGACAGCACATGTTTGCTGCTTCTGCCTTTGTCAATCGCCTTTGGCATTGCTCACAATTTCAAGTAAAAGCTAGATGCGCATGCACAAGATTCAAGATGGCCACAAAACTCTCCAGTAAATCTGTTCATCGGTTACCAATCACCATGAATGTATTAGCCAATCTATCACTTACCAATCACCTTGAATGTATACATTGGCCAATTTATCACTGAACAACTACAAACCCTGTCTGATATCAACACTGCCACCTGACAGTAAAAACAAATAAACAGTATCTAAGCCAGACCCGTTGGTCACAGACTACTAACAATTACCCTGGAGAAAAAAAAAAAAAAAAAAAAAAAACTCAATTATTTGCACAGTGTGCTCCTTCTGGAAGATACTAGCAACAGTCATCAATAAACAAAGACTTGTGATGTCAGAGACCTGCCCCTCGTTATCACAGAACACAACAGTTGCCCGAAACAGACCGCTGCTTGTACAATGAGAACTATTGGAAGTACACAGAAGCTTAACTTTTGGAAAACAATACAACCACATTTCTTCAAAACAACAGAAACAAAAAGATGAAAATACTGACAATTAATCAGAGAAAGAAATTTTTTTTTTTGCCCTTTTCAAAGCCTTCAGCAAGACAAAAATATTGATAATGAATCAGTGAAATAGAAGATTTTTTTTCCCTTTCAAAGCCTGCAGCAAGACAAAAATATTGATAATGAATCTGAAACAGAAGATTTTTTTTCCCTTTTCAAAGCCTTCAGCAAGACAAAAATATTGATAATGAATCAGTGAAATAGAAGATTTTTTTTCCCTTTCAAAGCCTGCAGCATGTTTCCATATGTGGCCTTCAGAAGGTGGTGTGGAAAAAGCTGGTTTGGAGGTCAGTGAAACACCAACACACTCACAACAATAATTTTCCCAAAGACATTGACTAGTATCAATGTACAATGGCTGTGCTCACACTTCTCTTAAACAGGTTATTTTGCATTGCTACCACAAGAAGAACGAGAAAGGGGCGTGGGGGAGCTAGAGGAAAAGACAGCCCCTGCCCCAAGAACTGAAAACAAAATGCCGTGGCGAAGTGGTTAGCGTCGCGGACTGACGGCTGGGAGGATGCGGGTTCAAATCCCAGCGGAGGTGGTGTCCTAAGTACGTTAAAACAGAACAGGCACCACTGAACACCACCGAAGTGACTCAGCAGCAGTGCAGGGTCTCCTCTGGTGTGTGGCCTCCTGGCGACCTAACATCGATGGTTCCCTGTGGACTGCCGACGCTGGAACTGCGACAGACGAACCCGGGTGTGGCCGTGTATGGGGAATCTAAATGAGCAGCGTGGGAGTAATGCCACTGAAACGGTGCAGATGATGGGGCAGCAAAAAAAAAAAAAAAAAAAAAAAAAAAAAAAGAAGTGGTCAGAATGAAAACTCACTGCAACAAGGGACAAAAGGTGACCCAGAAAAGGAGCATTTAACCACCATCAATCATACACGCTTCCTTAACTTCTCTGCAACCCCCCCTCTGCCCCCCACCCCCCCAACACACACATTTAATTTGAAGACATGATTCCAATACTTCTGGTGTGAAGACAGGACCCAAAACTTACCTTCAGATATCAAATTACACAGCATGTAACATGTTATACTGTAAAACGATACTACACATCATGAAAACATCATTCACAAGTATGTCTTTGATTTCATAACAACAACAATAACAGAACAAAACCACCCACATCAGCATCTCACACACACACACACACACACACACACACACACACATGTACATGTGGGAACAACAATCACAAATCACAGAAGTACAGAGGAACACAAGAGGGGAGAGTCTATGATGGAGAAAAAAACCACCACATTCCTAAAGCACAATGGTTAATCATCACGGAAGTTACAGAGGGCATATTCTACGCTGGGAAAAAAAACTAAAGCACAAATGGTTAATACAGTATTTCTCGGAAGTACAGGGCAGGGGGACAGGGTGGTGGGGGGGTGGTAGGGGGGGCAGGGGGGGGGGGGGGGGGGCAGGGGGGTGTACAGGGACGGTCTGTGTTGAAGCCCATCACACACCAAACGCAGTGGTCTCTGGGTGGAGGTCCACAGAGAGGGAGCCGGTCCAACTCGCCTATTCCCATTTCACCTACTCTTTCTTCATGCCACCACCCTCAACCACCTCCTGAGAGAGAGTCGGACTCTTTGTGCTGTTTTGCCTTTCTGACATTCACATTCTAGCCTACTGAGCCTCTGTGCATTTAACATGCACACACGTGTGCGCGTGCGCAAGCACACACACACACACACACAAACAACAACTGAATAAACAGGTGAACTGGGAACAGGCACAGGTGGGCGAACCAGGAACAGGTGAATCGGGACGGCGCCCAGGGAAGACGACTCCATCCTGCAGGCGTTGTCATGGAGGAGGCAGTGGTGGTTTACAGGAAGATGTCGTGGCCTTGCTTCACAGCTGCCTCATCTTTCTGGGCCAGCCGGGCCTTCTCGATGTCCTGGAAGGTGGGCAGGCCATGCGGCAGGCTCAGCAGCCCGTGCTCCTCGTCAATGATGCGGTCTGCCTCCTCTGCAACCCGGCAAGCCACACGGTTTTAGTTCACGTGTTGAAGAACCCACGGCAACAAAAGGGTTGGTTGCCCGTGGCAAAATTCTCAAGAAAAATCCACTCTAACACACATGCATATATGCACGCATGATTGAAGCCTGTCTGAATGACACAGGAAACGAATGATGAGAGCCAAAAGGCAGCCCACAGTCGGCTCTACCCAGGTAGTCAGCCTGCTGGTTAATGACTGAATTTGTGAACTGCTCAGGGTTTGGGCTCTGACAGAAAATACTGATGGGCACTATATATCAATAATAATAACAGTGATAACTGTGAATATGAACAGCTGTCTACCCCCCTGAAACTGAGTACTGATTCCTGCATGGTATGGTCAGTTTCACACAGATGGAACAACAAAGGCATCAGGCTCAGCACCAAGATGAAAACCTACAGAGCTGTTGTGCTGACCACCTTGTTGTACTGCTGTGAAACATGGACAACATATCCCTGTCACATTCAACAACTTGAGCAGTTTCACCAGAGATGTCTACAAAATATCTTCAGCATAAAGTAGCAAGACTGGGTCTCCAACCTCCAGGTCCCAGAGAGGAGCGGCCTGCCCAGCATCGAAAGCCTGCTGATCCAGTGCCAGCTATGCTGGACAGGACTCGTCCGCATGACAGACAGCAGGATCCCAAAGATGCTAATGTATGGCCACATGAAGGAAGGCCACCGCAAACTTGGAAGACCCTGCAAGCACTTCAAGGACACCTTGAAGACAAACCTCAAAGCCTGTGACATAGACATCGCTTCCTGGGAAACTGATGCCCTTGACCACTCTCACTGGAGGATGCTGTGCTCCAAAGGCATAAAGACGTTTGAAAACAAGAGAACGCTAGCCATTAAGGAGAAGCATGAGTGAAGGAAGCAGGGCTCAACTTCTGGAGACATTTTCCCTTGCAACACCTGTGGGAAGGGCTGCGCATCTAGAATCAGCCTCTCCTCCCATATGAGGACACACACTGACAGATAAGCTGCCTGCCTACTCATCCGTCGGTCCGACGGGAGACTCCATCATCATCATCATGGTAAACACATCACATGTGTAAAAAAAAACCACCAAAAACAGGCAGATAATGTGGGAGTTGGGAGATCCAAAAGCATGGAAAAGTAGTGACCAATGCAACTTGATAAATACTACACCAGTGCAGCAAGCCAGATGAACAGCTGCAATGCAGAAATCATACAATGAATAGCTACAGGTAGTTAATACAACAAACAGCTGCCATGTAGTTAACACAACAAACAGCTGCCATGTAGTTAATACAACAAACAGCTGCCATGTAGTTAATACAACAAACAGCTGCCATACAGTTAATACAACAAACAGCTGCCATGTAGTTAATACAACAAACAGCTGCCATGTAGTTAATACAACAAACAGCAGCCATGTAGTTAATACAACAAACAGCTGCCACGTAGTTAATACAACAAACAGCTGCCATGTAGTTAATACAACAAATAGCTGCCACGTAGTTAATACAACAAACAGCTGCCATGTAGTTAATACAACAAATAGCAGCATGCAGCAAACATACAAAAGCTGCAGAAAGCAAAATCAAACAAACAAGCAATCAAAAAAAAACCCACCACCCAACGACATAGTGAGAAAAACAATTAGCTGCCAACACAATATGCAAAAAGATTAATAGCTGCCATCTTTGACAAGCTGGTTTGACACTTGCACCAGCAGCAGTGTAGAACAGAACACAGAGATGGTCCTCTAAACCTCAAAACTCTACGACTCATGTTTGAAATTCTAGGACATCTTCAAGCTCTTCATAAGCAATGTATGCAACATGCCAGAACATTTGGCTTCAAATTCATACAAATAAACAACTACTACAAGAAAAATAAATAAATAAAAAGCTGACATCCTTCAGCTTGCTTCATGGATAAAAAATAAAATAAAATAAAACAATTTTCTACACAAATCTGTGGGTTATTAACAACCCAAGAAGCAAACGAACAGGAACTGGTTGAAGAAATCACAGGCATCTTTTGACCTATGAACCATAGAAAGCCATACAGACCGTAGTGATGGCCTAGAGGTAAAATAACGCGTCCGCATAGGAAGCGAGAGAATCTGAGCGCACTGGTTTGAATCACGGCTCAGCCGCCGATATTTTCTCCCCCTCCACTAGACCTTGAGTGGTGGTCTGGACGCTAGTCATTCAGATGAGACGATAAACCGAGGTCCCGTGTGTAGCATGCACTTAGCGCACGTAAAAGAACCCACGGCAACAAAGGGGTTGTTCCTGGCAAAATTCTGTAGAAAAATCCACTTTGATAGGAAAAACAAATAAAGTGCACACAGGAAAAGATACAAAAGAATGGCTGGCGCTGTTGTGTAGCGATGCGCTCTCCCTGGGGAGAGCAGCCCAAATTTCACACAGAGAAATTTGTTGTGATAAAATGAAAGACAAATACAAATACAAAAAGGGCCTTTTACAACCAAACAATGTAACAAGCTGAGACACACAAAACGCGATAAACCGTGAGGGATAACAGCAATGACAGCTGTCAACATGACTTATGCGGAGTGTTGGCTGTCAGCATTTTCTCTCTATTCCACTGGACAATGAGTGATGGTCTGGATGCTAGTCATTCAGATGAGACAATGAACCCTGAGTGTAGCATGTACTTTACGCTTGTAGAAGAACCCACCCACGTCAACATGAGAGCTGTCCCTGGTAAAATTTCAAAGCAAAATTTACTCTAACATACCTCTGTTTGTGTGAGTGCTGTTTGAGTGAGTGTGTGTATGTTTGTGAGTGTGTGTGTGTGTGCTTGGGTGAAAGCCTGACTGAATCAGTGAATGACACAGGAAATGAATGATAAGTGCCTAAAACCAGCCGTCAGTCGGCTCTACCAGGTAGGCAGTCAGTTATCCAAATGACTGTTTTTGTAAAGTGCTTCGAGCTTGGTTCCTGGCCAAGGAAAGGCGCTATACAAGTATCCATATCATCATCATCATCATCATGGCAAGTCTACATATCATCATCATCATCATGGCAAGTCTACATATCATCATCATCATCATCATCATGGCAAGTCTACATATCATCATCATCATCATCATGGCAAGTCTACATATCATCATCATCATCATGGCAAGTCTACATATCATCATCATCATCATGGCAAGTATCCATATCATCATCATCATCATCATGGCAAGTCTACATATCATCATCATCATCATGGCAAGTCTACATATCATCATCATCATGGCAAGTATCCATATCATCATCATCATCATGGCAAGTATCCATATCATCATCATCATCATGGCAAGTATCCATATCATCATCGTCGTCATCATGACAAGTATCCATATCATCATCATCATCATCATGGCAAGTATCTATCATTATCATCATCATCATCACGGCAAGTATCCATATCATCATCATCATCACGGCAAGTATCCATATCATCATCATCATGGCAAGTATCCATATCATCATCATGGCAAGTATCCATATCATCGTCATCATCATGGCAAGCAGAATGCACATCTGCTGACACAGCAAGGGCAGTGGAAGGCCAAGGGTGTAGGAGAGCGACAGTAGCATGACAGCAAGCAGTGTCACAGCTGGCCAGCCAAGTGTCACCATATTATGATTAATGGTCTCACGGACCACAGAACAAAATGCAGTACGTCTCATCCCATGTGTGTTAATGCCTCCATATGTGGCAAGCTCTTTGTGAGCCACTGTCAGTGCTGAGGTCGTAAAGCTTCTATACTGCACTGCACTGTATTCTAATTTACAAAAAAAAAAAAAGAGAGAGAGAGAAAAGCTAAACAGATTTCTCTGTCCAGTCTGTATAAAATTCAGGCGTTTTCTGTCGTCGTTGTTGTGTTGTTGTTTTTACATGATATATAAACATACCACTCAATGAAGTACCAGTACTGGTCTTGGTGCCAGCAGTACATAGGGGCAATAATGGTCTGACATTAGCAATACTGTCTGGAACTCTCTACCTCTGCCCCATAGAAAAAGTGCTTTTCAACTTTCAAGAAGTTAAAGACATCTTTTTGAATTACATCTCTCTTGATGCCTGCGACAGTGTGAATCGTGCTTGTTTTGGTTTTTCTGTGTATGTTATTGAGGTGCTGTGTGATGGGGAGAGAGAGGGAGATATGTTTTCAGTATTGTGGTTTGAGATGTGCATTATTTAAGCAATGTGATGTATGTGACTGGTTTTAATTATCCAGATTTCATTGTATTGTGATATGGTTTTACATACTGTGGTATTGGTGTTGTGATATGAGATCTTAACATGTAGGTATTGCAATGTTTGATATGTCAAATATTTTGTGAGATACTTTATATCAATTACTGTTAGTGTTTGGATGAATGTTTATGCAGGGTTATGTTTGAAAGTGAATATGTGTGCATATAGATAGATAGACAGACAGATAGATAGTCAGACAGATAGACAGATAGATGGATAGACAGACAGATACAGATATAGATACAGATTTTTTTTGTTTTATAAAGAAATAATGCTTTGTTGTGGAACAAACAAAAGTACACACAATCATTCAAATATGCACAAATAAGCAGACGTGAACACACACACACACACACACACACTGATAAATCTCAAAATCCACATCTCTGCACAGAGAGTGGACAAGAGGAGTGCAACGAAGGCAGGACAAAGAGAGCTTGGACGGACAAGCGGGGTCAACCCATACACCTGTACTTCTTTCTCATCTCTTTCCCTAATGTGTGTGTGTGTGTGTGTGTGTGTGTGTGTGTGTGTGTGTGTGTGTGTTATCTGCCCTTGGCACAGCCACACAGACCCCACAGAGGCAACAGGTGCCACAACAGGGAACACCCCACCCCCCACCCCCCCACACACACACACCTCACACACACCCACCCCTCTGACCATACACAGGCCAAAGATCGGCCACTCACACACCCACCCACCTCTGATCCTGTCCACCTTGGAGCCATAGCCAAGGTCGTACATATAACCCACAATGAAGGTCAAGGGCACCAGCGGCACCAGGGCGGCAGGGTTACGCCTCCGAGTGAACCTGCCAGGCATCATCAGATATCATGATAATGATAATACTAATACTAACAATAAAAATAATAATAACAATAATACTAATACTACTACTGATAATAATAATAATAATAATGATGATGATGATAATAATGATAATACAGTACTATCATGGTACAAACAATAATAATGAAGACAATAATTATGATAATGATGATAAATAATGAGAATATAGTACTATCATGGCACAAACTGCCCATATAATGGGTTAAAAAAGCACAGCACATAAAACTACATATACACTATAATTATATTCCTTTTACGGGGCAAACTCTCCATACAATGGTCTCTAGGACTAAGCACAGCACAAAAAACAATACATTTTCACTATAACCATAGTACTTTTACGGGGAAAACTCCCCATATAATGGGTTCTAAGCACAGCACATAAAACAATACATACAGAATGTATAGCACTATTATGGTGCAGATTACGCGTGTAATGAGTTCTAAGCACAGCACACAGAATAATAAATAAATAGTACATTTATGGTGTAAACTCCCCACATAATGGTCTCTAAGCACAGCACATAAAACAATACATATACAATACAGTTATAGTACCGTTACAGGAAAAACTCCCCACATAATGGGTTCTAACCACAGCACATAAAACAATACATATACAATATAGTTATAGTACTGTTACAGGACAAACTCCCCACATAATGGTCTCTAAGCACAGCACATAAAACAATACATATACAATAATTATAGTTATAGTACTGTTACATGGCAAACTCCCCACATAATGCGTTCTAACCACAGCACATAAAACAATACATATACAATATAGTTATAGTACCGTTACAGGGCAAACTCCCCACATAATGGGTTCTAACCACAGCACATAAAAACAATAGATATATACAATATAGTTATAGTACCATTACAGGGCAAACTCCCCACATAATGGTCTCTAAACACAACACATAAAAACAATACATATACAATACAGTTATAGTACTGTTACAGGAAAAACTCCCCACATAATGGGTTCTAACCACAGCACATAAAACAATACATATACAATATAGTTATAGTACTGTTACAGGACAAACTCCCCACATAATGGTCTCTAAGCACAGCACATAAAACAATACATATACAATATAGTTATAGTACTGTTACAGGACAAACTCCCCACATAATGGTCTCTAAGCACAGCACATAAAACAATACATATACAATACAGTTATAGTACTGTTACAGGAAAAACTCCCCACATAATGGGTTCTAACCACAGCACATAAAACAATACATATACAATATAGTTATAGTACCGTTACAGGACAAACTCCCCACATAATGGTCTCTAAGCACAGCACATAAAACAATACATATACAATACAGTTATAGTACCGTTACAGGACAAACTCCCCACATAATGGGTTCTAACCACAGCACATAAAACAATACATATACAATATAGTTATAGTACCGTTACAGGGCAAACTCCCCACATAATGGGTTCTAACTACAGCACATAAAAACAATAGATATATACAATATAGTTATAGTACCGTTACAGGACAAACTCCCCACATAATGGTCTCTAAGCACAGCACATAAAAACAATACATATACAATACAGTTGTAGTACTGTTACAGGATAAACTCCCCATATAATGGTCTCTAAGCACAGTACATAAAAACAATACATATACAATACAGTTATAGTACTGTTACAGGATAAACTCCCCACATAATGGGTTCTAAGCAAAGCACATAAAACAATATATATAATATATACTTTTATGTTGCAAACTCACCATATAATGGGCACAAAGCACAGCACATAAAACAATACATATACAATATGATTATAGTACTTTCATGGTCCAAACTCCCAATAAAAGGGTCTCTAAGCACAGCACAAAAAACAATACACATACACATGATACAATACATATAAAATCATGCAAAACAGCATACACAAACACATGAAAACATACAAGATACATACATACAGACCTACATACATACAATAGATATACAATACATATGAGTGAGTGAGTGAGAGGGAGTGAGACAGAGTGAGAGAGGGAGAGTGAGAGAAAGAAAGACAGAGACAGACAGAGAGAGAGAGAGTAAGAAAGAAAGAAAGAAAGAGAGAGAGAGACCTAAATAAAATAAAACAGCAAGAAAGACAGAAAGAAAAGAAAAGAAAAGAAGAAAGAAAAAGAAAGGAGGGAAAGGACATGTATATAATCAAGAAGGACAAAAAGGACAGCAAAAAAAACGAAGGCTGAACAAATAAAGAAAGAAGATAATACAATACATATAATACATGCTCATATACATACATACCGATAGACAGACAGTAGACAGACAAAAAGACAGACACAGACACAGACACAAAGATAGACATGCAGACAGAATTTTTTTTTTTTTTTTTTAGAGAAACAGAGACAGCAACTATACAGACAGACAGACAGAAAATAGGAGACAGAAGACAGAGGGACAGACAGGCAGACAGGCAGACAGAGTGACAGACAGACAGACAGACAGACAGACAGACAGGCAGGCAGACAGACAGTGACAGACAGGCAGGCAGACAGACAGACAGAAAATTGGAGACAGAAGACCGAGTGAGACACACAGGAAGGCAGGCAGGCAGACAGAGAGACAGACAGACAGAGTGACAGACAGGCAGGCAGGCATGCAGGCAGGCAGACAGACAGACAGAAAACAGGAGAAGACAGACAGAGTGACAGGCAGGTAGACAGACAGAAAACAGGAGAAGACAAACAGAGTGACAGGCAGGTAGACAGACAGAAAACAGGAGAAGACAGACAGAGTGACAGGCAGGTAGACAGATATACAGAGTGACCGACAGACCAACAGACGAACGGAAGGAATCCAGCAGCTCACCCCATAATGCCGCCAAACAACGCCACAGAGTAGAACGATGCCCACCACATGAAGAGGTCACGACCCCGTGCTACCTGCATGGCCATCTGACGCTCACGCATGGCATTCTGCATCTGCAGCTGTCTCTCCATCTGCAGATGGCAGGAACACACTTGTGTATGTGTGTGAGTGTATGTGTGTGTGTGTGTGTGTGTGTGTGTGTGTCTGTGTGTGTGTACATATATACATATATTGTATTCTGTGTGTGTGTGTGTGTGTGCGTATGTGTATTAAATGGGTGTGTGGTATGTACATACTTCTTTGTGTGTGTGGGCAGGGGAGGGGTGGGCAGTGGGGGGGGGGTTGTATGGTGTGTGTGTGTGTGTACATAGGCATGCATGCCTGTGACAGTGTGTGCATCTACTGCAGAAATGCCATTCAGCATCTGTACCTACTATCTCTTGTTTATCAAAAAAATTCAAATAAATAAATAAATAAATCTATATATGTATATATATTTTCATTCATTGTCGTATTTTTGTTAACCTATACACCCCCAACCAACTGGACCCACACACACACACAAAGAGAGAGAGAGAGAGAGAGAGAGAGAGAGAGAGAGAGAGAGAGAGAGAGAATCCAAAAAATCATAAACGGAAGTTTTTTTTAATTTCATAAGGACTTTCAGCTAACCGTACTTTCAAAAGGCATTACTGGTTTATACAATAAACCATGTGCCAAAAACTTTCATCCTGTCAATGATAACAAGCACCTAACTAGTACATCAAAATGTGTCTAAATTAGAAAAAAATAAAATAAAATAATAATAATGGAGATGGAAGACCATGGAAGTGCAGAATTTTTTTTTTTAATACGATAAACAGAAATCAAAGAAGACACTTGAGTTCTGCCTTGTTACTAATAATATAAAAATAAGATAACGGTTCAGCAAATAAAGACGACGATGACAAACCAACCTGCATCTGTCCTTGTTTCAGCATGAACTCTTGCTGCTTCTTCAGATTTTCGTCCATCGTTTTACCCATTAAAGCTCCCATGGTGAATGCAGTTGCTCTGAAGTGGTCAGAACAATACAAACAAAAATCTGTCATTTATTGACACAGCCTCTCTCTCTCTCTCTCTCTCTCTCTCACACACACACACACACACACACACACACACACACACACATGTGCACATGCACATCCGTGCACAGCAAACCATACATACACACATGTGCAGCAATTCATATATACTAACCAAATGACAAAAAAAAAGATTTAGTTGAATCCATTACAAGTAAGTTAAAACAGGTCATAAGATACAACATCAAGATACCAGTATCATATTTAATCAGAAAATTTATGAATGTGTCACTTCAATCTATCCATCGCTTCACACCTGTAAACATCATCAAACTTAACTGTCACTTTTTTTTTCTTAGCAATAAAATGTGGGGAACAGTATTAAAATTTAAATGCATTTCTTTTACTGGGTACCAATGTTCTTCGTGCCTGACTTTCCAGAGAAGGGTGTCAGGATGTACATGTTGGAATGTTGCAAACAAACGTTCCAAACAAAACGTCTGGCTTCTCCAACGTACATGTCTTCCTCGGGGTATCAACTACAGACAGTCTTTGACTCTCATTTCTGCTGGTTTAACGCCTTCCAACTTAAGCCGCAACTATGTGTAACAAATAAACGGCCGCATCGATCATTGCTCGTCCACAAGGCAGGCGGGAGAATGAGGTCAAGCAGGGTCGTTTCATTTCTCTCTTACCATTGAATTGGGGTCAAAAACTATAACGCTGCTCTAATCCAACGAGTTTTGGGCGGCACTTTCAGTAGTGTCAAGGTTAAGGAAATCCGAGCTCAAAGCTGAAACAGCAAAATTTGTTTGGCTATTCACTCAGAAACGAAAGTGCCACGAACTGATTTTTGAATCCTTGTCCAAAGTTTTGACTGGACTGATATACACAGTTCATGTGCAAAACGACCCAGCCGTATGACTTTATTTCCTTACCTGTTTACAACTTCAACTGGTGACAAGGGCTCAAGACACAGTCACTTCGTGCAAGGTGCTCCCGAGTTGTTTGCTGTTTCCAATGAATTGTTTCCCTTGATCAAGAACTCTTCAATGATCGATTGAAAGAGTGACGAAAACAGTGTTACGGCTATCAGTTAATGTCAAAATGGATAGGGAAAAAAAATATGACAAAGAAAGAAAAGGAACATTCACATGCTTCTTCCCCTGCTCCTTTTTTTTTTTAAGAAAAACAAAAATAAAATTATTGGACCCGTGTTAACGAAAATTTTTGTGCGTTTTGCAATGAACTAAGGCCGGCAGACTGATTATGGGTTCCAGACTTCCAACATAGAAGACTGGCGGTCAGTGGTGGTCAACGGGTTTAGCTCACGGACGTGTATAAAGTCCGTGGGTTAGCTCCAGCTTCATTGGCGTCCTCTCAGGGGTACCACAGGGTTCAATCCGTGGCGTGTGCCTATAATTTTTTATCTACATGCCTGTTTGTAGATGATGATACGGCAGCTACAGCAAGACCTGGGTCGTGGTGATCCGCCGGCCCTGGAAAATGCAACACATTACCTGTACTAACAAGAAATAGGAAAACACGGGGGGAAGGGAAGGGGGGGCAAGCGTACGAACTGCATGGCCTCATACTACAAACAGTACGTGGAGTTCATTTTAAATTCCTGGGAGTGATAACGAGTGGCAAAGACTTCAGCTGGACGGACGACTAAGAAGCGCGCGCGCACACACACACACACACACACTGACACACCGTGTCACACACACACACACACATATATATATATATATATATATATATATATATATATATATATATATGTGTATGATATATATATTTATATATATATAATATATATATATATATATATATCACGGTATATACTGATATATATATATATGGTATACCGGCTGAGTAGAGAGAGAGAGAGAGAGAGAGAGAACATCTGCTGAAAGGCCGGCGAACAAAACTTTATGTTTCTTGAGGAGCAATTTAATACGGTTAGCTCGCAGACCACCGCCGGTGGGGAATTGGTTCAGTTGCCGGCCAGGAATTACCCCATGATCCGCCGGTTCAGTACTCTGCCGAGCCGGACGAGTCCACTGATGCCAACAACGGGACATCGACTGCTTGGAATCAAACCGGCCAATGACGTGCAGTAGCATTTGTACAGTAATGACTGAGGCCTTACCGACAGGCTCAAATGGCCCACTCTCCACCGAACCGGCCGGGCATGCAGTGACGGCAAACGGCAAGACCGACTGGCCATGCTGTACAAACTGCAGCACAACGAATTTAGCATGCCCTCCTTGAGGCACTGGAGAAGCTCATCAGTCCCTCCACCGCTGCAACGATGACGAGCCTACCCAGTGCAGCTGCATCTACTGTAGTACAGACATATGCAGGGTTTCTCTCCAAGAATGATCTGGGACTGGAATGCCCTGCCTCAGACGGCAGCTGTGGACACGGGCCAGTACTGCTAGCTGTTCGGACAGAATTAGCGCTTCTTCCTACAGATCCCCCCATTAATGCCAGAATAATCAACACTGAAATGATTGTGGTCACTCCATCTATGGAAGGAAGACAAGAAGGAACTGGACGTCCTAGCAGACGATTTTTTTGGACTTGGCAAGTTGTCTTCGCGACCGTGAATTTGCCAGTGCCAAAATTGAGCGCAATAACCCTCAAAGTAGAGTCGAAAGCCACTAAAAGTGCATACATCTTCCAATGGCAATACCGTTTCATCCATGGCATGAAAATGGCCGTTACGACAGGTCCGTAAATTAGGGTATTAGAATAGAACTTACCCAGCTTGTTAAGCATTTGAAGCAGTAAGAGGTAGGCTAAAAGAATCTTGGTAAAAGTCGACTTACACGGGATAAAAGAGGTGACGCATCGAGCCACGGGCTCTTCTTCAGGCAAATGAAAATTTGAAGCTTTTTACGGCAGTGACTAGCCAGACTGTAATTATATCTGTTTACCAGGTGGGTAGGGCCTAATAATCATTGAGCCAGTTCGTATAATCATACAAGCGCCTGTAAAGACGAGTGGCCGGGAAACTAGAGTGTGACTTTAATCATCAAATCAAATCTGGCAGATTTTTAGACCATGGTAAGACAAGGGTTCAACTGACACCGCAACGTAGAGCATAATTTGTTCCAGCATTCAGTGGCTGGACCAACGTACATTCAGTCTGTCATGTTTTGCCCCACTTCAAATTAACCCCTGTGGATCAGTTGTAGGTGACTTCAGGGTTTGGACTCTGATTCTGACTTTGCTGGTGTCTTTGAGTTTGTTTCTGACATGTTGAGGGAGGAGGGGGCGCGGGGCCGGAAGGGGGGCAAGGGGAGGGGGGGGGCGTGAAGGTGCTCTCCTGTAGGTGTACTCCAAGTGGGGCATGTTCTCATGACAACGATGTTTTAGTACCTAAAAAACATTGGGGCAAGCTCATAGCTCTGTTCGACTGAAGCATTCAAGACACATTCTTCCAGTCCAGGACCACAAAGACGCTGCATCTAGAGAATCTTTGTAACCATCGGTATACTTTGTCCATAATTTGATGAGCATGGATCAGTGCATGGTTCAACCATAAGCCGTGCAACGTGTGCGTTTCTACAGGTAACCCGGCGGTCGTTTCGCCGCCCATTGCCAGTTCGCCCCATGTCCCCTTTGCGCTCGTTTCGCCTCTAGATGCCTGGTTCAGACCGCTAGTTTTATATCGCTAACCGGCAGACTGCGCCTCTAGATGCCTGGTTCAGACCGACAGTTTTATATCGCTAACCGGCAGACTGTGATATCGCATGCACGATTGATACCAATGAAAGAAGTGTGTGTGTGTGTGTGTGTGTTCCTCCAATAAAGTAAAAAACAGATTGTACTTTTATGTTTTTATTTGCATACATACACCCAGGACAAAAAAGTACATGGGGCTATTCTAGGCTAATAATAACTTTTGGCCAATAAATACATAGGCCTATACATAGGCCAATATTCCTATTATCAGAAACCCAATATTCCATGTTGTGGGTTTCTGCTGTTATCCTTCTTACTCGTTTTACGACTTTTTATTTACCTTTTCCGAAACTGTGTCTGTTTCATTTACCCCAGGCGATGAAGGCCTAGCTGTTTGTTTTAAAAGGATAAACTAAGCAGGCGGCGCGGCTGAAATGAGAATTTACTGATCCAATTCAATTTTCAAGCTATCCCCTGTTTTGGCTATGATTATTACTACCACGAGCCTTCCGCGAATTCAAAGAAAACAATACATAATCAAACAGTCATATTTTATGAACTGGTTGGGGGCGAAACGACCGCGAATGGGTGGAAACGAACTGTGGTATGGGTGCGAACTGGACCGGCCGGCACGGGGACGAACTGGTTGAGGGCGAACTGACAAGGGGGCGAAACGACCGGTAACCGTTTGTACGAACCTCTCACGGAGTGTCAGCTGACTTGTATTCAGTCATGATTCTGGAGATGTAAATTACATGGCGTCTGTTGTGTGTGCAAGGCAACTGTGCATAAATTACTGCATTCGCTGTGCAGGCCATCATAGATGTTTATGAGCTGTAAGGTACCGTCTTCGTAACCACTGAGGTTGCACCTTTCGTTTTTTGACCATTGGATCCTTCCATATGCATATCATTTAAGGCTGTGGATCATTTGGGTCGTGAGAATTTAGCTCTCCCCAGTGTGCGTGAAGTTACCACACTTCCCCTAACAGACTTGCTAGCTTGATCGTTTTTCCTCAAGTGTCGACTCACATTTACAGGTTTATACGCCCATCCACTTCGACAACTAAAGGACAAATTTCCTGACACACCAAACATAATTTGGTAACAATTTTACCATCTTCACATCGAGATGATTGGGATATTGAAAGCAATCAGTTGGCTGGTCAAGCTAAATTGTTAATTAGAGCTAACAAAGAAAATGTGGCATATGATCACGCCAGTAAAGAAAAAAGGTATGATGGGACTTCTGTCCTCTTTTGCAATAACTGATCGGGTATTCTCAACCCTTTATCAGTCTCTCTCGGAGTCTCAGTTGACTCGTATTCAGTCTGCAATATCCTGAATCGAGACGCAAAGTGTTTCTTTTGACCTTCCTTTCCACCGGGGGATTCTTTGCCAAGAGTTCAATCTGCTGAATAACAATCTCTGACTATTCTGAGCAGTCACAGATTCAGCCTCCTTCATTCAGGTTCAGAACTTCAATATCTCAATAGGTCGTCTTGAACCCTTGATCTCCTGTGATGCCAACAATCTGAAGTTGCCTTCTGCATGAAATATTTTCCTGTTGTGGAGGCATCACTTTATGAAGCATTTTGTTTTTATTGTATTTGAAGGCTCATAACTGGACATGATCTGTCTCTGGGCATCAGTCTGAAATAATGTTTTGATTTAGTATTCTGAATTCTGAAGACTATATTAAAGGTATTTTTTGCACGTCATAGTGCTGGTGTGATATACCTAGGGGACCCTTGTGTGGAAAGAGCAGTTGGTCTGCTCTAAACTTATCGAAATATGTTACACCTTCAAAAGAGGTCCTAGAATTTAGGATTCTGAAAGACAAAATTACTGTTGAAACAAATGGAGCATGCATTTTGTTTAAGATCCATGCACTGATGTTGTTCTGTTGAAGAACATAAACATAATTATTTCCCATTATTGTCAATGCGTTTGAGAACCACACTTCCAGAACTGTATCACAGTAAACAGTAACAGATTCTTTCTGTTGAATGTAAATGTCAAGTAGTGGAGTGGAGTGGAGTGATGGCCTAGAGGTAATGCTTCCGCCTAGGAAGCGAGAGAATCTGAGCGTGCTGGTTCAAATCATGGCTCAGCCGCCGATATCTTCTCCCCCTCCACTAGACCTTGAGTGGTGGTCTAGATGCTAGTCATTCAGATGAGACGATAAACCGAGGTCCCGTGTTCAGCATGCACTTAGCGCACGTAAAAGAACCCATGGCAACAAAAGGGTTGTTCCTGGCAAAATTCTGTAGAAAAATCCACTTCAATAGGAAAAACAAATAAAACTGCACGCAGGAAAAAATGCAAAAAAATGGCTGGCGCTGTAGTGTTGCGACGCGCTCTCCCTGGGGAGAGTAGCCCATAGAAATCTGTTGTGATAAAAAGAAATACAAATACACAGTAGTGAATGTTAACTGACTTGTTAGTTGCATATCTACAAAGAACCATCTTCATGTTCTTTCTGAGTTGAGCCAGGGTCCAAAATTCAATCTTTGCCCAAATGTTCTCCCAGTGGACTGGTGACTTGCAGGCTTCCACAACCATTGCCACGAAAATAAAATAAGATAAATGAATGAATAAGAAAGAGAATAGAGGTGGGGGGCACAGGATGAACTGACGAAACAAGGATAGCAGACAAGGGAATCAAGACAAGGAGTCAAATGCTCGAGACGATTGAGGGTGGAGGTATGATCAAAGACTAAGTGAAACTGAACAAGGCAAATCAGATCTGCTCCATTTTTTTGTGTACAGGTTTCCATTGGTGTGTGGATATGTATTATGGAGTGAGTGGAGCGGAGAGATGTGTATTGTATGATTTGTATGGAAAGCTTAAGTGCCAATGCTGTATATGTTTACACGTATACAAATACTGATGTATACTGCAGTTGTGAAATTCTCAAAATTCTAAATGTGGTCATTTGGGCTAGTGGGATATGATGTTAAAATGTGTTCTATTGTTAGTGTTACATGCATACATGTACCATGTGTGTGTGTGCGTGTGCGAGCATGCACGCGGGCGTATGTGTAGTAACCAACTACATCTCAGATTAAAAACAACGTATGGAAATAATCGTGTGTTATTTATATTTCATGTTATCATTTTCAAGATGGATGATCATGTCTGCCTCAAAGTTTTACTGTTCTCAAACTATCCCTGCCACTGAAATATCACTGATTTTAGTGATCCAAAATAAATCTGGAACAGATAATTCTCCATACGAACAGCGAAAGAGACGACATTAACAGCGTTTCACCCCAATTACCATCATCAAAATATTGCAAGAGGAAGGCTCTTATACTGAAGAGGTGAATGTTGACAAAGAATACCACAATTCTTACGACAGAAGCTAAAGGTTGGGTCATTCAGACACCCACTGGACATCCGAGGGGTCTGTGTAGAGGAGAAGAGAGGACTGGCCGTACTGAGTGAGTTAAAGACAGCAAGCATATATTTGGGCATGTGTCATTTGTACCAGAATCACCTTTGTTGATTTCTGACAATGCATGTTTGTTATGTTACAAAGGACACTGCACAACTAAAGCGTCATCTGTCTATGGGTCCATCATGCAAGACCCGTTGTTTCAAAGTTTCCATTTGCTCAATTACTACCACAAAAATCAACGTTCAGTTGGACATTTTATTTCACTGAATGATGTTGTTTTTTTTTTGTTTTTTGAAGATGCCTAAAACCAACAGACATAACAGCATGAAGTCAATGATAGCAACAAATGAGATGAAACTGCTGGTCTTTCACTGAAAAATATGATCACACACACACACACACACACACACACAAACACTCTTCTTTTCTCTGTTTGAAGTTGATGTAAGAATGTTCTTTTTGCACTGAAACATACTGCTTTCTCTTGCACACACAAAATTTGCCCTGTCATCATTATAATGCACACTTATTTTCAAGTCATGCGTGTGTGAGCATCAAACTTCCACGATGCACACACAAGTAAATGTTCACAATGAGACCACCATGATTTGTGTTTCTCAACACACGAACACACTGTAAGGCTATCTGGCAAAAAATCAAAACTAGGCATCGCCAACTGTCAAAACTGTCACAGAGGATGTGGTGAATACAAGGATGGAATGGTGAACATGAAACTGATCATGATGAAGCACCCACCCAGGGCTCAAACCATATATGATCTCCAAAAAGATGAAAACACCATGACACACATGATCATATGATGAAAGGACAATTTGTGTTCTGTATGAAATCATTTCATGAATGTCACTCCAGCTTTCCAGAATAAAGTGGGATAAAAAGAATTTTGAAACAGTCAAAGTCTTCTTCTTTGTGACAGGAGATTGATCTAATGTCTTATCCGACAACTCGGTTCATGGGATTAATATATTATTTCTGTTCTCTTTGTCGATTCCAGTGAAATGAATGAATTCCAAGCACTGCCCTGTTCCTCTCTTCCTTCAAACTGCACCATGGGGTGACGGAACTCATGCTGAAACTTGTAAAAGATTTCTGCCTTCTTCCAACAGGTCACCATAGTACTGCCTTCTTTTTTTCTCACAGTCTCAAGAGCACAACAACCTCTGGCATTCGTGAAAAAATCACTGAAACAGTAGGAATAAATCGACGGAACATCCTAACCTTCCACACCTCACAACAAAACTAAAGACTAAACCCCAAACTTCATTCGAATTCATACCCATTCATATAAACTTGACTTCAGATACTATAAACTTGACGTAAGATACTAACATCAGTTTCACTCTCACTTTTCAATTTCAAAGAGGTGTTATAGTGTGTTGACTGTTCCAAATGTGCCACACCACATTTGCTTAAAAAAACAATATTTTTGGTGTTTTTGGCTGTTGTTTTTTAAAGGAAAGGGGTCAGTTTGCCACACTGATCCAACCAGCTGGTCAGGCCTTTAGAGACAACTAAATGCTGCAAGAAAAAAAAAGCAAAAAACAGAATAACCCACATCAGGGTACCAATCATGTAAATCCTTCCATGAGGATGATGTGCAATCAACAACAATTAACAGAGAACTCCTTGAAAAATATGTCAACTAATGATGCGGTCATGTTATTTACAGGATGATATAATGATCCAAGACATCTATCAACAAAATGACAATCACTCTGTCAACACATAACAACATGGTGACACACATGATACAGTGCTCAATGATGGACAGATGACAAACTAAACACACACACACACCTTGCACATGCATACAAGATCAACGTATTTCACAGGTGACAAAACACAATCGTTCTTGCTGCACAATGTCACACGAAATCTGTTTGCTGAGGACAGGAAATCATGTCTCCATGTCTTCACCAGTCTCCTCTGCTTCTTCATTCTCCTCTTCCTCCTCCTCCTCCTCTTCTTCTTCTTCCTCCTCTGCCTCCCTCTCTGCTGGTGCTGTCTCTTCCTCCTCCCCTGCTGCCGCCGCAGCCTCCTCCTCCTCCTCTTCTTCCTCTTCCTCCATTTCCTCTTCTCTCTCAGCACCTGAAAAAGTTGATGCATGACAATTGAGGTCAACCCAAGTCCAAAAGCCCACAATCTACATATGAATGTTCAGAAGTACATGAATACACAAGTCAATACAAAACTTCATTTGTCAATCTGATAAGGACTAACTTCCAAATAAGAGACTGAATGTGCATTTTACCAAAACAATATTTCATGCATGCAATGTAGATGAATCTAAAGGTTGCTTCTAGCTTTCTGAATCTGACCAAAATGACATGAACTATATTTCTCAATTCATGCATTTCTAAAGGTAATACAAAGCTCACATTTCAGAAGTCATGTGTAAAATGATCTTTGCTAGTTTAATTACATGCATTGTCAGATACAAGGTGCGGTTTCTTTGACAAACATCAGATACAAGTTTGTTTTCAGTACACAGCTCTAGGTTCATAAAATTATTCAAAATGATCTATGCTGACCGACAGCTATCATCCATAACCTACAGCAAACCACAATGGGCATGCATTACAACTGTCCACATACCTGAGCTTGTCACAACAAGGCACTTACTAACAGAAACACTCCAGAACCAGACGTACTTAGTGTATGTGCATTTTCATATGTGTCATTTATTCACAGAATTTATGATCATTTCTGCATTTCTATCTGCTTGTATTCATCTGTTTATTCATGTCTTTATTTGTATAAATTTACTTGTTCATGTATTTCATTTGTTTATTCCTTATGTCAATTTCAATACACACTTATTTCTCACTTGTTTCCTTGTATATTAATGTTACAATGCCTGAAAAAAAAAGAAATAAAAAAGATTAAATTAATGAGAACAAATAATGAATTGTGAATTATGTTTCAGCTTGTAATTTTTTTTTCTATTCACAAGTTTCAGATTCTTCATTTTGAACAAAAATTGATCATTCTGCTTCAATAAACACTTGAAAAATCAGTAATATTCATAGTATGTTGATGTTCAAAATAACTATTACTGTCAATCAAAAATTAAAATGTAAATGGCTCATGGAAACATAAACACAAAAGAAAATAAGAAAAATCAAAGCAAACAGGAAATAAACCTATCATACACAAATAAATAAAAACCTGAAAAGGGACATACTTAAAGCTACAATACAACTAATTTTGCTGGTGATAAATAGGATCCTGTGAAACACAAACCAGGAAAGTATGTACTTAGTTGTCAGCAAATATTGAGAATGATGATATCACTGTCACATGACTGTGTTCAAACACTTCATCCTTTCCTTAAAACTGTTTCTCTGGAAGAAAACTAAACAAACAAAAAAAAAACCCACCAAATTTAAACACCCCAACCAAAAATTATAAATAACACTGCCAGGAACCAGGAAAGGGGATAGATCTTTTAGTACCAGGTTAATGCCCCTTGCATGAATCATCAGCCTCATCATCAAGGATGGGAACCGTGATTTCACCCAGAAAGAATGTTTCAGGATCAAAGTTTTTGTTTTTTGTTTCACTTTAAAACTGAACTTCAGGCGGAGCATTTCACTGACCCAAACAATGTTGTTTTTTCCGGTGATACATTTCACTGACCGAAACAATGTTTTTCGGTGATGAGAGCCAGACTTAAAAACTTTTACAAACCTGGGTCACTTTTGATGGATTATTTCTTAAGAATTAAAAAAAAAGGCTTGTCATAATTATTATTTTCTTAACTTGAAAAAGCCTACATGAACCATGTCTAGCCAACATCATTTCATAGAGATCTGGAACCTGTAATAATGTATTCACCTTCCACTGCGATGCTTAGTAAATCCAGAAATGTTTGGCTGATATCACAATTTAGTAATTCACAAACCCCACCTTCTTCTTTCCATGTGATGACCAGCAATGGAAGTAAAAGTAAACAAGCTTAAGAAAGAAAAAAAAAAAAAAGAAGTAAAATCAACAACAAGAGGACAACAATCAAATCAACAAAGGAAGAACAGTCCTGTCAATCAACAATGTGTGTTGCTGACAATATGAGAAACCTTTGGCTTTGGTGCCGACCATGTTGACCTGCAATAGTACACCCACAGATGCAAGAATAGAATAAAATATAGAATAAGTCTTTATTACCAACTGTACCAGGGTCACAAGGAATACTATGGGTGTGTGTATGTAGAGGGGGGGGGGGAGGGGAGATTACATAAAAGGTACAAATATGAACAGGAAATCATATACAAGCACAAATTAATATGGTTGGATTTTAGACCAATATATATGTAAGTGCTTGTGCACACTCGCCCTCATGCATGCCCACAAATTCAGAGCATATCAATGCGTGTGTTCACTTGAATATACATCACACATTACACATTACATAAGGACTGGGCTGATGGCTAGATCCACTGCGAAACTGTTGCTGATTATACAATTTGGGTTAGTTTGAGAGACAGAGCATTGATTGCTTTAGGGAAGAAGCTATTTGGGATACCTTTAGACAGCTTTGACAAAAATAGCAACAACAAAAGGAGAAAAAAAACCAACAAAGCATACAATAATACTTTCCCAGCAAAACAGTTATCATGTAATCAGACTCTCCTCTAGAATCTTGAGATGTACAACATCATATTGTTACCTTTAGACAACATTCACAACAACAATAACAACAATAGGAGAAAAACAAGTGGTAACTTGTCCGTCAAGGAAACAGAGTATTTGAGTGCATAGGATCGAATCTCATAGACCTTGAGTGGTGGTCTGGATGCTAATCATTGAGGTGAAAAGTTGAAATGAGGTACAGTGTGTAGCATGAACTTACCCCATGTAAAAGAATCCTCAACAACAAAAGGGGTGTCCCAGGCAAAATTCTGTTAAAAAATTCCACTTTGATAGGAAAACTACTACACTTGCAGAGGAAGATAAAAAAACAAAAAAGAAACTGTTCAAACAGTGGCCCTACACTGTAGCAACACGTTCTCCCCCGTGTCTGTTGTGACAATACGAAATACAATGCAATGCAAAGCACAAGATACAGCAATACTTTCTTATAGATATGTGAAAGAGAAATTGTTGACATGTTTGCTGAAAAAAAAAAGATGACACATGCATTAGCTCCATAGAACAACACAAAGTCTGAACATGCTCCCACATTCCTACATGGATTACCTGCAGGGTTTGGTGGCTGATCTCCCTTGGCTGAGGGAATCTGCCCAGAGCGCAGCATCTGGTTCAGTCTCTCCACCTCTTCCAGGGTTGTGGCCCTTGCCACCGCTTGCTGTTAACATCATAGCAACAATAATAATAATGAGTGGCATTTGTATAGTGCATTTCTCAAAGCAAAGCCAAAAATGACACACACAACTATATATATGCAATCCCATGTACAGAACACAGCTCAAATTAACAGCAGAGATAAAAAATTTTTTTTAAAAAATCACAGAAAAACCTCACAGAACAGATGAGTCATTTTAGCTGAGATTTGTACAGATTGGTTGGTGCTAAAGACCAAACGACAGTGGGAACGGTAAAATCAAAACTATGTTTGCAAAAAACAAAACAAAAATCAACAACAACAACAACAACAAAAAACCCCACACAGTGGTTGAGGACTGGAGGGAATACAAAGGCTTGTATGTGAGGCGTGCTTTGGACAGGTAAAACGGGAAGTTCCCCATCAAGGAGGCGGCAGGCTAGGACTGCTACTTTGTACTGACTACTTCACACCACCTACACCTTGAACAACATTTCCTGTCTCCGTTTCTGTCTCTCTCTGTTATGTTAACGAGATCAAGGCTTCCTTGTCAACAGTCGCACATCCCACTTCACACCACTCACACCTTCTACATTTCCTTTCTTTCTCTCACTGTTAACCCCTTGATGGCCTCTTACGTTAAATCAACAGAGCTCTCAGACCCATCTATGATGTCTATCTCCGTTAGATAAACGGAGGTATATCAGCTAATGCTTGTGCCTGATTTAGAAGGGGGAGAACCACTGACTGATGTTTACAGGCTCAGGAAAGGTTCATAAAAGTGGGTTACCTCCCTTCTCCAGCTCACCCAGTCATACAATTCTTGTAAAATCGTTTTTTTTTCCCCAAGAATCAGTTCCACACCAATACTAAAATTGTACAAGAAGGAATAAGAAGGAGAAGAAGCTGCAGCAGAAGAACTGACAAAAGAGGAAGAACGGCAACAACAAGAGGAAGAAGACCAAAGTTGAACAAAAACCTGGGTGTTAAAATCCCCTTCGCCCCTTCAGGCCCCTCCGGTAAGACACAGACAGCCCTTACCTTGATGGCCTCAATGTCCTCCTTAGACGGCCCGCCAGCCGTGGCCTGTTTGTCCGGCAGCTTGTCACCAGGCACGAACGTCTTGCTCTTCTTGCCCACCTCCGCTGCCAGCTGTTGCCCCTTCTTGCCCTTGAACAGCTTGGCTGCTTGCTCACGCTCCTGAAAATAACAGTGATGACAAGTGTGTGGTGTGCTGGCCTAGTGGTAACACGTCTGCCTTGGAAGAGTGGGAGAATCTGAGCGCACTGGATTGATTCCCACACAAAGGCAGTATTTTCTTCCCCTTCACTAGACTGAGCGGTGGTCTAAATGCTGGTCAATCTGATAAGATGATAAAACAAGGTCCCGTGTAAGACAAATGAAAAGCAATATGATAATAATAATATTATCAAACACAACTTTCATATGCAAATATAACTGAGTGTGCATATATATGAGTGTGCTGAAAAGAATTAATGCGTACATGTCTAAATCACTTTGTAGTGAACAGACAATAAACCAGTGAGAAGACGTATAACTCTGAATCAATGGAATGAAAGACAAAGCTTGCAGATATGTGTAGATAGAGGGCCAGAGAAACTGTGGACAGAAACACGGAGGAGCTATTTTGGAAAAAGGAAGGGTTTAAGGCCATACTTAAAAAAGTTTGAGCGCAGGAATCTGACGAAGCAAAAGGGAGAGATTATTCCAAGTTAGAAGTAAAACGTGTAGAGATTGTTCCAGCTGACTGTGGAGTATTTGAATCTGGGAATGCAGAAAACAAGAGTGGGTCTGAAGCTGATCATTGACAGCAGGATGGGGTGTTAAGGTGAAGGCAGTCACACTGACATGAAGGGGCAGATTTGTTTTTGCATTTATGGCAAAGAGTGCTGATCATGTCCTTTATTCAGTGTGAGACAGGGAGCCACTGGAGAAATCGCTGGAGAGGAGTGAAGTGCTCAGAAAACACAGCAGTATAAATCAACATGGTTCCAAAGGCACATGTCCTTCCTGTCAACACCAGCAAAACTTGACATTCCTGTTTTCACCAACTTGACATTCCTGTTTTCACCAACTTGACATTCCTATTATCACCAACTTGACATTCCTATTATCACCAACTTGACATTCCAAACAAAATTCACTGGAAAAAACCACAGGAGTCCCAACAACTCCAGACCAGTGATAACTAAATATGATTACTTCCCTTATCTCATACTTCAATTTCCATGTTGATTAAAAAAACAAAAAAATTCTGCAGATAATCTAGGAAATCTTATCCTAGCTAAGCGCTGCCCACATTTCATTTAAATCATTGAACCCTGCACCTGAGCATTGCTCCAGTGTTAAAATTTGTCTCATTAACTCACTCAGTACGGCCAGTCCTCTCTTCTCCTCTACACAGACCCCTCGGATGTCCAGTGGGTGTCTGAATGACCCAACCTTTAGCTTCCGTCGTCAGAATTGTGGTATTCTTTGTCAACATTCACGTCTTCAGTATAAGAGCCTTCCGCTTGCAATATGTTGATGATGGTAATTGGGGTGAAACGCTGTTAACGTCGTCTCTTTCGCCGTTCGTATGGAGAGAGTTAAAACTGTTTTCATATTCCAACATACGCATAAAACAAAAGGAAAGGGAACTGACTTCAACAGTATTCAGTATTTCAAGATGTATCCACACATAATTTGGAGGAAGAACAGTATATTTTCTGTGTTGTCTCTACATCAATATGGCAAGAAAGCCTGCCTAGGCTGTAAACTCCGCAAGGCTGAACGGGTTTATAGATTCACAACAAGTGGAAATCATCTTATACCATGACTGATTCTAATGGTACTACATGGAAAAAAAGAACATTAGATTCAAGACAAGAATTAGGAAAAATCAAAAACTGAAGCCAGGATGATAAAGAAAAATTAGAACATAAAATCAATCGCTTCACAATCACCAACCTTTTGACGTATTCTCTTGAAATCCAACACTCTGAGGGAGGGTATTTTGTGGATCACATAAAATCTGTAGTGCTTCTTGGCGTTGACTGGGTTCCGCATTAAGCTGGTGGCATAAAGACCATAAATATATCAGTCAGAAATCCAACATGAATCCCTCTTTACATTTTCATGAACTGAATGCGCACATAGATGAATGTAACAATAGATAAACACACAACAAAGATCTTTATCCTTTCATCTAACAAAAAGCCCTCATCAAGGTGCTCTGTGGCTTTTTCCAGTATTCTTTAGCGATACAGTTCAAGGCTTCAATTCGGCATGGTGTTGTGTCCTTGAGAAAGGCACTTAACTCTGATTTTCCTCACTCCACCCAAGTGTCAACAAGTGTCTTCCTAAGGTTAGGTAACAGAAGGCCCCGCCTTTCTAATTCCATGCTGAACCTTTGAACAGGAGGAAATCTAAAATATAACGAAGAGCAAGGAAATATTCCCCTGGAAATGGTTACCTAAGCACGTCAGTTTATTAGCATGTTATCTGAAGGTTGTGCATTCAGAAAACAAATCACATGAGACACTGTTTAGTGTAAATTGAGAAAGCTGATCAACTGAAAAACTGATTACATGAATATGAGGGGAAAAACAACAACAACACTTTACTAAATTAGTTTAAAGTACAAGACTAAGAGTAGGTCACTCTGGCCAGGGTAACACTAATGCAACAATGGCAGTGAAGATTACCTGAGGTACTCCAGCTTGGGGAAGGAAGCCAGGGGGTCAAGGTCGCCCAGCTCATGGAGGTTGTTGTTGGTGAGCACGACGGTGTTGATGTTGGGGATCACCTCTCCCAGGTTCTCCCCGATACGTCTGCACATCGCCAGCACAACATGAGTCAGTGTAGAACTGAACTGTCCACTACCTGTACATCACACTGACCTTTATATTTTAGTGGAGAAAGAATCATGGAATAAGTACAGAGGTTCAGAATAGCAGTTTCTTGACACTTCAATTGTGTTAAATAAAAATTTAAAAAGTGCCAAAGAGGTGTATATATGGAGTTCATAATCATGTCTTTCAAATTTACCCTCACTACAGAGTGTTAACATTAATACCAGGACAGGGAGAAAGGGACAAGGGTAAAAGAGAGACAGAGAGAGAAAAAAAGACAGACAAAAACAGAGGGAAAGATGCAGTACAGAGCACACAGAAAAAAAGGAACATGGTTTCCTGTTTCTAAACCATGCACACTCTCTGTCTTTCAAGAAAGTAATCATCATGCCTTCAAAATTAACACTGCTTCTGAGTTTGTCTCTGATATCACTTACACACACATATTATCTCACAAACACACATAAGCTTTCCCTAAAAAAAAAAAGCAAACAAAACAAAACATGATGTGAACAAATAACCCATTCCATCATTACATGAAAAAAGACATGAGAATCAGATTTTAATTTTCAAGCAAGTGTTTTTGAATAAGATTATGAAGAATCACTGGTATTACTATTACATGTCACATGTGTCTGTGGAGACTTCAACATGCCTCCACTGTCCACATAAGTTACAACTAATACAAGTATATTTTTTTCTGGAATACAACAAGGTCAAGGTGTCTAGTTATAATGACTTTGTTTTGTCACAACTGAGACTAAAGACAAAACTGTCAAATTAATTAAATTTACACTGTTTACAGAGATAAACACAAAAGAAACATGAAGGATGCTCAAGCCCACAAAATCATGCCTACAAAGAAACTCACAAGCACAGGTTTACAATTACATGTTACATTCACTTCTTTTTCTTTCTTTTTAAAAAAAAATCATCTGACTTACACTATTCTGTTGTTGTTCAACAGCAGACTCTTCAGACGTTTCAGCAGAGGAAAGCCATCAAGCTTGCGAATATCATTGTCTGAGAAATCAATGGTATCAAATTGATCCTGAAAAGCAAAAGAAAACATTTGACTATTTCTCCAAAGAAAATTTCATTCAGTACATGATGCTGATACTAGCAAAACCAACTGTCACAGTCAACACAGCAGATATAATAATTCTCATTTCAATAATTCATCTTACTGAAATCAGAATTCAACCATGTGTAGTATGTGTCACATGCTTACTGTAGATTTTGACAGAATCACAAGTAAAATCAGTTATGGTGTAAAGTAATCCCTCTCTCTGATAAAGTACTAAGCTGCTAAATAGTATTAACTGTTAACTCATTCTATTTGCTGCAGCCTGCAGGTGGGTGCTGCTGATCGTTATTCTCTGGCAAAGAAACCTTTTTACTTAAACCAGTTCAACAGCTCATTATTAATCATTATTCATGCATTAAACTACTGGGTAAGGGAAGTAACTCCAACTTAATTCCTCACTGGCACGCTAAGTTTCGCTCCAAAAATCGAATGATTAGTCATTTAGTGTGTTTTTTTTATTTGTTTTTTTCCGAATCGATATACATGGTAAAACATCAAACAAAGTATTAACTGGTTAAGTGCTCAATCAGTCAATGACATTATGGTGGACTCCTGCACCGAACTTGACCCACATAATGATGATTTGACTTAATATTTCATCCAGTAATTCTTGGGAAAGTGAAGGAGATGAAATTAGCAACCGGTCTGAACAAAGTGCTGGACATTTAAATCAAATAGATAGCCCACAACCTTCAAGAGAAGCTGACATTTTACGATTTATGTTTTTAATCTGACTAAAGTTACATGTAAACTATAGCATCCCTTGCCTTGAGACTTCAGCAACATGTGTCAAAATTACATTTCAATCATTATGTGAAGTTTGACAGCTATTGGCTGAGCAGTTGCTGTAAATTTGTGCCTGAAATGAAGCACCCTTCTCGCTGATGTAGCCAGGCCAAAACATGCCAGGCTGGGAGGGATGCATAGACAGAAAATCTTAAAGGGTTGAAAGGGTTAAATAATCAATAACTGAATTTTAATATTTACTGATTTAATTTAAATTGCTTTCTTTCTATTAAGTTTTCTATCTCTGAGTCTGTCACACACACACAATCATAATGAAAATTACAATATGAATAATTATGCAGATGCAGTGATGCACATATAAAGTTTGCAATATATTCACTCATATGCACCCCCCCCACCATCAACACACACACACACACTTAACAAAGAAACAACCAAGCAAATGCATACTGTGTGCACACACACAAACATGTATACACCTGTAATAAACTTACAAGTGTAGCCCCGAGATTCTCAATAACAGGGATTCTGTAGCCTGCAACAAAAAAATGTTTAACAAAATCAATGGAGTTGTCTTTTCACACATGTATTTCAGTACTTAAAATCCATACCCTTGGAAGAGAAAACTGTAAAAGTGAACAGTACAAAACTACACACAGGCCGAGGGAAAACTAAATCAAGAAATGGATTAGAAAGTCTCTTAAACTGAAACAAATCAAACACATACACACACAAAAAAACAAAACAACAACCAACAACAATAAACAAAAAAACAACCACACACAAGAAGACAACCAACCAACAACCACCACCCCCTCCCCCCCTCCCAAAAAAACAAAAACAAAACAAAACAAAACAAAACAACACACCTCTATCACAGTCCATGATTTATAATTTATCAATTGATAATAATCAAAGGGTTGGGTGGGTGGGGGGAGGGGGGGGGGGAGGGAATATGGCAACCTCGGGTAAAGGTCAAGTTGGAGAGCTTGTGAGAGAGAAGGAAGTATGGTGGTATGTGGATTTAAGTATTTCTTTTATTTTGAGTGTTTTGTAACTTTTACCATTTTATGAATGTAAAACATTATCTCAATGCTGTACTGTCTTAACTCTTATCTAATCCTGTTACCATCAAACAAATTTCCTTGTATTTTTTTTAATGACAAACTGATTGGATAGACTGAGTAATTTATTGATTGACTGTCTGTCTCTATAGTATATCAGTATGTGTGAGCGTGAGTGTGGGTGTGTGTATGCTGCATATATATAAATAATATATATA
>NC_134895.1:48830185-48857685 GCF_041734735.1 Babylonia areolata | reverse complement strand
GGCATATTGCTTCTGTAAGTGTGACCTAAGTAGGCGAACTGCTGCTGTGAACCAAATAAGCGTACTGTTTCTGTGACTTAAATAGGCTTACTGTTTTGGTGACTTAAACAGGCGTACTGGTTTTTGTGATCTAAACAGGCGTATTGCTCCTGTGACCTAAATAGGCGTACTGCTTCTGTGAACTAAATAGGCGTCCTGCTTCTGTGACTTTAAGAGGCATATTTCTATGACCTAAAAAGGCATACTGTTTCTTTGACCTGAATAGGCGTACTGCTGCTGTGATCTAAACAGGCGTACTACTTTGGTGACCTGAATAGGCGAAATGCTACTGCTATATAAATAGGCGTACAGTTTCTGTTAACGAAGGATGCGAGTTGAACGGGGATACTGATACAGTACTGACTGAGCGGTCTTGGCCAAACAAAGAATAAACGTGAGGAATATAAAATTCCACGAAAACTGTAACCTTTTGTCAGAGAAAAAGTGAGGTTTGTTATGTTGTGTTCAAGAAGACAGAAATGTGATGAATGTGAAATGTGATCCTTGCTGTATTTAAAAAGTGTGACGAGTTCACTGCAAACACCAGTCGAGGAGATGATACTGCGAGACTGAGACAAGTATGAAGTGTGAGATATTCACTGACACTGTGATACAAAGACACAGAGGGAACAGACAACGACGGACAATGGCAGACAGGGAGCGGACAAAGAGGAACAAACAAACAACGAGGCATGGCGGCAAGAAGGTGGCAGAATGGTTGAGACGCTTATCTGTCTGCCAATACAGTATCCGTGAGGTCTGGGTTCGATTCCCGCTTTCGCCCTTTCTCCCAATTTAACTGGAAAATCAAACTGAGCGTCCAGTTATTCGGATGAAACAATAGACCGAAGTCCTTTGTGCAGCAAACACTTGGCTCACTGCCAAAGAACTCATGGCAACAATAGGTGTTGTCCTCTGGCAGAATTCTGTTGAAGAAATCCATTCTGATAGGTATACAAATAATGTACTAAAGGTCTGACCTGCTGTGTATATGTAGTGGTGTAGCGTATACGGATTTGTCCGAAAGCAGAGACGCCTCCTTGAGAAACTGAAACTGCAAGATGGTTCCAGAGGGGAGTAAAGGAGGCAGTCCACATCACAGCCAGGAACCCCACCCTCAACCGTGACCGGGGCCGACACAACCTGCCGTCGGTGTACTCCTCACTCGTCAAGTCACATTGTCATGAGTTCGCTCACAGCGATGCATACAGCTGCTAATTCTCTACCTTGCATTTGCGCTGAAGAAGCCGGCCGGATCGCCGACGAAAGCTACGCAAGTGAGTAGCCTTCTTTGACAGAGGGATCGGTTTAACTTGGTAGTCATTATGAAACTGAAACATGTTTCGCCTTCGTGAGTTTTACCGACAGACTGTCAAATTATTATGCTCGTTTCGCTTTTGTCTTATTCACTTGATAACAGTACTATTGACATTTATTCATATTCTTACATTTAATTTTATAAATGCATTTATATTCAAAGCATGACGTATGCGAAACGAACATGAGTGTGTAGGCGAAAACGACCCTGCTGATACAATTACAGTAAAAACAAGAGAGGCAAGGCCTTCAAGACTCACTTGTGATAAATTAAGTCCCCTTGCATTAATTACAGAGTAATTTCCCTTTTTTACTATATGCACCAAAACGTTTGCAAAATAAATAAAAATTCCATGCTTAGCAAAAGAAGTTCCTGTTTGAACAAAAATGATAATAATGACTCCTCTTGTTGTTGTGTCAGAATAAGAGGTCAAAGTGCCAAGTTTAGAGAATACAAAAAATATAAATATAACAGTAAATACAGTTTGCATATAATTAGGCTTCTTTTTATTTTTTTGTGCCCATCCCAGAGGTGCAATATTGTTTTAAACAAGATGACTGGAAAGAACTGAATTTTTCCTATTTTTATGCCAAATTTGGTGTCAACTGACAAAGTACTTCCAGGGAAAATGTCAATGTTAAAGTTTACCACGGACACACGGACACACAGACACACAGACAGACAGACAGACAGACACACACACACACACACACACACACACACACACACACACAGACAACCGAACACCGGGTTAAAACATAGACTCACTTTGTTTACACAAGTGGTTAGAACAAATTAGCGTAGGTGAAACGTGTGGCGCGCAGAGAGACAGGCAGATAGCTAGCTAGCTAGCTAGCTAGCTAGATAGATGGAGATAGACGTTCGTAGGCAAATATCCACAACAACAGAAAGACAAAAGACCAGTTCAATTTGCTGTTTTAATGTCAAAGCTGTGACTGAGAGATGAAATGATAGGATAACAAGAAGGTGTCTGGTAACAAGACAGAGGCAGAGAGTGGCCGGGGGGTGGACGATCGGGAAGGGGGGTGGGGTTGGGGGTTCGTGGGAGGATAGGGCAGATGGATGGGTGTGGGGGTCGGGGGGGGGCGGGGGGGGGGGGGGCAGGGGAAGGGTCATCACTTCACCATGAACTGAAGGGAAGGAGTGGGGGACTGAATGGAAGGAGCAGGAATGTCGACAAATAAATAAATAATTTACAAAAAATAAAGGAGAGGGGGTGTGGGGGGTGGGGTGGGGGTGGGGGTAGGGGTGTAAATGTGAACTGAAACAGAACGTTAAAAGACTTATCACATCTTCGGATCACCACCACCACCACCACCACCACCATCCATGCAGTTATATCACAAGCATACATGGGCATGCACAACCTTGTTTTACAACATATTTTTTTCTTTCTTTCTTTTCTTTTTTTTTTTTTTTTTTGGTAATATATAATGTATATAAATGTGCACGTGCACACGTGTAGGCATGACATCATTCTCGTCCACAGTTGTCAGCTTGACAAAAAGGAAACAAAAAATTAACATTGCCTTTAGTGTTAAAAAAAAAAAAAAAAAAAAGACACTCCATTCACACCATTGTTCCAATCTCCTTGCAGTAAAGACATGCTTACAGCAGATAACTGTGCAATGTTTACAGCAGATAACTGTGCAAAGTTTACAGCCGAGAAGTGTGCAGTGAGAGATCAGGTTCCATTGGTCATCAGTGGTAGGCAGTGTCAACATTGAACTGGTGTTCGTGGTAAACAGTGAATACGCTTTCGTTATCGTGTCATTTTCTTTTCCTTATTTTTTTTTTTTCATAATCATTTTAAAGTCTGAATACACTTTTCATTATTGTATACACGCTCATTTTCGCTTTCACTATGATGTAAACGCTGACTAGTCTTCAATGTAGTGTAGACACCGAATACATGGTCACTGTAGTGTAAACACTGAATGCACAGTCATAATAGTGTAAAACATTGAATATACAGTCATGGTAGTGTAAATACCGAGTACACATAGTAGTGTAAACACTGAATACACAGTTATGGTTGTGTAATCACTGAATACACAGTCATTGTAGTGTAAACACCGAATACACAGTCATTGTAGTGTAAATACTGAATATACAAGCATGGTTGTGTCAACATTGAATTCACGGTCATTGTTGTGTAAACACCGAATACACATTATTGTGTAATCACTGTATACACAGTAATTGTTCTGTAATCACTGAATACACAGTAATTGTTGTGTAAACACTGAATACACATTGTTGTGTAATCACTGTATACACAGTAATTGTTCTGTAATCACTGAATACACAGTAATTGTTGTGTAAACACTGAATACACATTGTTGTGTAATCACTGAATACACAGTAATTGTTGTGTAAACACTGAATACACAGTAATTGTAGTGTAAACACTGAATACACAGTAATTATGTAAACACTGAATACACAGTCATGGTTGTGTAATCACTGAACACATAGTCACAGATGTGTAAACACCGAATACACAGTCATTGTAGAGTCTACATTGACTACACAGTCATTGTATGTAAACACCGAATACACATGATTGTGTAAACACTGAATACACAGTCATGGTAGTGTAAACACCGAATACACAGTCATGAAATATATAAACACTAAATACAAGTCGGCTGTGGAGTAAACCCCAAACACACGTTGGCTTTGGGTGAACAGTGGGACAAATTTTCACTGCAGCGTGAACTCTGAAAAAACAACAACAACTGAATGCTTGTTCAGTGTGGTGTTGAGTAAACAGGGTATCGTAGGGAAATATATCCTTTTTACATTTTGTTCTGGGGATTCCCATAATTACCCCCCACCCCCACCCCTTCCCCACCTCTGTGTTTTTATAACACCAGTCTCTGATACTGCAGCAACATTCTTTGAAACAAATACATCTTGAGAGAATAACAAATAAAGCACGATCCAATTTGAAAAGACGCAAGCGTTTACCATCACAGTACAAAGGTGTAGCTGTATTCATCAGTCTGTGTGTTCATTTGCATACCCTTTCTAATGCAACAGATATAAAGACTAAACAAATCTTCAGTCTATGCGCTCGTTTGCATCCCCCCTCCCCCCCCATCCCGCACGCGCCCCCCTCCCTTTAAAATAAAAAAAACAAAAAAACAAACAAAACAAAACAGGATGTACCTTCTTTTTTTTTATGCATCTGCATATTTCACTATGCTTATTTGCCTACCTTCTCTGCATACGATAATGACATATACACTCGTGTTCATTTTCATTTATTCACATTTACGAGATGCATGTCCATTCCGCATGAGACAGAGAAATGCAAACAAACAACAAGAACCCCCCCCCTCCCCTCCACCCCGCCTAAAAAAACAACAACAAGCAACCAACCAACCAACAAAACAAACAAACAAAAAAAAAAAAAAAAAAAAAAGAAAAAAAAAAAAAAAGTCACCTAATCTTTCAATTAAATAATAAGGTAGAAAATGTATAGTAATTTTACTCGTTTGTTTCTTACTTTATTCAGGAACACTTTACTAATGATGTCCAGTCTGACTCGGCAATACTTCTATATAAAGCGACCACCGACTGACACAGTTAAATTCCGATGAAAGACTAACCACAGCCAATATATTTTATGAACCTTTCCCTATTTCAGTTAAAAATGCATCAAAACAAACAACAAACAAAAAGAAAGCAGAGGCGGACGAACAAAGAGACCACTATATATACATACATATATATATATATATATCACTACACAACAAACTCAGACCCGTTACAGACGACCAGTACAGCGAGCAAGTATCGTAATCTTGACACTTCCAATTCGCTTACAAGGACAACCAGTACGTCAAGTCTGCGTTCTCTCGTTCTGGCTCTATCGGCGTGCACGTTGAATGGTCTCTGATGAAATCAGGCGTGGGTACAAGGGGTGTGTGCAGGAAACACTGGGATAAGGTTACCATGTGGCGTTTTGTCACACACATGTGTTCGCTGAAAAGACAGGCAGACGATTACACACACACACACACACACACACACACACACACACACACACACATATATATATTAAACACACACACACACACACACACACACACACACACACACACACACAGAGAAATTTAGCCCTCGCGCGATTCTCTGACAAAGGGATTTTTCTGACACACACATTCAAGATGAACAAACCTGGTTAGGAAATCGCTAACACGCGCGTGCGATCAAAAACATACACAGACAGGCGAGACATACATACATACATACATACACATCGCCTGAACGTACACACAGACATACAAAGAGAACACACACGGAGAAGTCAGAGAGAGAGATTAACTTTCAGCACCATTATGCAAGTTCCACTTGTCTAGTAACAAAAAAAAAAAAAACAAAAAAAAAAGAAAAAAAAAGAAAAAAAGAAAAGAAAAAAAAAGACTTGAAAATGCTGGAAAAAATATTTTATGGATTCTTCTGTCATCAAAAGAGCAATATTCTCGTCAACTAATGCAGCAGTAATTACAATGAATAATGATGATCTAATAAAAAAAATAAACAACACAATCATAAGTCTATAATAATCATGAACAAACATTCACGCAAGCTCGCACCGTTAACGCTCCCCCCCCCTCTCTCTCTCTCTCTCACACACAGACAATGATGTGAAACAGTGAAGTTAAGCCAGTGGCTTTGACTCTGCTCAGCCAGGGCTGACATAAAGATGCGGGGAATCAACTGATGGCCCGACGCAAAAACTCTCCTCCTCCGCAGCAGATTCCGAAGAGGCTGGGTCACCCTGAACGGAGGCTACCAGGCACACCAAGATCCCATCAGGACACTTGAGAGAAGACACCAGACTATCATCTACTGCCTTCGCACAGGACACTGCGGCCTCCGAGCACACCTGAAGAGGATTGGAGTGGCAGCCACATCCCTATGTGATTGCGGCCAGGCTGACCAGACCCCATCCCATATTCTCCAAGACTGCCCCCTGTATGAGAATATGCGGCAGCAGTCCTGGCCTGGGGGTGCTGACCTCAACACCAAGCTCTAGGGGACGGCAGCCGATCTTCACCGGACGTCCGAGTTTGTGGCATCCCTCGGACTTAGACCCTGACTGCGTAGCTGTCGAACGCAAAGAAGAAGAAGAAGAAGAACTGATGGCCCTCAGTGTGCCGCTACAAAACAAACTGGACCTTGGAACTTTCATCACCATGGAGGGAATGACATGGCCACCTCGTTTGTGACCAAGTCAACACGGATAATTCTTCGGATTTTTCGTTGACCGTTCTCCACCTGACGAACCGGTTATGTTAGTTTGTAAGCATGCCTTCACCAGGTGTGAACTGGCCAGTCTGTTTGCGGCTCTGCGGGTGAGCAGACTGCAGTGAACCAAACAGGTGAGTTGATTGCAGTGAACCAAACAGGTGTGCAGTGAACCATACAGGTAAGTGAATTGCGGTGAACTGAACAGGTGGGTATATTGCAGTGAAGCAAACAGGTAAGTGGATTGCAATGAACCAAACAAGGTGAGTGGGTTGCATTGAACCAAACAGGTAAGTGGATTGCATAAAACTAAACAGGTGGATGGACTGCATTGAACCAAACATGTGAGTGGATTGCATTGAACCAAACAGGTAAGTGGGTTGCATTGAACCAAACAGGTAAGTGGGTTGCATTGAACTAAACAAGGTAAGTGGATTGCATTGAACTAAACAGGTAAGTGGATTGCATTGAACTAAACAGGTGGGTGGATTGCATTGAACCAAACATGTGAGTGGATTATGCTGTGAGCCAAACAGGTGCGAAATAAATGACAATATAACCGGTTTCAACCTTGATGGGCAGGTGTGACAGGTATTGGCCCAGTATGCTGCGGCGTTGGAGTTTGATCAATCAAAGGAGGGATGATGATACGGGGAGAGCAGAGGAAAGCGATGTGCCGGAGAGTGTGGAGGGTCGGCACCACAGTCTCTTAACTCACTCAGTACGGCCAGTCCTCTCTTCTCCTCTACACAGACCCCTCGGATGTCCAGTGGGTGTCTGAATGACCCAACCTTTAGCTTCCGTCGTCAGAATTGTGGCATTCTTTGTCAACATACACGTCTTCAGTATAAGAGCCTTCCGCTTGCAATATTTTGATGATGGTAATTGGGGTGAAACGCTGTTAACGTCGTCTCTTTCGCCGTTCGTATGGAAAGAGTTAAAGAGGGCGGCTTGATTTACAGAGAGCGGTGTATGTGGTAGATACTACGCTTAAAAAGAAAGAAAGAAAAAAAAAAGGAAAAGAAATCACGCAGCCAGAAAGGCTTCACATAGGGATGGCACATCCTGGCAGTCAGCTTTCACAGGCAGGAGGGCTCACACAGCTTCACAGTCAGGTTTCACATGGCGGGAAGGGATCACATCCAACCCAATCAAATCAAATCATGTCGATCAAATCAGCCGATCGCACAGGGGGCCCCGTTGTTTCAGGGCTGACAACCAGTCCGTTGAGCGGGACGGGCAGGAACACACACACACACACACACACACACACACACACACACACACACACACACACACACACACACATACAGAGTTTGGCAGGCATCATAGGGGATGATGGGGGTGGGGAACATAGAGTGGGGGAGTAGGGGAAAGAGGGGGGCAAGGGGGTGGAGGGGGGCAGGGGGTGGGGCGGGGGGTAGAGTAAGACAGTGAAGTTTCACAGACGGGGAAGCTTCACACAACCCGGCGCACTTAACATAAGTGGGGGGTGGGGGGGGGGGGTGGGGGGGAATCAACGTCCAGACTTGACGGTAAAAAAAAAAAAAAGAGAGAGAAAATGAACAGCAAAGAAACGGGTGGATGGGTGGGTGGGTGGGGTTTGTTGTACAGCTCTACAGTCAAGACTTCACAGATGGTAAGGGACTGGGTCACACTGTTAGGTGTTACGTAACGGGACGTCACAGGCTCTCTCGGTCAGGTTTTACAGACAGAAAGAAGGAAGGAAGTTACCACGCCTTGCTGACAGACTTTTTTTTTTTTTTTTTCCACACGGCGACATTGTTACGGTGATATTTCAGTTTCAGTTTCAGTAGCTCAAGGAGGCGTCACTGCGTTCGGACAAATCCATATACGCTACACCACATCTGCCAAGCAGATGCCTGACCAGCAGCGTAACCCAACGCGCTTTGTCAGGCCTTGAGAAAACAAAAACAAAAACAAAAACAAAACAAAACGGTGATCGTGCTTCACAAAGTGTACATGTTTACCTACAGCCTCAATTACCATCATACTTACACAGTGAGAAGTATATATATATATATATATATATATATATATATATATATATATATATAATGATAATAATAATGAAAATAAATTAAATACGGTGATGACAATCGGGGACTGCAGAGAGGGACAGGGATCTGAACAGCCACTGTGATTGAAACAGTGGGAAGTACATGTTTATCTACCGCCTTAATTACAGTCGTGCTTTATACAGTGTGTACATTTTTACCTACAGCCTTAATTGCCATCGTACTTACACAGTGGGAAGTATATGTTTATCTACAGCCTCAGTCACCATCGTGCTTAACACAGTGGGGAGTATATATTTACCTACAGCCTTAATAAGTTAATTACCACTGTGCTTTACATAGTGTGAACATATTTACCTACAGACTTCATTATCATCGTGCTTTACATAGAGGGTAGTACAGTTTTACCTTCACCCTTACCACCACGCTTTACACAGTGTGAAGTGCATTTTTTTTACTCACAGCCTTAATTACCATCGTGCTTTACACATTGGGCATTACATTTCACCTACAACCTTAATTAACACCGTGCTTTACACAAAGGCTTGTAAATTCTTACCTACAGCCTTTAACTAGATCGGTGCTTTACACAGCGGGCATTGCATTGTAACTAACTGCCTGAGCTACCACCATGCTTTACACATTGGGTAGTACACTTGAACCAACAGCTTTAATTACCATCGTGCAATACACAGTGGCTGTTACATTTTTAGTCAAGCTTGACGAAGAGAGAAACCACAGACTTACAATCAGGCTTGGTAGGGTACGGATTTGATCGATACATGTTCTGCTGACTGTAAGTGATGATACAGCTTCATAATCGGGTTTTCAGGAAAGTTATACGAGCTTACAGTCAGACGTTACAGCGGGTGGTAATGGTGACAGCTGTATGTTATAATCAGGCTTCATGGAGTAATGTGACTTTACAAACCAGGCTATAGAGACTGGTGGTGGTGCTAGTGGTGGTTGTGGAAGTGGTGGTGGTGGTGGTGGTGGTTGTGGCGGCGGTGGTACAGTCAGGCTTTGCAGAAAGCGTAACACATCCTCACAGTCGGGTTTTACACACAGCCAACAAAGGTTTACAGAGATGTAATGTAGACTTACCTCTAGGATTTTACAGGTTGATGGCGTGATGCAGATTTACCGTCAAGCTTTACAGAGAAGATGCTCCTGCCTTTCGGTCAGGCTATACAGAATGGCGGTGGCGTCACCGTTTACTGAAAGGATAACACGGCCTTATAATCATGTTTCATACAATATTTAAGCTTTACAACAAGGAGATGGACCAGACAGACTTACGGACAGGCTTGTAGAGTAGGATTTTCCAATCTAAGCGCCAGACATTTTATCAGAGGGGAAGGGTTCCTTCAGCCTCATGTCCGGACTAAACGGAAGGGAGACAAACATTCTTACTGACAAGCTTTGCAGTGGGATTCACACAGCTCCAAACTCCAGCTTTAAATACGGAGTCAACACAACCCCTATATCACCATTTTCCTTCTTTTTTCTCTCTCTTCTTTTACAAAAGAGCGTCAAACAGAATAACAAAAGATGGAGAAGAGTGTCAGACTATCATATTATGATCAGGCTATACACGGAGGTTTAGAGGAGGGTGAGGTCATCAGGCCTTGTCATTAGGCTTCACAGATTGGAATCACAAATACCAATGATGAAACCAAGTGCTGGAGGAGACTACTACACATCTCCTACAAGGAGCACAAGACCAATGACTATGTGTGGAACCTGATCAGCAACCTTGTTGGGCCCCAAGAACCACTGCTGGCGACTGTCAAACGACGGAAGATGGCATGGTTTGGTCACGTCATACGACATAACACCCTCTCCAAAACCATCCTGCAAGGGACTGTAGAGGAAGGGCGCAGACGGGGGCGGCAGAGAAAGAGCTGGTCCGACAACGTCAAGGAATGGACCAAAATGACGATGCCAGATCTCCTCACGACTGCTGCCAACAGAACGGCGTGGCGAGCTATGACATCTTCCTCATGTCCCCCCAACGACCCTAGCGGTCGAGGGAATGAGTGAGTGAGTGAGTGAGTGAGTGAATGATGACACTTTGCCAAAAGGGAAGGGGGTCATTAGAACAAACGAGTCAGACTTGGGTTTGTTTTTTTTCACAGAGGAATAAATTGCAACAAAAGAGTCAGACTTAGGTTTCTCATAGAGAGAAATTGTGGCATCACAGCGTAACATATCAGTCAGACGTCGTCATAGGGAAATGATACATACAAAAGAGGTATGGGCGTGTAGCCTTACAATGAGAACTGATACCTGGCTTCGTGGTCAGGCTTACAAATCGAAAGTGAATCATCGGCCTAGTTATAATGACTTCTACAAAGGTGCGGGGATGAGGCGGTGGTGGGGGCGGGGGGAGGGAGAAGAAGAGGGGGGTTTGGGAAAGGCTACCGTAGCTTTTACAGTTAGCTGGAAATTAGGCAAGAGGTGTCTTAGAGATTGGAAAAAAAAACCCTTTCACAGGATGGAAAGGATTAAACAGCCTTAAAAAGTGAACCTTTACATTGGGGATTCATATAGCCTTGGAGTCCGGCCTTCACGGAGGATGTTATACAACTCTACAGTAACGCTTTTCAGGGGTGAAATGGGGGGCATCTTGCCAAACAGCGAGGCTTTACGCAGGAAAGTCTTCCAGCAAGACTTTACAGATGTTATTCATTGAACCTTACAGTGAGTTTTTTTTTTCTCCTAGAGTGGTGAAGGGATACTACAGCCCTACAACAAGACTTGTTAGAGGTTCAAGAACATGACACACCCTTTCAGCCAGGGTTTACAGAAAAGGAAGACTGTCGAGCAGTATACACAGTGAGTGATGAGGGTTGTCGTAGAGCAGCATACACAGTGAGTGATGAGGGTTGTCGTAGGGCTTTATGACCAAGCGTAACAGGGGGAGACCAACATAACTGCAGCCAGAACTACATTATACATCATGGGACATATTGTCTCTCTCTCTCTCTCCCCCCCTCTGTGTATATATATATATATATATATATATATACATATATGTGTGGGGAGGAGGGGGTGAGGGGAGGGGGGCGGGGGAAGGGGGGAGGGGGTCGTGAGCCTTTCAGCCTTATTCTACAGAGAATGGGTTGGAGAGGACTCGCCTAGCTCTTCCGTCAGCTGGGGGTCAGGTTGGGGTCAGGTTGCGGCGACAGCAGCTAAGCCGAGTCAGCAGAGTCTATTCGGTCGTGAAAAAAAGCGTACTGAACATAAATGAATGAATGAATAAATGAATAAATAAACAATAAATGAATGAATGAATAAATAAAAACAAGAAGTAAACAAACAAATAAACAAACGAATGAACGAACGAATGAATGGATAAATTAATAAATAAATGAAAAAGCATGATGATTAAAACAGTCGAAAGTTCACATTTGATGTGGATTAGAAAAAAAGCGCAAAAATTAAAGATTGAAAAAAAAAAAAAAAGAAAAGAAAAGCAAAGTTATTTAAAAAAAAGAAAATAAAAACAAAACAAAAAAACAAAAACAAACGAACACACCTTCATAAATGATGTTAAAAATGGACAATTGTTCACAGATGATTTGTTCATTAATTCTATAAAAGAAGAATAGAAAGTGACAAACTTCATTGATGAAGTATCACACTGTTCATACAGCACAACTCCATTAAAGAACCACTGTCCCTAACCCTGACCCCCCCCCCCTCCCCCCCCCCACACACAAACACACACACACACACACACACACACACACACACACACACACACACGACCAACTATATTCAATGACTTTGTGCAGCAATGCAACTTAACAACAAACAACACGAGTACACCACACATGATAATATAAATAAAGCAGATGCCAGACATGCCGGATTGGCATGCTCTGAATGCATGATTTTCACTGTACAAACCGATCGTTTAGGTTATAAATGTCTTCTATGTACGTTCCTATGGTGATCATGCTGTATCAGCGTCTCTTGTTTCTGAACTGGGCAGTCTATACTTAGAATGTTAACATGATGTGACCAACGTGCCATCAGTGACCGTTCACTCCATCATACATGTCATCTTATATCTTTGCTCAGCCTTTCCCCCCCTGTAATGTGGAGTTTTGTGAGGCGTGCATTTCCATCCGCCCCGCCCCATAGGGGCCACTTCCCATCTGTACGTACTTTGATTAATCAATCGTCCCTCTGCAACACTTTGACTACACTGGAGCCCAAAACTGACAGGAAGCGAACTATCAAACACACACACACACACACACGCGCACACACAGACGCACACACGCACACACACACACACACACACACACACAGACGCACACACACACAGACGCACACACACACAGACGCGCGCGCTCACACACACACACACACACACACACACGTGCGCACGTGCATGCATGCACACGACAGGAACACTTGCGCGTATGGACAAAACACACTAATGAGTGTGAAAACACATGCAGAAAATACGTTTCAGTCATGCGAGGAGATACCCACAAACGAAAAAAAAAGAAAGTGAACTTGCTTGAGTCTTGTTTTGAAACATTCCCTGGAAATGAATATCAACACAAAGAGCTAAAAGTTCTAATTCCAGATCTGTTCGTCGCTGAAAAGAAAGGAAAATCACACACCACTCACTGAAAATACATTTGTATCCGAATTCGTATTCCAGCCACGCTTAAGAACGTTAAAATTAAGTAAGTAATGCAAATTTGGTGTCGTTCTTAAAAAGAAAAACAGTGTAATATTATTTCGGGTACGTTTGAATAAGACCATCTTAACTCAACTGGTTTATTTTCTCATGCACTTGAATTTGGCTTCCTGCAACAAAGAAATCAAAAGCGAGAGAGAGAGTGGGGAGGCGGTGTCGGGGATGGGGGGTGGGGGTGTTCCAAACAGGCAGCATGGGAGTGAGAGAGAGTGTAGACAAAGAATAGTGAGAAGAAGTGTGGAAGCGGTTGCTGAGGAGAATGATGACTTTTTGGGAAGAGGCGAAGACCTGTGCAAAGACGAACTCTCGGGAGATGTTCCAGTGTGCCGATATCTGCAGTCTGGGCTGTTTCAGCGTTAGTTCCCTTCATCTGCCCATCCCTATCCCTTTCTCATATGCGTTACGGAAATTTAAAGATTTCCAAGTGTGCGTGGCTTTTATTTTTTTAAATTTATTTAGTTAGTTTATTTATTCTTATTTTTGGACATCGGCAGCATACTTTTGACACACTTGTAACAACGACTAGCAGGGCGGACTCCCTTCCCTAACAGTTGGTAATGCGATGAAGTGAACGAGAGGCAAAGTGGACAGATAAACCCAGACTTGGCCTCGCAGAAAAAGGAAAAGTTCAGCTAAACAAGGAGACAACCAACTCATTGGTTTTATCTGGAATTTCCAAAGTGGAATGCCAAAGGTCGCAAAAAAAAGAGGTACCGGTATTCGCACACGAATGACTGTGCTTGCTGATTTCATATCAAGTCACAGCACATCACTCCACAGAAGTCTTTGATATGACTGCTGATAGGCTAGAAATGTTCGGCGGTTTAAGGCGAATCAATGGTTTCCGACAGTATATCAGTTAAGCTTCAACGGTGAGGAAACCAAGGGTGGTGGATTTCCATGTGAACACCCCCGTGCACTGAACTGTCACAACGACCCATCTGCTCCCCGCTTACCAGGATTCGACAACACTTTCTGTTTTCTTCTTCTGATGAACTGGTTCTTTGGGGTGTCAATGTAAGCACACGGCAGCATCCAGTGCGTTGTCCACGTTTACTGCCGACTTACCTCCCCCCACTCACTCCTGGCTGAGTTGTCTGTAGTTCATTGTCTGCTCTTTGTCAGCGCTTCTGTCTGTGGCTGCTTCAATGAGGGACCCGTAAAGTGTGATCATTATGCCAAGACATGGAAACACATCTGTACATTGTGTGATCAGAATACACATTATTTTCTTTGTTCTCTTCGAAAATAATAAAAGAGCTTTAAGGTTCTTCACAGTACACAAAACGCCGTCAGTTCGTTTGTGCCACGTTTGGTTTTGTTTCAATTTATTTACAGGTAACAAGTACAAAGTTAGTTTGAAATTATGTTTTGGTATTCAAAAGAAAAAAAAATGTAGTCACACAACACCACCGTTCACTTGGAAAGTCGTGTCGCTCACCAGGCACCAGTCACTTCCTGCATGTGCCCAGTGAACGCGGCAGTCAGTAATTCCAAGACTTCTGTTCCTCCGACAATGACCGCCAGTAGCCAGCGATGCTAACGTCACCAGACGTCCTGTGCCTCTTCTTCAGGAAGCTTGATGAGGGGGATGTCTGGAATGGCTGCTCTGTCCGTTACGGCCGTTATATCTGGAATGGCTGCAACGTCCGGCCCGGCTGCTATTTCCGGAACGGCCGCGATGTCCGGAACGATGCCTTTGGAAGCTGGGAACACAGCAAGCGTGCTGCTGCTCTCCGTCCCTTCCCCCCCTCCTCCACCACCACTGCCCACCTCCAGCATCGTGGGCAGTTCCGGGCCCTTTCCATCTCCCTCCTCCTCCTCCCCCTCCTCCTCCTCGAACTCCTCCTCAATACTGTCCTGGGGGGACAGCCTACGCACGGACCCCGCGCTGCTGTCGCTGCCCATGCTGCTGCTTCGGACCTCTGGAGCCAGTCTGTCCCTGCGCCTGTCGTCCAGGCGGTACAGGGGGTCCGTGTGCTTGCGCTGCATCCTGCTTCTGTGCTGGGAGCGGGGGGAACGCCTCAGCCCCAGGCGTGCACCGCCCTCCCCACGACCGGGGCAGCTCTCACTGGGAGGCTCCTGCCTCAAAAACTCGTTGAAGATCTGGTTCGTCTTTTCGTCAATGCTATAATCCCTCACCATGTATTTGTCCTGGGGGTCTCTGGCTTGGGAGAAGAAGCGGGTGAAGACAGAGCGCTTGGAAGCCGGAGGCTGGCCCGAGTGCTGCTGCTGCTGCTGAAAGCTGAGGCTCTGAGGGTGCAGCCCCACTCGGCTGCCCTCCGCGCTGTCCAAGGAGCCCCCGAGACCCGAAGCAGCTGCGGCTGTCTCTTCGGGTTCCAGAACACTCTCATACACGTGGATCACCTGCCGCTCGCGACTGTACTCGCGGCGCTTCTTGCTGGCTGTGCGTCCCGCCCGCCTCTCGAAGTGAACGGCGTTGGAGTTCCTCCGGCCTCCAGCCACCTGGTAAACCACCACGCCACTGCCTGCCTGAGGCTCTCCCTCTCGGCTGCCGCCACCGGCACCATGACCACCAGCACCGTGACCACCGACACCACGGCTGGCATGACCGTTACCTCCGGCTCTGCCTTCTTCCGCGTCAGCCACCATCTCTTCCGGTTCTCGCGCCTCCACGATGTATTCCCCTGGCAGGTCCACCATCTCCAGGATGTCTCCCGGATCGCGCACCCCGGACTGCTGGGTCTCCAGCGACTTGTAGCCGCTGTCCGTCTTCATCTGACGCAGGCGGCTGTGCTGGCTCTCCGTGGTGCTGTCCGTGTTGTCCGTGGTGGACTCGAAGGACGTGCTGGTGACCTCCTGGCGGGACGTGTCCGACACCTCGCCGTCCGTGTCCACGCTGTCCAAGCTGTTGTTGGCGCTGGCCTGGGCCCGCCCGTGGGCCGGCGACTCTTCGCTGCCGCCCGGGGATCGGCCGTGACGGCCGTTTTTGTACGTCTGCCGCCTCTTCTCGTAGTTGGGGTGCAGCAGCTGTTGTGCCGCAGCCGTGGCCGGCACCTCCACCGCCCCGTTGGAGCAGCAGCCATTCCCTTCATCCACTCCACAGACAGCGGAAGGGGGAGGGAGGGGCGGGGAAGGGAGGGAGTGAGGCCCCCCGTCCTCGGTGGACACGTCGGCATCCGGCGGGCTTTCCGCCGCTTCTGTTTCCGCTTCCGCTTCTGCTTCTGCGGGCTCGGTGGTCGGCTGATCGGCGGTGTCGGGCTGCTGGCTGATGTCGTCCGCGGCGGGCGGCGCGGGGAGGAAGGGCACGTGCTCCTGCTGGGGGGAGTCCTCGGGGGACGTGGCGCCGTCCTCCATGCGCACCGTGTCGCTGCACTCCTCCTCCTCTTCCAGGGTGGCCCGCAGCATCCACAGCTCGCGGTTCTGCGGGCAGATGACGTCCTCGCTGAGGAGGTCCTCGTCCTCGTCGTCGCCAGGCGTGTCTGGAGGGAGGAGAGCCTCCAGGGCCAGGCAGGTGGCGCCCTCCTCTTCCGCCCCCGTGTCCTCGGCCAGCTCCTCCAGACTGCCCGTGTCGTTGTAACGCACCTGCACAGACATATTGTCATGACACTGACGCATATCTTTATGACAGAGAAACATTGTCGTCGTCATGACACAAAGTACAATGACGGATACACATCGTCATGACACACCGGGACCAGGCTGCTTCCAATTCTGTAGTGGGGCAACCATCCCCAATACGGCGGGTCCCCGGGTGGCGGATAGGGGGAAGGGCCCTCAGATATGGGGGTTAGCTGCGATATGTCAGGCTTGCCTGGCCGAATAAGCAGTCCTGGACCACCTGGCAATGTTCCTACCAGGACGGGGTGGGTCAACAGGTGGCACTGTTGTCCTTACTGAAATACCCCATGTGTCCTATGACAGGTTCATCATGCGGTCAAGAGGCGCGTTATAACCTCTAGCCCCGGGGTGATACCCTCGGAGAAACAATCTCCCCTGTGCTCACAGGGCAGGACGTACGGGCCATGAGCTAAGGGTGAGGCACCCCAAAAGAAAACTCCCGCTGAAGACGGCGGTATCGGGCCACTGGCGCAATTAAAACCACAATACCATGCATCCACGCTTCCATGATGATGCAGTCCACAGAATCTCGATGTGGCGCTCGACCTTCGGAGACCCGCCGGGGAGGCCGGGAGCCGGGCCCTATGCCTCAAAGGGGCCCACCCCAAGCAACCGGTGGTCGGACAAGGAAATTCCACATGCCCATGCGACGAAGAAGGAGACCTCATCCTCCTGCTGGGGCCAAGCAAACAGTACCATCCAGAAAGCTCAACATTCTCCAGTGGAATGCAGAAGGGGTGCATAAGAAGAAACTTGGCCTGGCAGAAAGGATGCACCAAGAAAATATTGACATTGCATGTGTCCAAGAGACATTTTGACCGTAAACCATCGCTTTCAAGTGAGGGGTTACGAGACCATCAGGTTGGACCGTGAGGAAAGAAACAAAGGAGGGGTGCTTGTCTTGGTGCGGAATTCCATCGCCGCACAAGAACTCAAGATCAACACCAGTCAACAGGCAGAGATCCAAGGGGTTGATATAGTCTTTAAAGAACACAACATCAGGATCTACAATGCCTATTGCCCTCAAGATCGTGATCTTTCCCTCACATACATGAACATCCCAGACAACAACTGCGTGGTGGTGGGAGATTTCAACAGTCACTCAGAGAGATGGGGCTATGAGGAGACGGACAGGAGAGGCGAAGAAGTTGAGGATTGGGAGATTGACACACATCTTCATCTCATCAACCAAGAAGATGATGAACCCACCTTCTACTCTAGACGCTGGATGACCACATCAACACCAGATCTAACGTTCGTCACCAACGACCTGTTCGTCAGGACCACAAGAACAGTCCTCAACCAGCTTGGAGGAAGTGACCACAAGCCCGCAAAACTCTCTATCAACCTCAACTTGCAGGCTCCTCAAGCAAAGTGTTCCCCGCTGGAATTACAGAAAGGCGGACTGGACTCTCTTCGAGACCCTCACAGATACATACACAAAGCCAGTCAACATCAGGCAGAATGACTCAAACAAGATGGTTCAAGACTTCACAAAGGCCGTCTTGACAGCTGCTATGGAATCCATCCCAAGAGGAGCACGCAAAGACTACAAGCTCTACTGGAAGGTGCTGTTACGGAAGCCAGGGACCGAGCAGAAAAGCAGCCATCACTGGAGAACAACATAGCGCTGAAGGAAGTAACTGCCAGATACAAGCTGTCCTGCGCACAAGCTGCAAGAAAAAGCTGGCAAGAGAAAACTGAAAGCCTAAATCTCGACAAGGATGGCAGCAAGCTGTGGAAACTGGCTAGAACCCTCAGCAACGAAACAACAAGTCACACCACAATAACTATTCAAGAGAATGGAAATTACCTCTCTGGAAAGAAAGCAGCAGACCGCTTCATAGACGTCTATGAAAACATCAGCAATCTGGAAGTCCCTCCTGAACATAGAGCTGCAGTGCACAGAGCCCAAGGTGAACTTCATGAGAAAGAGCCCCAAGAGGAAGTCATGACCTCAGCTTTCACAGAGAAAGAGCTGGAGGAAACGTTGCAGAGCCTCAACCTGAAGAAGTCACCTGGACCATACGGAATCACAAATGAAATGATTCTGCATCTTGGGATGAAGAGAAAGGCAGTCCTTTTAACAATCTTCAACTCCAGCTGAAAGATAGGATCAGTCCCACAGTGTTGGAGGGAAGTAGACATGATCCCCATTCACAAAAAGGGAAAGGACAAGTCGAAGGCTGACAGCTACAGACCCATCAGTCTTACAAGCTGCTTAGGAAAGCTGATGGAGAGACTTGTCAACACTAGGCTTGTCTGGCACCTTGAGAAGTATCAGCTGCTGAGTCCTGAACGGGCAGGCTTCCGCCAACACAGATCAACAGAAGACCAGATCACATTCATCGCTCAAAACATTGACGACGCATTCCAAGAAAAGAAGAAGGCGCTGGACAAAGTCTGGAAGGACGGACTCAGGCTCAAACTACGGCGATGTGGTGTGTCTGGGATCCGGGAGGATGTACACCTGGATCAGCCAGTACCTACAGATGGCTCCGCCACAGAAGCAACGAGGGATGGTGGAGCTGGAATCTTCCTTCGATACAAAGACGGAGATGAAGAAATTGCAATCCCAACAGGAAAATACTCCACCGACTTCCGAGCTTAGCGAGAAGCCCTCTGTGAGGCAGCCACAACAGTCTCGCAGAACTCCACAAGAACAACAGGGCAGGTGGTGGTGTTCTCAGACGCTTTCTCCAAGCCCTCAAGAACTCCCGCTGCAAAGAACAGAACCGTCTCACTTCAGCCCTTGTTTCCCTGAGTTCCAGAGTGGAGAAAATGGTGATACAATGGGTACCAGCACACTGTGACATCAGAGGCAACTAAAAAGCGGACATTCTGGCAAAAGACGGTGCACATATGGAGCAGGCCAACAAACTGGTGTCATACGATGAAACCAAGACAATCATCAAGGCACAGCAAGGAATAAAGTGGCGCATCCAGCACCCCAAATATAACCCTGAAGACAGATACCATTTGCTGGAACGACGGGAACAGGTCAAGATCTTCCGCCTGAGGACTGGACACAACCGCCTGCTCCACCACATGCACACAAAATTTGGCATTGGACAGAGTGGAGAGTGCCCTTGTGGTGAGGGACCAATGACAACCGACCACATCCTTCAAAACTGTAGGACGCATGCAGCATCCAGGAGGAAGTACTGGCCAACACCGACAGCAGTGGAAGCCAAACTGTTCGGCACGCTGGAGGAGCTGCGACGGACGGCAGCCTTCATCGAGGACACCGGGCTGCTTATCTAATGGGAGGCGAACGAGGAAGAAGAAGAAGAAGTCATGACACAGACGTATATCTTTATGACAGAGACACACTGTCGTCGTCATGACACAAAGTACAATGACGAATACACATCGTCATGAAACAGACATATACACACTGTCATGACAGACACATCGTCGTGACACAGAGATACATGACAGGCTGAGCTGACATAAACTTCACATTACCTGACACACAGCGACACACTGTCATTACAAAGACACCTCGTCATGACACACAGCGACACACTATTATTACAAAGACACCTCGTCATGACACACAGCAACACACTGTCATGACAAAGACACCTCGTCATGACACAGCAACATGCTGTCATGACAAAGACACCTCGTCATGACACAGCAACACACTGTCATGACAAAGACACCTCGTCATGACACAGCAACACACTGTCATGACAAAGACACCTCGTCACGACAGACACAGAGGACACACCTGCTGTCCTAATGATGTGGGTTGGAATTTGATTAAATCGGCGAATGTCTTGCGCAAGTTACACTCCCACTCTCTCGGCCAAGAGGGTCTTAGGACAGTCAGATTCCCAAAGGCCTACTAGCCCCCAAGGCTGCGGCACTAAAAGCCAGTGCAATCTTGCCTCCTAATTTCAAGTCATAGTCCTTTACAAATGACTAAATACTAAGCTGTAAATGGTTTCCCATTCCGGTGGAGAAACAACTGATCACACATCTCTTGGCCCAACAGTAAGCTTTTGTCAATCTGTGATATAAGCCAAGCACTGGGCTTATACTATGTATCTTTCACTTTACTATAATACTTGTTTATTTTGCCTTCATTTCAAGATAATATTTTACAATAAACCCCAGGTAGGCTTTCAAGGCGTGATGGGCATGGGCAACCGCGAAGGTCAAGCTCCTGTTTCTGTTTGTTGTTATTCTTCTTTTTGTTTGCTTCAACAGAAAATGTGACGTAGCGCATATGGATCAGTCCGCACGCCTTGTCACCTCCTTGAGACTGAAACAGCATGCGGCAAATGCCCGTGTGTGCGGCGGTTAAAAAGTGCACGTTGGCCACACCATCCTCCACTTACCTTGCTGGAGGTGGGGGAGACATGTTCAGAGATGACGTCATAGTCCGTGTTATAGAAAGGTCCTCTGGAGAACTCGGTGATCTGCAGCACGTCGTGGTCGTCGGCCACGTCCTCGTAGCTCTTGACCCTGCGCGTGCTCGGGTAAGCCCTTCTGCGCGCCCCTGCCCCGGCCAGCTCCAGACTGTGCGAGATGCGTTTCTGGTAGGCCTGCGCACGTTGAACATGCCTGGGCATGCTCTGCAGCAGGTCTTGCTCCTCCTGCTGTTGCTGTAGAGTGAGAGGGAGCGTGGCGGGTGGTGCTGCGGACTCCGCGGCGGCCTCTGAAGAACCTCCTCCATCGGCAGTGGGTTCGGTTCTATGGTCTTTACAAATGCTGCTACGGTGTAGTTGTTCTTGTTGTTGTTGGGTTTCTAGCTGTTGCTGTTGTTGATGGAGGTGGTGGTAGTGATGTGCTGAGCTGTCCTGTGAGGTCGGTGAGGAGCGGGCCGGGAGTGAGGATGGTGGTGGTGGTGATGATGGGCCTGTCTCCTGGATGGTGGTGGTGGTGGTGGTGATGGCTGTGGTGGTGGTGGTGGTGGTGGTGGTGGGCACATGTGGCTGCTCCGTGGTGACCGGCTCCTGAGAGCCGCTGGGGACCATCTGGAAATGACAGACCCACTGGCCCTCAGCAGCCTGAACATGGCCATGGACACGACGCAATACTGTTTCTATTCAATCGTTCTGGGAGGAAGAAGGGACTTTTGATTCAGGTCCCGTCAGACGTACTGGCGATTTTAGACATTTTGTATTCATTTTTTTTCACGCGTCTGAACATTAGTGTTTAAAAGGCAGGATTATTACACAGACGTGTGATGATTCTTCAAGGCTATATGATTATTATACACAGAACCAACCAACCAGCCAACAGTACACACACACACACACACACACACACACACACACACACACACACACACAGAGTGGAGTGATGGCCTAGACGTAACGCGTCCGCATAGGAAGCGAGAGAATCTGAGCGCACTGGTTCGAATCACGGCAAAGTGGCCAGTATTTTCTTCCCCTCCACTAGATCTTGAGTGGTGGTCTGGACGCTAGTCATTCGGATGAGACGATAAACCGATGTCCCGAGTGCAACATGCAAGTAAAAGAACCCACGGCAACAAAAGGATTGTCCCTGGCAAAATTCTGTAGAAAAATCCACTTTGATAGAACAAACAACAAAAACTGCATGCTGGAAAAAAATGGGTGGCGCTCTCAGTGTAGCAACGCGCTCTCCCTGGGGAGAGCAGCCAGAATTTCATACAAAGAAATCTGTTGTGACAAAAATTAGTAATACCTGTTGTGACAAAAATTAGTAATACAATACAGTACACACACACACACACACACACACACACACACACACACACACACAGCAGCAGCACACACACCAACACACACACACACACACACACACACGCACGCACACACACGCACACACGCACACGCACACGCACACACACACACCAGCACACACACACACACACACACACGCACACACGCACACACACACACACTCAGCCACCTTCCCACGCCCCACCCAACACTAACACACACCAACACCCATACATACACCCAATTCCCCCCCACCCCACTACCACTCCCCACCCACACTCACCAAGGGCTCCTCCTTGCCCTGGTCACGGTGAACCTCCACGTTGATCTGCCGGTACACGGGCTCCCCGGGAGGGGAGGGGGAGGCGCTGGGGGTGCCTCCTCTGCTCCTCCTGCCCCTCCTCCTCCGCCGCCACTGCTCCGTCAGGTCGCGAGGGCTCCCGTGCAGGAGGGAGGGCGGGGAGGGGGACTCGTGCATCACGCTGATCGAAGCTGCTGCCGCTGCTGCCCCCTCCAGCTCTTCAGGAAAGGCGTCCGGCCTCAGCCTCGCTTCCGGAGAAGACCCACGACGTCTGGCTCGCGGAGACCGCCTCAAGGTGCTGGAGTGTAATAGCGGGGAGGTTGGGGAGCGAGGGGAGGTACAGACAATACGTGGTGGGGGATGGGGGTGGGGGTGAGGGGGGTGGGGGTGGGGGTGAGGGTGGGAGGTTAGTTGCTTTACCGAAGGCGAACAATGATTCGTATCTCTCACACGCAGACACACGCTGATACAAACACACATGAATACACACGCATACACACACACACACACACACACACACACGCATGCACGCACACACGCACGCACGCACGCACACACGCACGCACGCGCGCGCGCACACACACACACACACACACAAACACACACACGCTCTCTCTCTCTCTCTCAGAGACGCAAACACATACACGCGCACGCACACACACACACACACACACTCGCTCTCTCTCTCTCTCGCTCTCTCTCTCACTCGACTCCCTACCTACCCGAGATGTAGGAGAGGGAAACTCTTCGCTTCCTGCTCGCACACACACACACACACACACACACACACACACACACACACACACACACACACACTCACTCCCTACCTATCACATACACACACACACACACACAGATACATATATATGTATCTCTCTCTCTCTCTCTCTCTCTCTCTCTCTCTATATATATATATATATATATATTTGTGTGTGTGTGTGTGTGTGTGTGTGTGTGTGTGTGTGTGAAGTACTATGACTCTCAAACTAGGAGGCAAAATTGCACTAGCTCTTGGAACTGCAGCCTTGAGGGCTAGTTGACCTTTGGGGGACCATCCCAACGCCCACTGTCCTGAAACCCTCTTGGCCGAAAGAGTGCGTATGCAACTTGGGCAAGACACTCTCCAATATAATCAAATTCTAGCCCAGATAGTCGGGACAGCAGTTGCCTCTTCTGCTGTTCTGATGGTCATAGTCGAACACGACTGACTATCATACATACATATATACACCTACCCGAGATGCAGGGGAGGGAAGCTCCTCTCCGCCTCCTGCTGAAGGATGCGCAGGCGTTCGTCCAGACTATAGCGGAAGGCCGCGTGCATGGCAGCCGCTCCCAAGGAGGGGGTGGGGCGGGAGGAGGAGGGGGTCAGGGGGGAGCCAGTGGGTGGGGGTGACCCCTCCCCCTCCACCACCACCTGGCTAGGAAGGAGGGAGGTCAGCCTGGCCAGCTTGAGGCGATGGAAGTCCTCCTCCGTCAACCTGCGCAATGATTGTGGTGTTATTGTTGCCACATGCAGTCATTGCGCTTTGCGTATCGTGACTGACTTAGACCCCTCCCTCCTCCTCCCCTCTCTCTCTTTCTCCACCCCCTTCATCAGGGGCCATGGCCTATCATGAATAAAATATTCGCATTCGCATTCACGTTTGCATTCTCTCTCTCTCTCTCTCTCTCTCTCTCTCTCTCTCTCTCTGTTTTGAATGCAACTATTCACGCATTTCAAATTGAAGATGATAATTTTTGTGTAACAACAACAACAACAACAAAATCTTATTTCTACTGCCACAGAAAGACATCACATGCACATATAAATACCTCTCCACTCGCCTGTGTGTTCCCTCTACACGCTGACACCTGTCCATCATTCACTTGTTAAAACCTGGACATTCACCTGTGGACATCTTCCCTGTCACCTGTGAACACCTGTCAATTCACCTGCAGACACCTTCCCACCTGTGGACACCTTCCCTCTCGCCTGCAGACATCTATCTGTGGACACCTCTCTCTCTCACCTGTAGACACCTTCTCTCCTGTGAACACCTTCTCACCTGTGATCCCCTGTCCACTTACCTGCAGACAATTTCCCACCCATTGACACCTGTCCATTACTCACCTGTGGACACCTGTTCACTTACTCATGGACACCTTCCCTCTCACTTGTAGACAGCGTCTCACCCGTGGAAGCCTCCCATCTCAGCTATGGACACCTGTCCATTCACATGTGAACACCTTATAACCTGAAGGCACCTTCTCTTTCACCTGTGGACACTTTCTCATCTGCGAACATTAACACCTTCCCTTTCGCCCGTGAAAACCTGTCCACTCACCTTTAGAGAACTTCGCGAACATTAACACATTCCCTTTTACAAGTGAAAACCTGTCCACTCACCTGCAGAGAACTTCCTACCCGGGGACACTTTCTCACCAGTGAATACCCTACCTCTCACCTTCAGACACCTTCTCACCTGTGAACCCCCATTTCAGCTGTGGACACCTGTCCATTCGTCTGTGAACACCTCACCTGTAGACACCTTTTCTCTCACATGTGGATACCTTCTGACCTGCGAACACCTTCCCTTTCCCCTGTGACTCACCTGTAGAAACCTTCCCACCTTTGGCCAGGTTCATTACTCACCCGTTGACACTTTCCCTCTCACTTGCAGAAACATTCTTACCCGTGGAAACTTCGCCTCTCAGCTGTGGACACCTGTCCATTTACCCGTGAACGCCTCACATGTAGACACGTCATCTTTGTCACCCATAGACAACTCTCCACATGCGACCACCTTCCCTTTCACTTGTCATCCCCTGTCCACTTACCTGTAGACAACTCCCCACATTTGGACACGTACCCTCTCACCTGTTGACACCTTCCCACCTGTGAACACCTGTCCACTCACTTGTTGACACCTTCCCACCTGTGAACACCTGTCCACTCACCTGTAGACGCCTACCTTTTCACAAGTGAACACCTGTCTACTCACCTGTGGACACCTACCCTTTCACATGTGAACACCTGTCCACTCACCTGTAGACACCTACCTTTTCACAAGTGAACACCTGTCCACCCACGTGAAGATACCTTCCTTTTCACATGTGAACACCTGTCCACTCACCTGTGGACACCTACCCTTTCACATGTGAACACCTGTCCACTCACCTGTGGACACCTTCCATTTCACAAGTGAACACCTGTCCACTCACCTGTTGACAGCTTCCTTTTCACATGTGGACACCTGTCCACTAGCACTTACCTGCAGACACCTGTCCACTCACCTGTACACACCTTCTCACCTGTCAACACCTGTCCACCCACCTGTACACACCTTCTCACCTGTCAACACCTGTACACGCCTTCTCACCTGTCAACACCTGTCCACTCACCTGTAGACGCCTTCTGACCCGTGAACACCTGTCCACTCACCTTCTGACACCTTCTCATTTGTGGACACCTTCCCACCTATGAACACCTGTCCTCCACTCACCTTCAGACACATTTTCTCACCCGCGGTACACCTGTCCATCATTACACTCACCTGTGGACACCTTCCTATTCACATATTCTGTACACCTGTCCACTCACCTGTGGACGTCTTCCCTCGCACCTGATAAACACCTTCCCTTTCACATTTGAACACCTGTCCAGTCACCTGAAGACACCCTCCCAGTCATATATTATGAACACCTGTCCACTCACCTGTGGACGCCTTCTCTCTCACCTGTGGACACCTTCCCTTTCACATGTAAACACCTGTCTACACACCTTCTCACCCGCGGGGCACCTGTCCATCATGACACTCACCTGTGGACGCTGGCCGTGGCCCCCCTGTCCTCGCTGCCCAGGCTGCCCAGTGAGGGTGACCTGTCCTCCTCCAGCCCCTCCCCCATCCTCCGGTCCTCCCCGTGGCGCGAGGCTGACCTCCGGGCTGAGGCCCCCGCCTCCATCTCGTCCAGTACTGTCATGGACCCCTCCTCCGCCTGCAGGTCTATAGCACAGTGTCGTCGTCGACTTTATCGTCATTATCGTCATCATCAGCAGTAGTAGTAGCATTATCATCACCATCATCATCATCAGCAGCAGCAGCAGCAGCAGCGTCTGTTACCACCACCAGCACCACATCAACCACCGTCATCAACATTTTATCTATTCCTCCTTTCTACCATGACTTTATCATCATCGTTGCTAACGTCGTAGTCATTGTCATCAACATCTTCATTATTGTTGCTGTTATTGTAACAAACAAACAAACAAAAATGATCTCAAAATGAGAGAGAGAGAGAGAGAGAGAGAGAGAGAGAGAGAGAGAGAGACAGAGAGACAGACAGACAGACAGACAGACAGACAGAGGATGCTGACCTTTATCATAACTGCTGCGGAGCTGTGTTCTTTCGTTGATCTCCTCAGTGTCTTCCCTCCGCACCCGACCTCTGTCCACAATTCATCATCATCATCACCATCACCATCATCGTCACCGTCATCGTCACCGTCACCATC
>NC_134895.1:48822685-48825185 GCF_041734735.1 Babylonia areolata | reverse complement strand
TCATCATAATCACTGTCACCGCTGCATGCCATCACCACCACCACCATTACTACTACTACTACCATCATCATCATCATCATCATCATCATCACCACCACCACCACCACCACCACCACCATCATCACCATAATCATCGTTGACATCATCACAGTGACTGTCACCACTGCATGCCACCACTACTACTACAATCATCATCATTATCATCGTCTTCGTCGTCGTCGTCAACATCATCATCATCATCATCGTCATCGTCCTCGTCGTCGTGAACATAATCATCAACAACATCATCTTTGTCGTCGTTGTAACCGTCGTCAATGTCGTGGTTGTCTTCGTTAGCCGCAGTACTTATTATTCAACAAAGGACAATGGTTACCGATTTTATAGTGAACTTATCATTGATTCTGGAACACATCAATATGATTATTTTACACAGACAATGGACCGATTCCATATTGTGCCATTAACAACACTGGGACACCTCAATATGGTAATTCAACAAAGGACAAAGAACCGATTCCATATTCTGTCATTAACAACACTGAAACACCTCAATATGGTAATTCAACAAAGGACAAAGGACCGATTCCATATTGTGCCATTAACAACACAGGAACACCTCAATATGGTAATTCAACAAAGGACAAAGAACCGATTCCATATTGTGCCATTAACAATAGAGGAACACCTCAGTTTGATTATTTCACAAAGAACCTATTTCATACTGCGTCATCAACAACGCTGGAACATCCACAAATGATTATTTAAGAAAGAACCGATTCCATAATAGTGTCACTAGCAATAATAAATCACCTCAATATGATTTTGAATGAGGAAAAAGAATTGGTTCCACATTGTGTCATCAACAATATAGACACACTTTCAATATAATTACCCAATGAAGAACTGACTCCACGTTGTGTCACAAACAATAATGGAACACCTCAATACGATCATTTAACAAAGAACAAAGAACCGATTCCAAATTGTGTCACTCGCCTGACAATACTGTTTTTTGCTCTTTTTTTTAAAAGCTCGGCTGGGAAATAGATTTGCGCTTGTTTTGCCGTTCTTGTCTGTCTTCCTCTGTTTGCCCCCCCCCCCCCCCATTCCCACCGCACCTCCCCTTCCCCCCTCCTCCCCCCCCGCCCCTTCCTGTGTGTGTGTGTGTGTGTGTGTGTGTGTGTGTGTGTGTGTGTGTGTGTGTGTGTGTGTGTGTGTGTATCTCTCATGGTCCGATTACATTTTGTTGTTATGTAAAAACATAGCAAAAAAAAAAAAAAAAAAAAAAAAAGAGTGTAAGAACTGAATAAAATAGTTCCTAAATGTTCATTCTATAAAAAAAAAGTTCTTTAACGCATACATATAACCTCCTGTTTAATCATACACCAACTTTATGGCATTCTGTAAGTGAAACTATTCTCAAGCTACTGTCTAGTCTTCACAAACTGAAATCAGTTCTCCTGAAATCTTCCACGTCGTCACCTGAAGACTACTGTGTGTTGATTATTCTTCCGTTCAAATGGAAATCAAAATACAGTAAAGCAGTTATATTGAAAATCGTATCTTGTTTTGCCAATCCCTCTACTGTAAGTAAACTTCAAAATACAATTGCCACTTCCATAAGATTATGTTACCCCATCCGAGAATTGATCTTTTTAAAATGGAGTCTCCTATTTCAAGAAGTGGTGTTATCATGGCATGTCATTTTAGCCCTTCTCCGTGTTCAAACTAGTCTCAGTGTCTTAAAAGAATGTACCAGTCAGAACTCATGACAGAATTTATTAACACAAAGTCTTAAACATTATCTTTCTCTCTCTCTCTCTTCTCTCTCTCTCTCTCTCTCTCTTCACACACACACACACACACACACACACACACACACACACACACACACGTCCTTCCCAATTTCTTCATGTCGACGTGAACTCCCCCCCCCCCCTCCCTCAACCACCCGTACCCCTACCTTTTTCTCTCCCACTTCCCGACCCCGGGATACGCGCGCGCGCGCGCGCGCGCGCGCGCGCGCGCGCGCGTGTGTGTGTGTGTGTGTGTGTGTGTGTGTGTGTGTGTGTGTGCGCGCGCGCATGAGTGAATGCATGCGTATGTATAAGTATACATGTGTGTATGCGTGTGTGTGCTTGTGTGTGTGTGTGTGTGTGTGTGTGTGTGTGTATACATGTGTGTGTGTGCTCGTGTGTGCGCTCGCGCGCGTGCGCGTGAGCAGCTTTTCCTTCTCCTCTCTCTCTCTCTCTTTCTCACACATACACACACACACACACACATACACACACACCTTCCTCTCCCTCCTTCCCCTGTGTCTCCTGTGTGTGTGACCCCCCTCCCCCACCCCGCACTCCCCTCCCTCACACACACCCACTCCCCTCCAATCCCCCGCCATTGTCCTCAGACTCTAATCTGACGGGCGCAATAGCCGAGCGGTTAAAGCGTTGGACTTTTCAATCTGAGAGTCCTGGGTTCGAATCACGGTAACGGCGCCTGG
>NC_134895.1:48773385-48815885 GCF_041734735.1 Babylonia areolata | reverse complement strand
CTGTTGTTGGGGGGTTCGGGGCTGGGGGGGGTGAGGATTCTCCATATACGCTTGTCTGTCTTCCTTGTTCGAGAATGAAGCTCACAATCTCTCTCTTAACTTTTTTTTTCAATACTTATGACCCACATCAGCAGCTCTGCGCTGACAAATGATAGTTCTACAGAATGTATAAATAAAAAAATAAAATAATGACGATACATGACGACATAGTGATGATGATGATGGTGACGATGACGACGACGATAACACCGATCACTGACAGTATTGATGAATATAACAACCATTTTGTCCAAAGCTAGAAGTGCTCACGAGTGACGAATGTGGATGATTTTGAGTCAGTGTGTGTCAAGCGTGTCTCAACAGCGTGAAGTTAGTGATTCACACAGCATTAAGTTCACACAGCATCAAGTTGATAGATCCCACGGCAATCCACACATAGACGAATGAAAAAGAGATTCCCACAAATCACTCCGCCATTTCACATGACTGGAATCAGTTATTTCTGTATTCCCACAGCATGAAACCTAAACTGATTTAGGAAGAAAAAAAAACAAACCGTAAACATTTGGCTTTATATCACCCGCAGTCTTCTCCTGCCCAGCATTGAATGTGAAGGCTAGGACTGCACACCAGCAAACATTAACTGCCATTCTCTTCACAGTGGTGGCTCTATGTGGACCGATGAATGATCCACAATGGTAGCTCTATAATGATTGATACAGGATCCATACTGGTAGCCCTATGATGACCGATGAATGATCCACAATGGTAGCTCTATGATGATTGATACAGGATCCATAATGGTGGCTCTATGTAGACCGATGAATGATCCACAATGGTGGCTCTATGATGACTGATGAATGATCCATAATGGTAGCTCTATGTAGACCGATGAATGATCCACAATGGTGGCTCTATGATGACTGATGAATGATCCATAATGGTGGCTCTATTATGACTAATGAATGATCCATAATGGTGGCTCTATGATGACTGATGAATGATCCATAATGGTAGCTCTATGTAGACCGATGAATGGTCCACAATGGTGGCTCTATGTAGACCGATGAATGATCCACAATGGTGGCTCTATGATGACTGATGAATGATCCATAATGGTGGCTCTATTATGACTAATGAATGATCCACAATGGTGGCTCTATGTAGACCGATGAATGATCCACAATGGCGGCTCTATGTGGACTAATGAGTGATCCACAGTAGTAGCTCTATAATGATTGATACAGGATCCATACTGGTAGCTCTATGATGACCGATGAATGATCCACAATGGTAGCTCTATGATGATTGATACAGGATCCATACTGGTAGCTCTATGTGGGCCGAAGGATGATCCACAATGGTAGCTCTATGTGGACCGATGGATGATCCATAATGGTGGCTCTATGTGGACCGATGGATGATCCATAATGGTGGTTCTATGTGGACCGATGAATAATCCACAATGGTGGCTCTATGATGACCGATGAATGATCCACAATGGTGGCTCTATGATGACTGATGAATGATCCATAATGGTAGCTCTATGTAGACCGATGAATGATCCACAATGGTGGCTCTATGTAGACCGATGAATGATCCACAATGGTGGCTCTATGATGACTGATGAATGATCCATAATGGTGGCTCTATGATGACTAATGAATGATCCATAATGGTGGCTCTATGTAGACCGATGAATGATCCAGAATGGTGGCTCTATGTGGACTAATGAGTGATTCACAATGGTGGCTCTATGTGGACGGATGAATGATCCACAATGGTGGCTCTATGTAGACCGATGAATGATCCACAATGGCGGCTCTATGTGGACTAATGAGTGATCCACAGTAGTAGCTCTATAATGATTGATACAGGATCCATACTGGTAGCTCTATGATGACCGATGAATGATCCACAATGGTGGCTCTATGTGTACCGATGGATGATCCATAATGGTGGTTCTATGTGGACCGATAAATAATCCACAATGATGGCTCTATGTGGACCGATGAATTATCCACAATGGTGGCTCTATGTGGACTAGTGAATGATCTACAATGGTGGCTCTATGTGGACCGATGAATTATCCACAATGGTGGCTCTATGTAGACCGATAAATATTCCACAATGGTGGCTCTATGTAGACTAATGAATGATCTACAATGGTGGCTCTATGATGACTAATGAATGATCCACAATGGTGGCTCTATGTAGACTAATGAATGATCCATAATGGTGGCTATATGTAGACCGATGAATGATCCATAATGGTGGCTGTATGTAGACTAATGAATGATGCATAATGGTGGCTCTATGTAGACTAATGAACGATCCGTAATGGTGGCTCTATGTAGACCGATGAATGATCCATAATGGTGGCACTATGATGACTGATGGAGGAACCATAGCTCTATGTGGACTGGCGATGAATGACCCACAATGGTAGCTGTGGTCTATGGTGACGGATAGATGGCCCACATCTATGTGTACCTATGGATGACCCACAATGGTAGCTATATGATGTCTATACGGATGACCCTTAATGGAAACTCTATGATGTTTGACGGATGAGGCACAATGGTAACTCTATGATGGCTAAAGGATGACGCGCAATGGTAACACTATGATGACTGAGGGATGACGCGCAATGGAAACTCTATGATGTTTGATGGATGAGGCACAATGGAAACTCTATGATGTTTGACGGATGAGGCACAATGGTAACTCTATGATGACTGATGGATGAGGCACAATGGAAACTCTATGATGTTTGATGGATGAGGCACAATGGAAACTCTATGATGACTGATGGATGAGGCACAATGGTAACTCTATGATGTTTGATGGATGAGGCACAATGGTAACACTATGATGACTGAGGGATGACGCGCAATGGTAACACTATGATGACTGAGGGGTGACGCGCAATGGTAACACTATGATGACTGAGGGATGATGCGCAATGGTAACACTATGATCACCAAAGGATGACGTGCAATGGTAACACTATGATAACTGAGGGATGACGCGCAATGGTAACACTATGATGACTGAGGGATGACGCGCAATGGTAACACTATGATGACTGAGGGATGACGCACAATGGTAACTATGATGACTGATGGATGACGTACAATCGTAGCTCAATGATGAGCAATGGATAACCCACAATTACAACTCTTCGTGGACTGATAGTAACAGAAATGCTACAGAACGAAACTGGGAACTACTGTGTGTGTGGAACCCGTGATGATCGGCGTGGGAATCACGAAACTCAGATGACACAGATAAAACCCTCATAAATCACAGGTGGTATCACTCTTCACTGAACGTGGTCATTTGGGTCCACATTCCGGGTGATCTGCACTGACTGAAATCACAATTCAGACACTGATCGGTGTGGTTCAGACTACTGATATAAAACAGCATTTCATGGTTTGACTGTGTGTGACGATGACTAATACAAATTGCGGTTTAGAATTTTGTGGTGACATGCACTAATTAACACAGTATTTCGAACTTCCACGGTGGATAACCAGCAGTAATCAAAAATGCTTCCAGCGGTTACTGGTCGTAGTACCAAGTCTAACACAAAACAAAACAAAACAAAAAATTATACACACTCATTCCAGGTGGTGTACATTAATCACAGTAAATATCAACACAGTCAGTAAGACGGACGTTAATCCCGATGGGAATAACACATTACGCACGATGTGTAGTAATTACGCAGCAATTACTAATCACTATGAGGCAGAGAAAAGTACAGTCAATCATACTGGAAACTAGCCATGGTTATAATTGGTCTCTGAATCATCCATAATTGAGCATGTCCCACAACAACTTCCACATACCCCGAGCAAAGGTGGTGGGGGTTGGGGGGGTAAGGTAAGGGTGGGGATGGGGATGCGGTGGGTGGGTGGGTAGTCACTGCGTCTGCCAAAAAGGAATGATCCTGGGAGTCTAGCCCCAATGGAGAGAGACTGCTGAAAAATGTTGGTGAACACTGTGCTATTTTTACTCCAGTGACTGATGCGCGACCCCATTTGCCAAGCCAATGATCACAGTGAAGGCCAACATTTCTGTCCTGTGATTCGTACCTGAGTTGATAGTTCAATGACGTCCTGAGTTGGTTATTCTTTTCTTTTTCTTTTTTCTCGGGAGGTAATATAATATTTAACCGATGTCCTCCTACCTGGGCTGACATTTCTTAATTCGGTAGGTAATAGGATATTTCAGTGACGTCCTGAGTTGGTTGATCTTTACTCCAGGAGATAATGTGATATTTCAGTGACGTCCTGATTTGACTGATCTTTACTCCAAGAGATAATGTAATATTTCAGTGACGTCCTGATTTGACTGATCTTTGCTCCAGGAGATAATGTAATATTTCAGTGACGTCCTGAGTTGGTTGATCTTTACTCCAGAAGGTAATGTAATATTTCAGTGACGTCCTGACTTGACTGATCTTTGCTCCAGGAGGTAATGTAATATTTCAGTGACGTCCTGATTTGATTGATCTTTGCTCCAGGAGGTAATGTAATATTTCAGTGACGTCCTGATTTGACTGATCTTTGCTCCAGGAGGTAATGTAATATTTCAGTGACGTCCTGATTTGACTGATCTTTGCTCCAGGAGATAATGTAATATTTCAGTGACATCCTGAGTTGTTTGATCTTTACTCCAGGAGGTAATGTAATATTTCAGTGACGTCCTGATTTGACTGATCTTTACTCCAGGAGATAATGTAATATTTCAGTGACGTCCTGATTTGATTGATCTTTACTCCAGGAGGTAATGTAATATTTCAGTGACGTCCTGAGTTGGTTGATCTTTACTCCAGGAGGTAATGTAATATTTCAGTGACGTCCTGACTTGACTGATCTTTACTCCAGGAGGTAATGTAATAATAATTCCAGTGATGTCTTGAGTTGACTTAATTACCCAGTGAGGTAATGTAATATTTCAGTGACGTCCTGAGTTGATTGGTCTTTATATCGGGGGAGGGGGTGGTAATATTTAAGTGATGTGCTCATTGTGTGCCGGTTCAAACCCATTAGTTTCTTTAGGGACAATGGTTGTGTCAGGGACATGTCCAGCACTTGCCAGAGTCTCGAGAAGAGCGAAAGGGGTGTTCGGGAGGAGAGGGAGGAGGGGGGGGTATTGGGGGAAGGAGGGGGAGGGGAGGCACAAAAAACGAGGTAGATCCAGATTATGAGACATGATTTTTCCCAACAGTTCATGTTTTGTTTTGTTTTGTTATTTTGAGAGGGTCAAAAAGTGGGACATGAGCATTATTATGTTCAATGGAACTGGTTGCGTGGAGGGAAGCAGTGTAGAGGAGAGAGAGAGAGAGGGGTGGGGGTGGGGGACATGGGGTGATAGGGGAAGGGTGTGGGATGGAGGGCACGGCGCGCGCGAGATAGTAACTGGCAGCACAGGAGGCTGGCTCACGAAGTGCTGCGTATGTCAAGCGGTTTGAGTCTGTCTGTCTGTCTGTCTGTGCAGGCATCCGTCGGCCATGTATCCCAGCATTCTTCCAGTATGTTGTCTACATGGTTAATTTCGTGTGTTTGCAACGGTTGCTCTGGGGGACGAGGAAGAGAAATTCTTTGATACAGCTCTTTCTCTCAGTGCAGCCCAATTACAAACACCGACGATATTCAATCAAAATTTTATTGATATATAATATCGGTTACTGACATGCTGTGTTGCACAAAAATCACGGTTGTATCCAGCACTCAGAACATTATTAGGGCTATTCATCTGTTGTACTAGCCACATTGCACAAGGGAAGTCAACCGATTTGTAGAAGTATCATGGTTGTATCCGACAGTCAGAACACTAGTAGGACTAAGCATAACCTTGTGTTGTACTGGCTACATTGTACAAAATAAGTCAACCACTTTGAAGAACGCAGCATCAAGGCTCTTCAGACTGACAACCAGCCTATGGAGAACAGAGGTCCTCAGTGATCCAAGCAGTCCTGAACACACCTCGGCTCCACTGGCCAGCCACACGGGGCCTCACCAATTGACGGAGCCCACATCAAGTGCGTGAACTGAGAACTTCAAGAACCTGGGAGGAGCTGACATGTGTAAAAGCTCGTAACCATCCTCGCGGAGCGAATGCGACAATCTGGTATCAGTAATGGCAGAGCTATCACGGAATGTCTGTCTGTTGCAGACACAGCTGTGTAATATTTATTCATGGTATCCAGGAAACAGCACAGGTAACAGACACATCCATTTAGAGAAATAATGAACTGCGATAGACTTTATACAGTATCAAATATCAGCTATCCCATTAGGATGTTTAAAATTGAAATCAGTTACGCGAACAAAAACTTGCATCAACCGAGTGACGCGAGCTGTGAAGTAAGCGACCGACGCCCAGACGAGCTAGATACGAACTGATGCCCAGATAGCTTGCACGTACACTCTAACCATCATTCTGAGGTGGCGCCCTGTCATGGGGTAGAACTTCAAGTACATGGGCATCCACGATTGCGGCACGTGGTGAGGTTTTTCTTTGTTTATTATGAAGAGTCTGTCCCCCTCGTCCAAGTCATCTCCGCTGCATCCAGAGTGACGTGGGGTGCAGCTAGGAAAGGACTCGTGACATCAGCTTGACAACAATGTACCTTTATTAAAAGTTCCACTGATTTCATTGTGCTCTGAGCTGTATCCTAACCTGTGACCCAGGCTTTGACACACAATTAACCAACAGACCTGGACTAAGGAATCTGATCAAACAGTTCTTCTGCCGTGCGGCGCCCCAGTGACCCTTCACAGAGTTAAGGGAGAGAAGAAAGAAATCCTGGCCATGCCCAGAAATTAAGAGAATAGTCTTTTACGGTCATCGGAGCAGTGGACTCATATACCAGTGACCGGCACTGTGTCTTGGGCTCGACAAAGGAAGACGGGGCCCAGTCCTATCCTTCCGCCCTTTTCAGAGCCTTCCCTGACCGAAGTCAGGTACCGGTCACTCACACCTGAGTGGAGTATGGAAAATCGGAGTGAAGTATAAAGTGCCTTTCCCCAGGACACAACACCATGCCGTGACAGGGCCTTGAACCCTGATCACTAGTGAACACAGGATCAGAAGTCCATGATGCCTAACCGATCCTGCCACGACGCTCCCGGCCAAAATAATACGAAGCTAGACGGGCGCAACAGCCGTATGGTTAAAGCGTTGGACTTTCAATCTGAGGGACCCGCCGGAGTTCGAATCTCGGTAACGGCGCCTGGTGGGATGAGGGTGGAGATTCTTCCGATCTCCCAGGCCTTTTGGTGCAGACCTGTTAGTGCTTGAATCCCTTTCGTGTTTGTACGCATGAAGAAGATCAAATACGCACGGTAAAGGTCCCGTTATCCATGTCGGTGTTCGGTGGATTATGGAAACAAGAACCGACATATCCGTCATGCACCCTCCCCGCACCCCCCACCCCCTCCTAAAACGGAGAACGACTGCCCACATGGCTGGGGTAAAAACGGTCACTGATACACGTAAATGCCCTCTCGTGCGAAAGTAGGAGTCACAGCCCACGGAACGAAGAAAAACGAGTGTAAGGACGTGTTGCAAACCCCCCCCCCCCCCCCCCCCCCCCCCCACCCCCCCCCGGAAATTCTGACATGGGCCGTTCCTGTGAATCATCATAAGGATCGAGTGACCTCCAGTGGGGCAGGGATGTGATTCAGATTCAGAATACCTTTATCATCTTGTTGAGAAATTAAGTGTGGTGAAGTTTGTGATACATATAAATTATAAGCAAAACGGTAAAATTTGGCATACAACATATACATAACAAAATGAAACTCAACTCAGTCATAGCAAAGCAAGTCCGATAACTTTCCATCATTCAAAACACACACATACGCGTGCGCCGCCCGTATGCAAGCGGCACCCATGCACACTTATTGTATATTCACTTGCACAAAGTATCAAATGAATATAGTGGAAAATCAATATAAATTAATACTAATCTGTAAAGCATACAACCAAATTTTAAACAAACATAGCATAAGAGCATCAATTACAGGTATATAAACATCCATTTAAGTCATAAAAAAAACATCAGTTACATCATCACTAATACAAGCATCTTTATAGTAAAATTAAACATCTCAGCTTAAAATACTTTACTGCCAGAGTCAGTAATAATATGCAGTGTGGGCCGTCAGTTAGTGCCAGAGTCACGGCCAGTCAGGTCAGTGAGCACACGGAGTCGTGGGCTACACCACGTTGTCAGCAACAACGCAGCCACAGCTATCAGTGCACAATAAAACACTGACAACAGCGCTTGCGAAATACACGGATCTTATCATCAGAGGGTGTGCGGGGGGTGGTGAGGCGGGGTAGGGGTGGGGTGGGGGTCGTTCTGTCAACAAACACCACTGCAACACCCCCGCTAGCCGGGGCTTTCCATTCCCCGCGAGACCCTGTTAGCTGGGTGGGTGATGGAAGGCTGTCTGCATGCCTGTCACCTCTGGCACTGAATGAAGCGGAGGAGGAGAGGGAAAGTGATGGGGGGGGGGGGGGGGGGGGGGGGGAATGGAGGAGTGGTGGTGGGGTCGGGGGTGGGAGGGGGGGGGGTATAGGGGGGGGGGAGGTCTGTCAAATTGTCAAATGTACGGACGCTTCTGACGCCAAACATGAGTCAGGATTAAAAGCCACGTAAAACAGGGAGGGAGGAGGGGGGGATTTAAATAGATAAATAGATTGATAAATGAAGGAATTGATTAATGGTGATGATGATGATGATAAAAAAAATAAAAAAAAAATAAAAAAATTGTAGCCGAGCGCGCAGCTCGCTACAAACTGATCATAGCAACCGATGCAAGTGCGCAAGCACTCATCAGCACGTACACTACTGACCTACATTTAGGACAAAGGTGCTGACAAGCCATTCCGCAGAATGTCAAACGTCGCCGATTTGCATAATCTCTCTCTCTCTCTATCTCTCTCTCTCTCTCTCGTTCCCTCTCTCTCTCACTCTATCTCTCTCTCACACACTCTCTCTCTATATATACCCCCCCTCTCTCTCTCGCTATTTCTCTCAATCTATCTCAATCTAGCTCTCTCTCTCTCTCCCACTCTCTCTCTCTCTCATCAAGTTCCCTCTCTCTCTCACTCTATTTCTCACACTATCTCTATAAATCTCTCCCTCTCTCTCTCTCTCCGCCCTCTCTCTCCCTCTCTTTCCCTCACTCTCTCTCTCTCTCCCTCTCTCTCATTCCCCCTCTCTCTCTCACTCTCTACCTCTCTCTCTCTCTTTCATTTTATGTTTGATTGTAACTCTTTCGATGATTTTAGAATAAAATGTATGAAACATCTCTGTAGCATGTTCAGTTTACATCAGAAAACAAACAGCATGCGGCTGGTTCCATGAATGAAATGTCAGATCAAGACTTTCGACACCACTGAAACCACTCCCCCCCCCTTCTCTCTCCCCCCCTCCCCCCACATCCCCTTTGCCCCCCATCCTCTCCCGGCTACCGGTATGGACATTGCACAATACCCATATGATTAAGTCCCAACGGTATAAAAAGAATAATATAAAATAAAATAAAAAACACGACATATATTTTGCATTAATGTGTTTCTTGTTTAAAGCCATTAACCCTTTCACTGCCAAACCCGCATTTATGCAGCAGCTAGGAAGAGGACCCATGTCACTGAAAGGTGACCAGATCATGGGTCTGTTATCCATGAATCTACTGCTCTTTATGTTCCGTGGTAGGATAGGCCATATTTTATGCACATCACAGGGGGGAGGGGGGGGGGGGGGGGCAGCTATTCACAAACACCATATTTCTGTGTTAAAAGCACAAGGAAATTTTGCACTCTAAATTGACTGGCGGGGAAAGGGTTAACTGCTGAACGTGGGTCAGTTTAGATAACTAGCGGGAATATGATGTGCTGTTGCTACTTTTAGTGTATATAGGCCTACATACTTTGAAATTGTGTCAGTGCCATTGCTGAACAAAGATGTAATGCAATCCCAAGAAGAAGAAGCAGATGGGGAAGGAGAAGGAAAAAAAAAAAAAAAGAAGAAGTCCAAAAAGCAAGTTAATAGTAAACTTGAACGATGACTGACACGCTGGTCTGTAAGCTCATCACGGATCAGATGTTATCTCAGACGGTGAGATGACAGCAATCACTGACAGACATTGTTGTCAGCAGAGGTCAAGGGGTTAATAACAGTGTCCTTTCTTTGCCTCTCTAACACTTCAGTCCGCGTCAGTTATCCGAGCAGCTGATAGGGCCTATATATTATTGTGTTTTATATTCATACCAAAGTTTTTGTTTAGTTTTCTTCTGTCCGCTCGATCTGCAGTGTATGACATGTTCGACACCAAATCTCATGGATTGTGTTCAGGCTCCGAATAAATGCTGTTTGCGTTTGCACTGACTCGGTGACCGTTTCATCTTCCCCGCGCTGCTGTTCACGGTGTGTGTAGTCCCGTGAGTACGTGTGACTGGATGTCAGAGGGACAAATTCCAGTTGCTAAACCAACGTGCAGCTATCTTTAATTAGTTGCTGGTAGATCCAAAAAAATTGTCCGCAATGATTTGCTTATCCTGGTGTCATGTCTGTGGTTCATCAGTCGCAGTTTGTGTCAATCAGAGAGCCGTTCTTTCCGTCAGTTTTGGTCCTGCTAACCATCAGTGCAAAGGAAAACAAAAATCATAGTGGCTTGAGACAAGTGTCGGCCGGGTTCTTCTTTATGACTCACGGGTCATTTGGGTCATCGTATTAAGCCTAATTCTTCGATCATTTGTATAGGGTCGACTGATTCAGTACATCATGCAACACTATGTCGTTTCTCATGCCCTGGCATCATTGTTAACTAACGCACTAACGTTTTCGTTTGAATAGGTTCCAGAAAATTGTGACTTTGATATGGCGAAAGTTGATATAGGTCTGCTGGTATATCGTAGGTCTTCAAGTTAACTCAACTCCAAATATTTCAAGTTTTCTTTTCAAGTCGAAACAGATCATAAAGCTTTACGGTTTTGTTTTGTTTTTGTTTTTTTTTCGTTTCCTTTCAGGGTGAGTCCGTTTCTCTGTGCTTCCCTGCTTACGAAAGCTGGTGGGAAACGCTGAGTAGCAATACTTTGCAGTTGTATACCTTTGTCTTAACGACTGAGCAACAGTCAGTGCATATCAGTTCCTCCGAGTCCATGTGATAATTTCAAGTTGCTGCCTCAGTCATTTAGATTTCTCGTCATACCAAATTAACTTAACAGGTTTCAATCTGCCCGGCTGTTCCGTGTGGCAAAGGAGTAAGTCGAGAACTCCAACGGAATGACCGCTGAGATGGAATCATAGCGGCATACTCGACGGGTCAAAATACACGCTGTTCCAGGCAATCTCGGTGGGACCTTTTTTGTCCCTCCCTATTTTTCTCAAGGCCTGACTAAGCGCGTTGGGTTACGCTGCTGGTCGGGCATCTGCTTGGCAGATGTGGTGTAGCGTATATGGATTTGTCCGAACGCAGTGACGCCTCCTTGAGCTACTGAAACTGAAACCAGGCAATCGGTTTTGAATCAGGAAACGCTGTTTGTGTCCACACATTTCTTTTGATATTGTTGCTGTGTATTTATATGTCAAATAAAGGGTATTTGAAAGAACTGGGGACTGGGTTTCTTCCTGGAGATTTCTGGGTTTATTTCCCTTAACTCCCCGCCTAAGAGGTTAAATCAAGTAACTGGTATCTCAGGCTGTTCAAAGTGACTTGAGATAAGCAGTTGAATGCGCTGTTCCGTCTTCCAACAGTCTGCTGGATTATGTTGATCACCCGTTGCATTCAACAAAACACATCTTTACTCTGAAAAGAAGTAAAAAAAACAACAAAAAAACAAAAACAAAAAAACCAAACAAACCAAAAACAGAAAAATAGCACAACCTTCCCCCACAGTTTTAGTGCTAATAGTCACAGAGGGAGAGAGAGAGAACTTTGCTCATGCTTGTAGTAAAAAGACTGTGTAAAATGACGCGCGTCATGATTGGTCGAATTAAATTTTGTTGCATCTGCGCACTGGGATTGTTAGTGAAACGAAAGGAGAAGCTGTGACTGAATCAAATTTCCAGTGTAGACTAATTGTTTGACAGAGTTTAAGTGATTCATCATGAAATCTCTCCAGTGTGACAGCCCATCAGGTCGTCAGCAACCCAGAGGCAGTGATGAAAATAGCGATCCTCCACCTTGCACACAATGGAACAGTCTGCTACATGTAGCCATGCAGGTGTGTCGAAAACATGGCTTTGTGAAAGACCGAGTAACTCTGGTGACGCCATCAGAATTTCTGCAAATTGTTCAGCTGTGCCAGGCTCAAGTTCATAAAAGGGTATGTTCGATGTTGAAATTTACCTCTGAACATGTGCAGTATCGTAGTCTTTTCTTTCTTGTTGATGCATTATTTTATTTGCGAGGGGATGGGGGAAGAGGGAGCAAGTTTGGGGTTGAGTCATTTTTAGAAGATAATTAAAAAAAAAAATTATGGTTGATATCGTGCAGCCAGTTGGATATGTATGCACATATTTCCGCCTCCATAACAGTTACACACACACACACACACACACACACACGTAATGACACATACATAATTCTAGTATTTTGTTGAAATGTATGAATTTTTATCGTATCAGTTCATTTAAATTGCTATTCTATTCATGATCAAATAAAAGGAATGATAAAGGATTTGCTCTTTCCTTGTAGTGATTATAGGATCTATGATCTATGATTTGATTTGCACATTTCATGGTCTTGTATGGATTATAATTCTATTTTCTCAGATAAATGAAAAAAAGTTGTCTATAATCAGTGAAGACTAAACTTGTCAGTCTTCTTTTTTCAGATGGGTAAAGGCTTCAAGACAGACAACAGTACAATTTCGACTTTGGCTCAGACAATGCTCAGCAGGAAACGGGAGAGAGCCATAGCAAAAGTTCACAGTGTGTTACATGACAAAGATGATAAAGACATGAGTGAACTGGCCACCTCTGAGCAGGACCTTCTTGATAGAACAACAGGATTTTCTGAATCAAGTGATGTGCTGCCTGCAGGTGTCAGCAATGATACAAAACCACCTTGTGATCACAAAAATTTTCAAAGTGTGACACCTGCCAAAGCAATAATGGGGCAGAAGAATGAGGATGAGGATGGAAAAATGGATGAGAGCTTGACGACAGAGGTTCTACAAGAGTACGACAGCTTCCTGGCCAACAGCAATCATATAGATGCTGTGGATGTGCTGCAGAATTTTCTGTCAGAACTTTTGAAACCTGACTCTGAAGCTCATGCTGATGTGTCTTCTTGCAGTTTTCCTTTGGAAGGAGTGGATTGTCTGGATCCACTGCAGGTATACTGTAAAATTCAATAAAATTGTAATGTCTTTGATAAGTCTGAATAAATCTGTGTTTGGTTTTGTTTTGGATTATTCATCTGTGCTTGTGTGCACAAGTGAGTTATTGTCTGTATATGATTGGTGTGTGGGTGTGCAATCTGTGTGTGTGTGTGTGTGTGTGTGTGTGTGTGTGTGTGTCCCATGCCATGTGTTTATAGCTGCTTTTCATCATCATGATTAATGTGTTGTCTTTAATTAGTTACATTTGTTTAGCCGCACCTGATGTAATTTCTGATTTTCTCTTGATGACATGATAAAAGCTATTGTATTTCAATACTTTAATGTGTTCCAAAGACATTTCTAATGAGAACTATGAAATTTAAAAAAGAAAACACACACACACACACACACACACACACACACACACACACACACACACACAAAACAAAAAACCACCACCAAGCAGGGCTTGCCTTTTGATAAAACAGGTTTATTTAGCATTTTGTTTTCAATGTGGGTTTAAATTTAATATACCTTGTTTTTTGTTTGTTTTGTTGTTTGGGTTTTTTTTTTTTATCACATCAGATTAACATATTTATATCCTGTTGCAGTTCAGATCAACAGAAAATTTTAAGCGTATGTACAAATGATCTTCAAACTGTGCAGAAACTGATCGTGAAGCAGCTGGCCAGCCAAAGAGCCAACAGGGAGGAGGGAACACATACTGCACAGTCACAGGAGTGCGTGGTGACCAGCACAACAAAAGACAGGACTGTGAAGGCAGGAGCTATGTGGCCTGACACAGACACACAGGGAATGGAGGACTCACGGTTTGAATCTGGCGACCAAGTCACCGAGTCGGACATGTTAGAGGTGTTGTATTATTTATTTTGTTATGTTCTCAAGTACTTTTTTGTTATTCAGTTTGACATCTTTTCACTATAATTTATACATGTTAAAAGATTCAGTCACATTCGCCCCATGAAATAGTCATTTGGTAAAGATTGGTTATACTTGTTTTGCTGTTGTTATGTTATTGTTTAGAATTTGGCTGTTCTGCAATTTTGTTGTTGATGTTTATGTCACAGGTACAGCTTTCATTGTCGGCTACTATACAACTGTACAAGCACTGTGTGATTTACGGTGTTATGATTATTTTGAGTTGTATGATGCACACTGTGAGTGTGACTGTGAAAACAATGAGATGTTTGATTATGATGTTGTGTATGATGTAACACTGTCACTATTTTGACTTTGAGTATGTTACTATGTGATGTATATCGTCACTCATTGTAATTATGATGTGGCATATCTATGACATATGCTGTGACTATGATGTGATGATATTATGTGTACTGCAACTATGAATACAATGTGATGTGTGATACTGTAATTATGATATAGTGTGTGATCTAAACTGTGACTATGACTTAATGTACAATGTATCCTGTGACTATGATTGTGATGTGATGCATGAGTATGATGTATATTCATACTAACTATGAAAATTATGTAACATTGGACCTGTCATCTGGAACAAACTGTCTGACACACTCAGTCTTTGTCCTCTTTCAGATCAGCTCTCAAAACTCACTTTTTTCCACAGTTGTTATGATTAGTTCTTCTACCCTCTGTGTCTGTCTGCGATTGTTGGTGGGTGGAGAGAGGAATGGGGCTGTATCAGTATGAATGCCTGGTGTGTGTGTGTGTGTGTGTGTGTGTGTGACCTGTTTATTTTGTGATGCGTATAAGCAAATGAATGTTAAGAAATGTATCTGCATCAGTGTTTGTACGTGTAATTGTATTTGTAAACGCTTTGGGCTCTCCGGAGATAGGGCGTCCAAATATTCATGATTATTATCATTATAATTAGTTACAGACGATGACGGGCGCAATAGCCGAGTGTTAAAGCGTTGGACTGTCAATCTGAGGGTCCCGGGTTCGAATCACGGTGACGGCACCTGGTGGGTAAAGGATGGAGATTTTTACGATCTCCCAGGTCAACATATGCGCAGACCTGCTAGTGCCTGAACCCCCTTCGTGTGTATATGCAAGCAGAAGATCAAATACGCACGTTAAAGATCCTGTAATCCATGTCAGCGTTCGGTGGGTTATGGAAACAAGAACATACCCAGCATGCACACCCCCAAAAACGGAGTATGGATGCCTACATGGCGGGGTAAAAACGGTCATACACGTAAAAGCCCACTCGTGCGCATACGAGTGAACGCAGAAGAAGAAGAAGAAGAAGTTACAGACGATAATATGATTATGACGTGATACTGATGTAGGACTGCCCATGTTTCAGGAGGTGGTGGGGGAGCTCTACCACTCATACCTGCAGCTGCTGGTGAACACTCGCAGCGAGCTGGCACTGGCCCGGGTCTTCAACAGCCCTGACCGCGGCCTGACCCATCAGGCCTTCACCCACCTCAAACACCTGGCCGCCGCCAAAAACATGTCCCTCTATCAGGTCACTGTGTTGGTGTTTTAAAAAAAATTGTTATTGTTATTATGCAATAGGGTTATTATGCAATATTGTTATTATGCAAAGGGTATGGGTGTTTATGTAAGTTTGTGCCTACCTATGTGTGCGTATGTGTTTGGGTGGCTGTTAGATGCACATGTATGTTAAAATGTATGTATGCAGTGTGTGTGTGTGTGTGTGTAGTCACGTTTTGGTGTGTGGAACAAGCTCCCTGTATGTGTGTGTGTGTGTGTAACATAGATGTAATGTTTTATGTTAACAAAAGCACTTTTGTAAAGCACCTGGAGCAGATTTCTGGATAGTGCACTATATAAGTATCCATTATTATCATTATTATTATTATTATTATTGTCGTTTTATTTTATTTTGAGGGTTTGTTTTTTTGTTTTGTTTTGTTTACACTCTTTCTTTCTGGAATACTCCCCAAAGAAGTTGGAGGAGCATGCACAGGACAGGACCAACTGATGTGCTCTGTTCAGTTCAGTTCAGTTACTCAAGGAGGCCTCACTGCGTTTGGACTAATCCGCATATATATATATATATATATATATATATATATATATATATATATATATATATATATATATATGATAGTCAGTCGTGTCCGACTATGACCATCAGAACAGCAGAGGAGGCAACTGCTGTTCCGACTGTTTGGGCTAGAATTTGATTATAGTGGAGAGTGTCTTGCCCAAGTACATCCCCACTCTCTCGGCCAGGAGAGTTTTAGGACAGTCGGCGTTGGGATGGTTCCGGAAGACTAATCCGCATACGCCACACCAAATCAGCAAAGCAGATGTCTGACCAGCAGCGTAACCCAACACACTTAATCAGGCCTTCAGGGGTTAAAAAAAAGAAAAAAAAGAATACAAATAAGATATCTAAACAAGTGAATGGATAAGCCATTAAATTAATGAATAGATGAATTAAGATAATGATTTAAAAAAAAAATTAGAATTAAATCAAATTTGATTTATTGCTCTGACAAAACAAGCTTAGGATAAGGAATTGTGCTTTGGGTTGTGGCTGGTTTTCTTTGTTCTTTGGTTTATTCCTTTGCTTATCACTCCCTGAAGTGTCCCTGGGTTGTGCCCGGTGTATGATGAACTCTGTGTAGATCACTATGTTGACACACACTCATGTTTATATCTTATCACTGCACACAGCTGCATTAGTGACTAAAATCCATTCTACCATGCTACAGCGTTCGGTTCCATTTTGCTCCTAAAAGTCATGAAAGTATAGGTTACCACACTTTCTATTATAATGGCCGTAATGAAAAATAATCTTTACTGTGTTCTGGGGTTTGGGTTTGTTTAGTGTTTGTTTGCATTCATGCTCGTGCACATGTCGAATGTTGTGTGCTCATATGAACATGTGTGATTTAGATTTTTTTTTATTAGATCAAACATTATGTGAATGATATCATAGTCATTTTAAGTGCGTGTGTATGCATACGTGTATTGAAAAACAACCCATGGCAACAAATGTTGTCTTCTGGCAAAAATCTGTAGAAGAAATCCACTTTGATAGGTACACAAATATATATATGCATGCACTCAAGGCCTGACAAAGTGCGTTGGGTTATGCTGCTGGTCAGGCATCTGCCTAGCGGATGTGGTGTTGTGTATATCACTATATGGATTTATCAGAACTCAGTAACTCCTCGACGGGCGCAATAGCCGAGTGGTTAAAGCGTTGGACTGTCAATCTGAGGGTCCCGGGTTCGAATCACAGTGACGGCGCCTGGTTGGTAAAGGGTGGAGATTTTTACGATCTCCCAGGTCAACATATGTGCAGACCTGCTAGTGCCTGAACCCCCTTCGTGTGTATATGCAAGCTGAAGATCAAATACGCACGTTAAAGATCCTGTAATCCATGTCAGCGTTCGGTGGGTTATGGAAACAAGAACATACCCAGCATGCACACCCCCAAAAACGGAGTATGGCTGCCTACATGGTGGGGTAAAAACGGTCATACACGTAAAAGCCCACTCGTGTGCATACGAGTGAACGCAGAAGAAGAAGAAGAAGTAACTCCTCACGGAGAAACAGAATTTGAAACTGAAGCTTCATGTATGTGTATGCATGGCTGCTGCATGCATGAATGTGGAGGAAGGTAGGGTGGGGTTTGAGGTATTGGTGCTTGTGTGCACTTTTTGACTCACTCGTGTAAACAAAGTGAGTCTATGTTTTAACCCGGTGTTCGGTTGTCTGTGTGTGTGTGTCTGTGTGTGTGTGTGCCCGTGGTAGACTTTAACATTGACATTTTCTCTGCAAATACTTTGTCAGTTGACACAAAATTTGGCATAATAATAGGAAAAATTCAGTTCTTTCCAGTCATCTTGTTTAAAACAATATTGCACCTCTGGGATGGGCACAAAAAAATAAAAAAAAGAAGCCTAATTATATGCAAACTGCATTTACTGTTATATTTATATTTTTTGTATTATCTAAACTTGGCACTTTGACCCCTTATTCTGACCCAACAACAAGAGTCATTATTATCATTTTTTGTTCAAACAGGAACTTCTTTTGCTAAGCATGGAATTTTTATTTATTTTGCAAACGTTTTTGGTGCAGATAGTAAAGAGGGGAAATTACTCTGTAATTAATGCTAGGGGACTTAATTTATGACAAGTGAGTCTTGAAGGCCTTGCCTCTCTTGTTTTTTTTTTCTTTTCTTTTTTGATGTGCAAGTCTGTGTATTTGAATGTTGTGTGTGCAATGTGCAGACTGCTGTGTCGATCATCACCCAGCTGCGGCTAGGAGGGAGTGGCTATGCACCTGATCCCCGGAACAAACTGCTGGAGTACGTCAAAGGTTTGAGTGCCTTGTCCGACCTCATGAGCACGCTTCAGGAGGTCCTAGAGGATACAGAGTGTGTCAGGTGTGTACTCCTCCACATGGAACTCACACATCAGTGTGTACTCCTCCACATGGAACCCACACATCAGTGTGTAGTCCTCCACATGGAACCCACACATCAGTGTGTACTTCTCCACATGGAACCCACACATCAGTGTGTACTCCTCCACATGGAACCCACACAGTGTGTACTTCTCCACATGGAACCCACACATCAGTGTGTACTCCTCCACATGGAACTCACACAGTGTGTACTCCTCCACATGGAACCCACACATCAGTGTGTACTCCTCCACATGGAACCCACACATCAGTGTGTACTTCTCCACATGGAGCCCACACATCAGTGTGTACTCCTCCACATGGAACCCACACATCAGTGTGTACTCCTCCACATGGAACCCACACATCAGTGTGTACTCCTCCACATGGAACCCACACATCAGTGTGTACTCCTCCATGTGGAACCCACACAGTGTGTACTCCTCCACATGGAACCCACACATCAGTGTGTACTTCTCCACATGGAACCCACACATCAGTGTATAGTCCTCCACATGGAACCCACACATCAGTGTGTACTTCTCCACATGGAACCCACACATCAGTGTGTACTCCTCCACATAGAGCCCACACAGTGTGTACTTCTCCACATGGAACCCACACATCAGTGTGTACTCCTCCACATGGAGCCCAGACATCAGTGTGTACTCCTCCACATGGAACCCACACAGTGTGTACTTCTCCACATGGAACCCACACATCAGTGTGTACTCCTCCACATTGAGCCCACACATCAGTGTGTACTCCTCCACATGGAACCCACACAGTGTGTACTCCTCTACATGGAGCCCACACATCAGTGTGTACTCCTCCACATGGAGCCCAGACATCAGTGTGTACTCCTGCACATGGAACCCACACAGTGTGTACTTCTCCACATGGAACCCACACATCAGTGTGTACTCCTCCACATGGAGCCCACACATCAGTGTGTACTCCTCCACATGGAACCCACACAGTGTGTACTCCTCCACATGGATCCCACACATCAGTGTGTACTCCTCCACATGGAACTCACACATCAGTGTGTAGTCCTCCACATGGCACCCACACATCAGTGTGTACTCCTCTACATGGAACCCACACATCAGTGTGTACCCCTTCATATGGAACCAACACAGTGTGTACTTCTCCACATGGAACCCACACACTGTGTACTCCTCCACATGGAACCCGCACACTGTGTACTCCTCCACATGGAACCCACACAGTGTGTACTCCTCCACATGGAACCCGCACACTGTGTACTCCTCCACATGGAACCCACACATCAGTGTGTACTCCTCCACATGGAACCCACGCATCAGTGTGTACTCCTCCACATGGAACCCACACAGTGTGTACTTCTCCACATGGAACCCACACATAGTGTGTACTCCTCCACATGGAGCCCACACATTTTCATGTTAACTCATTGAGCTCTGCGCCTGAGCAGTGCTCACCTCTGACGCCAAACTTCATCTCATTAAAACGTTTTTCTAGTTCCTACTTGCACCTAAACCACAAGCAAACAGGAATTAACTTCTACAGTATTTCCTGATGTGTCTACAAGTAATCTGGAGGAAAACCAGAATATTTTCTGTTTTTTTCCCCATCGATATGGCATGAACCTTTGAAAGCCTGCCAAGGCTGTAAACTCCCCAGGGTTGTACGGGTTAGTAGATTGACACCAAGTGGAAATAAACTCACAGATACCATGACAGACTCTAAGTTATGGTGCTACGATACTACTCTAGAAGGGCTGATTACGAACAGTGATGAGTCAAAATATCAGGAAGAAGTACATGAACTTGTCAGCTGGTGTGATCAAAACAACTTAGAACTCAACGTATCAAAAACCAAAGAATTAATTCTAGATTTCAGGAAGAGCAGATCTGACCCCTTACCACTTGTCATTGAAGACAATCAAGTAGAGATCATCAGCAACTTTAAATTTCTCGGACTGATCATTTCCAACGATTTGAAATGGGAGAAAAATACAGAAACATTTATTAAGAAAGCACAACAGTGCCTGTACTTTCTTCGGTGCCTCAAAAAGTTCAGAATTAAAAAAGAAATCATGGTTGATTTCTACCGAGCAGTCATTGAAAGTTTGCTAATCTTTGCTGTAACTGTTTGGTACAGAAACATTTCCAAGGCAGAAGTTGCAGCCCTTAACAGAATTGTAAAAATTACCACCATGATTACTGGGGCTGATCTACCTTCTCTAGAAGACATATATTATAAGTGGCTACTCAAAAAAACAAAATCAATCAGCCAGGACGAATCACATCCAGCTTTTGGGATTTTTGAGATGCTCCCCTCTGGTCGATGGTACAGAAGTATAAGGACGAAAACCAATCGCTTTGCCAATAGCTTTTTCCCCAAAGCAGTCAATGCCCTGTCTCTTGAACAAATCCAGTGTGATAAATAGAATTGTGCAACCAACAACCATCTACCTGAATATCTAGTCATCAGCCCCACCCACATGTAATATGCAGCTTCTGTTCAAATGTGTGCATGCATGTTTGTGTGTGTGTGCAGTATGTGCATGTGTGAGCATGCACAAGTTTTTATATTGATATGCACATGTATGTATCCTAATTTCTACTGAATCTGTGTGTATGTATTTCGATTTATGTTCATATCTTGTTATGTACTATTCCCCGCAATATTCCTTGTTACCCCTTGGTAATAAAGACATATCCTATTCTATTCTATTCTATTCTACATGGAAAAAAGAACTGTGTGGGCAGGTCCAGTGTACTGCGCGTGGTGGGCATGGTGAGGAAGAACCTGACTGCCTGCAAGAGCCAGCGCTACAGGCGGGAGATGGTGGAGGGGGTGGGCGGACAGATCCAGAGAGGTCTGGAAGCTGTAGTCAGGGAGCTGCAGGGCAACGGTTTGCTGGTCAGCCCTGACAAGGTGATGTCCTCATCGTTGTTGTTTGTGAGCTGTAGTCGTTCTGGGTTTTTCTTGTTTTGGGGTGTTTTTTTTTGCTGCCCCATCATCTGCACCATTTCAGTGGCATTACTCCCACGCCGCTCATTTAGAGTCCCCCATACACGGCCACACCCGGGTTCGTCCGTCGCAGTTCCAGCGTTGGCAGTCCAGAGGGAACCATCGATGTTAGGTCGCCAGGAGGCCACACACCAGAGGAGACCTTGCACTGCTGCTGAGTCACTTCGGTGGTGTTCAGTGGTGCCTGTTCTGTTTTAACGTACTTAGGACACCACCTACTAAGCCCCCTACTAACGACAATAATGGCTTAGTCGCGGAGCCAGACTGAGTGATGTGTGTTATTTTTTTTATTTACCCCATGAAGTTCAGTCTGTTGAGTGCACTGGTATATAAGCTGCACCCACTAAATTTTGGAAAAAAATGAACTTCATACATACATAAGCCGCACTGGCTTATAAGCCGCACTTATTTCCGGTACCGGAACACATACCGATACTACAGAAAAGCTGTCAATACTGTAGGTAAGTTCACAAAAAATTGCTGTTTCATTTGAATGAGCTGTTGGAGAATGGTCTGTGTGGCAGCCCTTACAATGCAATCGTTGTTTAGAGCAGTAGTCATTTTTTGGTGGTTTTTGACTCACTTGTGTAAACAAAGTGAGTCTATGTTTTAACCCGGTGTTCGGTTGTCTGTGTGTGTGTGTGTCCGTATGTCTGTGTGTCCATGGTGAACTTTAACATTGCCATTTTCTCTGCAAATACTTTGTCAGTTGACACAAAATTTGGCATAAAAATAGGAAAAATTCAGTTCTTTCCAGTCATCTTGTTTAAAACAATATTGCACCTCTGGGATGGGCACAAAAAAATAATAAAAGAAGCCTAATTATATGCAAACTGCATTTACTGTTATATTTATATTTTTTGTATTCTCTAAACTTGGCACTTTGAGCTCTTATTCTGACACAACAACAAGAGGAGTCATTATCATTTTTTGTTCAAACAGGAACTTCATTTGCTAAGCATGGAATTTTTATTTATTTTGCAAACGTTTTGGTGCAGATAGTAAAAAAGGGAATTTAATCTGTAATTAATGCTAGGGGACTTAATTTATGACAAGTGAGTCTTGAAGGCCTTGCCTCTCTTGTTTGTTGTTGTTTTTTGTTGTTGTTGTTTTTTTCTTCTTAAGCTCCGAAAAAAAACCTGCTATATTTTATTATGAATGTGATAGAGGAATTGTTGGAGAAATGTCTGCTGGTCAGCCCTGACATGGTGGTGTCATCATCATCGTTGTTTAGAGCTGTCGTCTTTTTTCTTTCTTTTTTCTTAAGCTCCGAAAAGACTGCTACATTTTATTATGAATATGATAGAGGAACTGTTGGAGAATTGTCTGCTGGTCAGCCCTTATAAAATATTAAGTCATCACTGTTTACAGCTGCTGTCAGTTTTTTTGTGGTTTTTTTTGTTGTTGTTGTTGTTTTTTTTAAGCACACACAACAAAATTGCCATGTTTCATTATGAATGTGACGGTGGAACACCATTGAATATATAGCCCATAACACACATGACAACTCTGGGTAGGAGCCGGTCACAGGCTGAAAAAAAAAAAAAAAAGCCCACCTCTGATAGGGCTCGAACCCATGTCCTGCCGGTCATCAGTCAACAATACTAACCACTACGCCACGGCCACCTGTTTTTTTCGGTTTCAGCCGGCGTGTCAGGGGGGCAGCCTCACCAGCCGCCGACCTCGACGCGTCCTCCTCCACTACCTGGACCGACGTGCTGTGGACCTGTGGTCGTCTCCCTTGTGCCCCCCCCACCACGCCTGGCTGCAGGACGTTCCCTTTGGCCCCCACACCCCCTCCCGCTTCCCCTGTGTCCTGAGCCAGTTCAGGTGGGTGTGTGATGGTTGTGATGGTTGTGAAGGTTGTGGGCATGGTAAAACGAAGCTACTGGATCAACAAGGTTGACCTATATTCTTCATTTCCCGGCAGTGTTTCTTTTGCGCTTCAATAAAGCTTTCCCAGACTGAGAAGAAGACAGCGTTTTAGGTGTGAAATTAAGAAAAAAACAAACACTTTGATATTTGTGTGCGCGTGTGTGTGTGTTTGTGTGTGTGTGTGTGTTATTATTATTATTATTTATTTATTTATTTACTTATTTATTTATTTATTTATTTTTTTTTTTTTTTACTTTTTTTTTTGGTACACTTATAGTTGACTTCATCAAGTTTTTGCGCCTTATACATATTATTATTAGTAGTAGTAGTTCTTTTTTTTTTATGTATTTATCTATTATTTATTTACCTTTTTTTTCTTTTCTTTTTCTCAAGGCCTGACTAAGCGCGTTGGATTACGCTGCTGGTCAGGCATCTGCTTGGCAGATGTGGTGTAGCGTATATGGATTTGTCCGAACGCAGTGACGCCTCCTTGAGCTACTGAAACTGAAACTCTGTGTGTGTGTGTGTGTATGTGTGCACATGTGTGTGTTTGTGTGTGTGTGAGTATGTGTGCACGTGTGTGTGTGCACGTGTGTGTGTATGTGTTGGGAGTTGGGGCGGGTATGTATACATGTATGCATGGATGCATTTTATATGTAGGTATGCATTGTGTTTTGTGCGTGTGTGAATAGTCTGCAAGGTACAGATTGGTATGCGTAGTAACATTGATGTGATATGATATGTGTGGGGGTTTTTGTTTTGTAAAGCACCTCGAACTGTTTTCTGGATAGAGTGCTATATAAGGATCCATCGTCATTATCAAGGATGAAGTGTTGTACTTGCTATCCGAGCTTCATCGTGTGTTCGATCCTGGAACTGGCACATTGAGAGTGAAGAATTTTTTTGACACCCCAGGTCAGCATATGTACAGATCTGCCTCTACTGTGATCCCTTCATTTGTATACACATGCAGAAGATCAAACATGTGCTTTAAAGATCCTGTAATCCACGTCAGCATTTGGTGGACGATGGAAAGAGGACCAGACATCCCATACGTACCCCCGAAAACAGAGTTTGGCAACTTAAGAATTCATGCAGAAAAAGAAGAAAAGGTGGTCTGTGACACACACATGTTGGAGAATGGGATTAGTGCGTGTGTGTGTGTGTGTGTGTGTGTGTGTGTGTGTGTGTGCAACACAACACAGCACTTCACAACACAACACAGCACAACACTGCACTTCACAACACAGCACAGCACAGCACAGCACAACACAACACAGCACAACACTGCACTTCACAACACAGCACAGCACAGCACAGCACAACACAACACAACACAGCACTGCACTTTGCTCTGCTGTACTGAGTCTGTACCGTACTGTACTGTACTGTACTGTACTGTACTGTACTACAACACAGCACAGTAGAAAACAAAAAAATACAATACAGTACAATACAATACCATACAACACAACACAAAACAAAACAATACAATACAGTATAATACAATACAATATAATACGATATATACAATACAGCATAACACAATGTAACACAGCACGACACAATACGACACGACAGAAGCAGCATAACAAAATATGATACAAACAACACAACACATTATAACACACAACACAACACAACACAACACAACACAACTGTCTGCTGTCTGTCCAGGTCACCTGCGGCAGACTGTACCTCGTCCCCTGTCAGCAGAAAAGGACAACAGAAGGAAACAGCTCAGAGGAAGAGGAAGATGATGGTGGTGGTAATTATCAGTACATCAGTTCAGAGGAAGATGATGTTGGTGGTGGTAATTATCAGTACATCAGTTCAGAGGAAGATGATGATGGTGGTGGTGGTAATTATCAGTACATCAGTTCAGAGGAAGATGATGGTGGTGGTGGTGGTAATTATCAGTACATCAGTTCAGAGGAAGATGATGATGGTGGTGGTAATTATCAGTACATCAGTTCAGAGGAAGATGATGGTGGTGGTGGTAATTATCAGTACATCAGTTCAGAGGAAGATGATGGTGGTGGTGGTGGTAATTATCAGTACATCAGTTCAGAGGAAGATGATGGTGGTGGTGGTGGTAATTATCAGTACATCAGTTCAGAGGAAGATGATGGTGGTGGTGGTAACTATCAGTACATCAGTTCAGAGGAAGATGATGGTGGTGGTGGTAATTATCAGTACATCAGTTCAGAGGAAGATGATGATGGTGGTGGTAATTATCAGTACATCAGTTCAGAGGAAGAGGATGATGATGGTGATGGTAATTATCAGTACATCAGTTATGAGGAAGATGATGGTGGTGGTGGTGGTAATTATCAGTACATCAGTTCAGAAGAAGAAGATGATGGTGGTGGTAATTATCAGTAGATCAGTTCAGGGGAAGATGATGTTGGTGGTGGTGGTAATTATCAGTACATCAGTTCAGAGGAAGATGATGATGGTGGTGGTGGTAACTATCAGTACATCAGTTCAGAGGAAGATGATGGTGGTGGTGGTGGTAATTATCAGTACATCAGTTCAGAGGAAGATGATGGTGGTGGTGGTGGTAATTATCAGTAGATCAGTTCAGAGGAAGATGATGACGGTGGTGGTAATTATCAGTACATCAGTTCAGAGGAAGAGGAAGATGACGGTGGTGGTAATTATCAGTACATCAGTTCAGAGGAAGATGATGGTGGTGGTGGTGGTAATTATCAGTACATCAGTTCAGAGGAAGATGATGGTGGTGGTGGTGGTAATTATCAGTACGTCAGTTCAGAGGAAGATGATGATGGTGGTGGTAATTATCAGTACATCAGTTCAAAGGAAGATGATGGTGGTTGTGGTAATTATCAGTAGATCAGTTCAGAAGAAGAAGATGATGGTGGTGGTAATTATCAGTAGATCAGTTCAGAGGAAGATGATGGTGGTGGTGGTAATTATCAGTACATCAGTTCAGAGGAAGATGATGGTGGTGGTGGTAATTATCAGTACATCAGTTCCGAGGAAGATGATGGTGGTGGTGGTAACTATCAGTACATCAGTTAAGAGGAAGATGATGATGGTGGTGGTAATTATCAGTACGTCAGTTTAGAGGAAGATGTTGATGGTGGTGTTAATTATCAGTACATCAGTTCAGAGGAAGATGATGATGGTGGTGGTAATTATAGTACATCAGTTCAGAGGAAGATAATGACGGTGGTGGTAACTATCAGTACATCAGTTCAGAGGTAGATGATGGTGGTGGTGTTAATTATCAGTAGATCAGTTCAAAGGAAGATGATGATGATGGTAATAATCAGTTTTGATCAGTAACGTGTGGAGTGGCAGCCTTTTCGTTGTTGAGAGGGCCAGGAGTAGGGGGCCCAGAGTGTCAGGGAATCGATTGCAATCGCACCTTAATTTTAGCATGATTCCCCAATCGAGCTACATAATTATGTGACCTGGTTGGAGACATAATTTGACAACAAACAAGAACGCCAGAGAATCGACAGACAGGCAGAAAATACAAAAAAAACTTAGCCGTATAAAGAGCACAGGAACAGGAGTCATGATGGCTGCCATTTTCTCCGCATAGGCGGATAGTAGTTTGCACAGAACAGGAATGTCAGACCCCTGCTGGAGTCTGCACTAGTTGGGTCACGGTAAGTATGTGTAATTAAACGTAATTTTAGATAGAAAATTTCCTTTGTAATGCGTCCATCAAGAAAAGCAAGAGAATCTGAGTGCGCTGGTTCAAGCCCCATACTCACCAGTGTTGTCTCCGCCTCCACGACCAGACCTTTGAGTGGTTGTCTGGCTAGACGTTAGTAATTTCGACGAGACGATAACCTGTGGTCCTGTGTGCAGCATGCACTTAGTGCATGTAAAAGAACCCATAGCAAAAAAAAAAAAAAGGATTGTCCCTGTCAAAATTCTGTAGCAAAAATCTACTTTGATAAGAAAAACAAATATATACACTTGCAGGCAGGAAAAATTGAAGAAGAAAGAGTGGTGCTATCCCTGGGAAGAGCAGCCCAGATTTCACTCAGAGGTTCTGTTGTGGCCAAAGAGTAATGCAGTACCGTACAGATCAGTTCAGAGGAAGGTGATGGTGGTGGTAATATATTATCAGTATCTGTAGAAAATTACTCACAACTATTTCAGACATAAGCAGATTCTCATACAGAACGTTGCAAATCGAAACACGTTCAGAGGAGGAGGAAGAATTGTGTTTAATGTCCCGTCACACGTATCAGTGATTGAAGACATTTTGTTAAAGTATTAATGTATACATTTGAGTATTATCGGTTCAAAGGGGTGGGGCGTGTGAATGAATGGAGAGTTGGGGGAACTGGGCAAATGAGGGTGAATTTGAAAAAAATATCTAAATACAATTACAGGAAATTACTTGAAGGACTTCGTAAAAGAGAAATCGTTAAACTAACAAGCAAAACAACTGATAATGAATGCAAAAAGTCAAAAACGTCAACGTTCTCAGTCACTAGCGAAGACACATTTTCATGTACCCAAGGCTTCATCAAGCTACAGTGAAAAGTTATATGCTTAATTGTCAGGTTACTAAAGCATATGCACTTGACATATTAGAACAATACTTGGTCCATAATGAATTTGATAATAGTCTGAGAGTCAAACTGAGAATTGGTCTCAGAAAGTCTGAGAGAGTCAACTGACGAGGTTTTGGACTTGAATGAAAGCAGCATATTCAGAGAGGATGTGGATGGGGTGGCTGTGGCAAACCAGCAGCGACCTCCACTTTGCATTCATGTTCATGAAGTGAAAGCGAGGCTGAAGTCAGTGACAAGATGGCAGAGGAAGGTGTGCTGGTTCTCTTCAACTCGGACACTGAAGACGAAGATTTTAGTGGATTCAGTGAGCAGGATAACGTTGAATAAATGTGACTATCCCTAAATTATGGATCTTATTTTCGTTTTTTTTTGTGTTTTTTTTGTTTTTTTGTGGCACTAGCAGTATTTTCACTTGCTTTTCTTTGTGTTGTTCCCTCTTGTGTTTATTTCATAACCTACAGTATTGACAGTAAACTTTGTTCTGGTAGCATCAAATTGGGCAGAGGGTAATCACATTGCCACAAATAACTTCAGAAGCAAACTTACTTCTTTTTGCATCATATTGGACGGGGGAAACGGGGGCTGGGAAGGTACATTACCACGAATGGGAGTCACTTTGGAAGTAAACTTTGCTCTTTCACTTACAGCATTGAAACAAAAGTGTCCTGGGCATGACAAGGGGAGGAGAAAATCTGTAAAGAACTGTGCGACTGTGAAATAATAACTTCTCTTGTGTCTAACCTTGACCTCCGCTGTCATTTCCACTTATCACTGTACCTGAAGAATGATCGCTAACATTGCCTATCAAAGTGAGTCTTATTTCACAACGCACAGTTGTTTTTTTTGTGGGTTTTTTTCTTGTTGATGTTTTTTAAACAGACTTGTATTCTTTTGTCACAACAGATTCCTCCCAGGGAGAGCGCATCGCTACACTGAAAAGCGCCACCCAATTTTGTTTGTTTGTTGTTTTTTCTCTGTCTGCAAGTATATATTTTGTTTTCTTATCGAAGTGAATTTTTCTACAGAATTTTGCCAGGGACAACCCTTTTGTTGTGATGGGTTCTTTTACATGTTCTGATTTCATGCTGCACATGGGACCATGGTTTATTGCCTCATCCAAATGACTAGCGTCCAGACTACCACTCAAGGTTTAGTGGAGGGGGAGAAAGTACTGGCCACAGTGGGATTCAAACCTGTGCACTCAGATTCCCTTGTTTCTTTGGCAGACACTTTACTACTCAGCCAATACTCCACTTTCTCCATTTGTCAGTGTTGTATGATATTGTAGACTCAGTACGTTATTTAACGTTGTGTCCTTGGCATGCAGTTTCACAGATACGAAAGCACAGTCAAATACACATAAACGTACATGAGCCCCAACACACACACACACACACACTACCCTGCACCTCCTCTACCCCTCTCCTCCACAGAGGTTGGTGCATATCTGTTATGCATATGTGGGTGTATGTGTGAATGTGTGTCTCCATGTTTTACATTTATTTGCTTATTTATCATAATTGTTGTCTTTTTTATTTATTTATTTTATTATTATTATTATTATTATTACTACTTTTTTTTTTCTCTCAAGGCCTGACAAAGCGCGTTGGGTTACACTGCTGGATAGGCATCTGCTTGGCAGATGTGGTGTAGCGTATGTGGATTTGTCCTGAATGCAGTGACGCCTCCTTGAGCTACTGAAACTGAAACTGAAACTTGGCATGGTTTTCAGAGCACGAACCTGGTGCCTGCTGAGAGTGACCAACCACTGATCCAGAGGTGCACCAAGCGCCTGTCGGACACCGTCATCGTTCTGCCCAGGTAGAGGAAGTGGGGATATGGGAGGGGGGGTGAGGGGGGGTTGTTCAGGAATGCAGGAGAATGCTTCTTGTAGTGTTTATGTTCCTATGTTTTTTTGTGTGTGTGTTTTCTTCTTTTTGTTTGTGCATGTGTGTGTGTGTGTGTGTGTGTGATTTGGGCTCATACTGAAATATGTGTAAAATGGACAATGTAAGTGTAACTTGTGTATAGAAAGAAATAAAAATGTGATCAGTATCATAGACTGTAATACACAAGAAAATTTTTTTTAAAGTTTTTGGAAATAAGTCACTCTCTCTCTCTCTCTATATATATATACACATATATTATTTATTTCTCTCTCTATGTATACATATATATATATATATATATATATATATATCATTTATTTGTTTTGATGGCAGCAAGACCATCATGCACCCTGCAGAGTCCAGAGCCGCCTCCCTCCACCCAGCCCAGGACAGCAGTGATTTCAGCGGTAAAGAAAACCTGCGGTCCATGGTGGACGGTCCACCCCACAAGAGGCCGAAGAAAGCAGCCGGCAGCAAAAGCAGCCGCAACAGCAACACTAGGAGCAGCAGCAACAGCAACACTAAGAGCAGCAACAAGAGCAACATCCCCCCTACGTCTCCAAACACTTGTCAGAGTCTTGTGGCAGCAGCAGCAGCAACAGCAACGGGGGAAAGCGGTGAGAAGAAAGGTCAGACTGAGGCCAGGAGCTCGCAGCCCAGCAAACGAGCGAGCAAAGCGGCGCCGGCGGGTAAGAAGTGCCGACGTCGACTGCTGTCCCCGCTGAAAGGGCAGAGGTCAATCACCAGCTTCTTCAGGCTGTGACTGTGTGGTGCAGAAAACGATTGGACTCCTTGTTGTGTGGTAACGCGTCCGCCCGTGCATAGACCTTCCATCCCTTTCCAGTGACACTCAGTTGTAACCCATGCAGACTCTGTGTGTGCGTGTGTTTGTGTGTGAGTGTGTATGTGATTAAGATATGTAATAGGCGTATTCATTCAGTCTGTTTTATGCTTTTGTGCGTCAAATCATAACTTTTTCTTCTTCCTTTTTTAAGTTATTGCATGTGTGTCTGTGTGTGTTATGTTTATTGTAAAGCACTTTCAGTTCCCTTTAACTCACTCAGTACGGCCAGTCCTCTCTTCTCCTCTACACAGACCCCTCGGATGTCCAGTGGGTGTCTGAATGACCCAACCTTTAGCTTCCGTCGTCAGAATTGTGGTATTCTTTGTCAACATTCACCTCTTCAGTATAAGAGCCTTCCGCTTGCAATATTATGATGATGGTAATTGGGCTGAAACGCTGTTAACGTCGTCTCTTTCGCCGTTCGTATGGAGAGAGTTAAGGGAGGAAAGCGCTCAACAAGTCTCCATTATTATTATTGGTATCAGGAAGCAAGAGAATCAGAGTGCACGGAATCAAACCCCATGCTCTCACCAGTATTTTCTCACCCCCCCCTCCACTGGACCTAGTGCGGTGTAGTCTGGATGCTAGTCATTTGGATAAGATGATGAACCAAGGTCCCGTTTGTTGCATGGGGTTAGTGCATGTAAAAGATCCCATGGCGACGAAAGGTTTGTCCTTTTCAAAATTCTGTAGAAAAATCCTCTTTGATAAGAAAACAAGTGCACTTGCAGGCGGGAGAAAGAACAAGGGTTGGTGCTTCACTGCAGTGACAGCGCTCTCCCTGGGGAGAGCAGCCCGATTTTTCACACAGAGAAATCTGTTTTGTGACAAAGAGTAACACAACACAAGACAACACTGTTATACATACAATACAGTGCAACACAATTATTGATGCTTAAATAGCACCACTCTTCAGTCAGACACCTAACTCGAAGTGCTTTACAAACACAGTCATTTGAATTGTATAACGGGCTGTTACATCTCTTACAAGGAGCACAAGACCAATGACTATGTGCGGAACCTGGTCAGCAACCTTGTTGGGCCCCAAGAACCACTGCTGGCGACTGTCAAACGATAGAAGATGGCATGGTTTGGTCACGTCATACGACATAACACCCTCTCCAAAACCATCCTGCAAGGGACTGTAGAGGGAGGGCGCAGACGGGGGCGGCAGAGGAAGAGCTGGTCCAACGTCAAGGAATGGACCAAAATGACGATGCCAGATCTCCTCATGACAGCTGCCAACAGAACGGCGTGGCGAGCTATGAAATCTTCCTCATGTCCCCCCAACGACCCCAGTGGTCGAGGGAATGAGGTATGAGATAACGGGCTGCCCACCTGACTGACAGCATCCTGGAGTGGAGACACTAATATCATTGTCTGTTTCCTGTGTCATTCACTCACACACACACACATTCATTCATTCATTATGCCCATCGCTCCTGGTGGAGCATAGGCCATCGACTCCCCCTCGTCATTGCACTCTGTTCTGGACTGTTCTGGCCATTCCAGTCCAGTTGGCCCCTTGCTGCTTCAGCTCTGCCTCGGTATCTCGCCTCCAGCTGTTGCGAGGCTGGCCTCTCTTACTCACACACACACACACACACACACACACACAATTATATCAGAGTGGACTTTTGCCATGGATAACTATTTTGTAACTATTCATCGTTTGATATGTACAAAGAGCATGCTGTACACAGGACTTCTGATTATCCTCTCATCCAAATGACTAGCGTCCAGACCACCACTCAAGGTCTGGTGGACGGGGGAGAAAATTCTGGCGAGTGTGGGATTCGATCCGGTGCGCTTAGGGTCTGTTGCTTTCTGGGCAGATGTGTCACCACAAGACCACCACTCCATGGCTGTTGGAGAGAGGGACATGAATGGACTGTCTTGTGGAGTGCCTTCTTGTCACAACTTTACACGGTTCATTATTTGTATTTGTATTTCTTTTTATCACAACAGATTTCTCTGTGTGAAATTCGGGCTGCTCTCCCCAGGGAGAGCGCGTCGCTACACTACAGCGCCACCCATTTTTTTGTATTTTTTCCTGCGTGCAGTTTTTTTGTTTTTCGCTATCTTAGTGGATTTTTCTACAGAATTTTGCCAGGAACAACCCTTTTGTTGCCGTAGGTTCTTTTACGTGCACTAAGTGCATGCTGCACACGGGACCTCAGTTTATCATCTCATCCGAATGACTAGCGTCCAGACCACCACTCAAGGTCTAGTGGAGGGGGAGAAAATATCGGCGGCCGAGCCGTGATTCGAACCAGCGCGCTCAGATTCTCTCGCTTCCCAGGCGGACGTGTTACCTCTAGGCCATCACTCCACATTACTTCATATCATGACAAAAAATCTTGGAAAAAACGAGAGAACCATTTCCTGGGGCTGGAAGAGTATTACAAAGAAAGACATGTTTTTGCCCTTTAGGGTTTGGGAAAGTCTGATTTTTTTGGGGTTTTTTTGGTTGTTTTTTTTTAGATCAAAGTTTCAGTTTCAGTTGCTCAAGGAGGCGTCACTGCGTTCGGACAAACCATATACGCTACACCACATCTGCCAAGCAGATGCCTGACCAGCAGCGTAACCCAACGCGCTTAGTCAGGCCTTGAGAAAAAACACACAAAAAAAACACAAAAAAACGGGGGAATAAATAATAGATAAGCTTACATAAATAAATAAATAAATGAATAATAATTATAATATAGAAAAAGGTAGTAGTAATAATAATAGTAATACTAATAAAATGATTTTTTTAAAAAATAAATAAATTAAATTAAAAAAAAATAAAATAAAATAAAAAAATTAAATAAATAAAATAAAATAAAAAATAAAAAAACCGATCAAAACCGTTGACCAGTACCATTTGAACAAAGAGCTTTACCCATTCTGCTGTCTCCATCGACAGCACGCCGCCACTGTGCAGTGACACCTTGTTTTGGTCTGTAAGTGTATTTCTTTTACTGTTGAAGTGGATTTTTCTTATTATGTAACCTTTTAGATTTTTTGTCTTTTTTTAATCTACATCAGTAATCATGTGCACATACAGGTACATGCATACAGACAAAGTGACTAGGACACACACTCATTCACAGACATACACACGCACATTCACACATACAACTCATGCACACACATGCAATCTAAATTATCATGTAAAGCAGAATATTTTCATTCTTTTCATGCACACACACACACACACACACAGACGCTACCTATGTGTATTTATTTGGTGGAAGTCATTGAAACGGGTATATTGTTTTTTGTGAGTGAATTGTTGAAGTTTTTAAAATGGTATTGCCTGCTGCAATGTGGTTTTACTGTTTTAATAAATGCAGGGAATATGACACATTGAATTATCAATGAAATTCCATGAACAGACTTTGCTTTCTCTATATGATGATGATGAATTTGATGTGTGTGTGTGTGTGTGTGTGTGTGTGTACAGTGTTCGATATGCATTGAAGTCTTTTCTCAGGATTTTTAATATCATTAAACATCACTGTATGCTTCAGTTCTGGATTTGTTTCTTTACTTATGATACTTTTTTTTCACCATTCATGTTTAGAACACTATAATGTAGTCATGTGTGACTGGAGCACAGACCTGGTGTCTTCTCCCTTCCTACACAACTGTCAGGTGTGACTGGAGCACTGACCTGGTGTCTTCTCGCTTCCTACACAACTGTCAGGTGTGACTGGAGCACAGACCTGGTGTCTTCTCCCTTCCTACACAACTGTCAGGTGTGACTGGAGCACAGACCTGGTGTCTTCTCGCTTCCTACACAACTGTCAGGTGTGACTGGAGCACAGACCTGGTGTCTTCTCACTTCCTACACAACTGTCAGGTGTGACTGGAGCACAGACCTGGTGTCTTCTTGCTTCCTACACAACTGTCAGGTGTGACTGGAGCACAGACCTGGTGTCTTCTCACTTCCTACACAACTGTCAGGTGTCACTGGAGCACAGACCTTGTGTCTTCTCACTTCCTACACAACTGTCAGGTGTCACTGGAGCACAGACCTGGTGTCTTCTCACTTCCTACACAACTGTCAGGTGTGACTGGAGCGCAGACCTGGCGTCTTTTCCTACACAACTGTCAGGTGTGACTGGAGCACAGACCTGGCGTCTTCTCAACTTCCTGCACAACTGTCAGGTGTGACTGGAGCACAGACCTGGTGTCTTCTCGCTTCCTACACAACTGTCAGGTGTGACTGGAGCACAGACCTGGTGTCTTCTCACTTCCTACACAACTGTCAGGTGTGACTGGAGCACAGACCTGGCGTCTTCTCACTTCCTACACAACTGTCAGGTGTGACTGGAGCACAGACCTGGCGTCTTCTCACTTCCTACACAACTGTCAGGTGTGACTGGAGCACAGACCTGGCGTCTTCTCACTTCCTACACAACTGTCAGGTGTGACTGAAGCACAGACCTGGTGTCTTCTCCCTTCCTACACAACTGTCAGGTGTGACTGGAGCACAGACCTGGTGTCTTCTCACTTCCTACACAACTGTCAGGTGTCACTGGAGCACAGACCTGGCGTCTTCTTGCTTCCTACACAAGTCAGGTGTGACTGGAGCACAGACCTGGTGTCTTCTCACTTCCTACACAACTGTCAGGTGTGACTGGAGCGCAGACCTGGCGTCTTCTCCCTTCCTACACAACTGTCAGGTGTGACTGGAGCACAGACCTGGTGTCTTCTCACTTCCTACACAACTGTCAGGTGTGACTGGAGCACAGACCTGGCGTCTTCTCACTTCTTACACAACTGTCAGGTGTGACTGGAGCACAGACCTGGTGTCTTCTCACTTCCTACACAAGTCAGGTGTGACTGGAGCACAGACCTGGTGTCTTCTCACTTCCTACACAAGTCAGGTGTGACTGGAGCACAGACCTGGCGTCTTCTCACTTCCTACATAAGTCAGGTGTGACTGGAGCGCAGACCTGGCGTCTTTTCCTACACAACTGTCAGGTGTGACTGGAGCACAGACCTGGCGTCTTCTCACTTCCTACACAAGTCAGGTGTGACTGGAGCACAGACCTGGTGTCTTCTCCCTTCCTACACATCTGTCAGGTGTGACTGGAGCACAGACCTTGTGTCTTCTCACTTCCTACACAACTGTCAGGTGTGACTGGAGCACAGACCTGGTGTCTTCTCACTTCCTACACAACTGTCAGGTGTGACTGGAGCACAGACCTGGTGTCTTCTCGCTTCCTGCACAAGTCAGGTGTGACTGGAGCACAGACCTGGTGTCTTCTCACTTCCTACATAAGTCAGGTGTGACTGGAGCACAGACCTGGCGTCTTCTCCCTTCCTACACAACTGTCAGGTGTGACTGGAGCACAGACCTGGTGTCTTCTCCCTTCCTACACAACTGTCAGGTGTGACTGGAGCACAGACCTGGTGTCTTCTCACTTCCTACACAACTGTCAGGTGTGACTGGAGCACAGACCTGGCGTCTTCTCACTTCCTACACAACTGTCAGGTGTGAATGGAGCACAGACCTGGTGTCTTCTCACTTCCTACACAACTGTCAGGTGTGACTGGAGCACAGACCTGGTGTCTTCTCACTTCCTACACAACTGTCAGGTGTGACTGGAGCACAGACCTGGTGTCTTCTCACTTCCTACACAACTGTCAGGTGTGACTGGAGCACAGACCTGGTGTCTTCTCGCTTCCTACACAACTGTCAGGTGTGACTGGAGCACAGACCTGGTGTCTTCTCGCTTCCTACACAACTGTCAGGTGTGACCGGAGCACAGACCTGGTGTCTTCTCACTTCCTACACAACTGTCAGGTGTGACTGGAGCACAGACCTGGTGTCTTCTCGCTTCCTACACAACTGTCAGGTGTGAGTGGAGCACAGACCTGGTGTCTTCTCACTTCCTACACAACTGTCAGGTGTGACCGGAGCACAGACCTGGTGTCTTCTCACTTCCTACACAACTGTCAGGTGTGACTGGAGCACAGACCTGGTGTCTTTTCCTACACAACTGTCAGGTGTGACTGGAGCACAGACCTGGTGTCTTCTCACTTCCTACACAACTGTCAGGTGTGACTGGAGCACAGACCTGGTGTCTTGTCGCTTCCTACACAACTGTCAGGTGTGACTGGAGCACAGACCTGGTGTCTTCTCCCTTCCTACACAACTGTCAGGTGTGACTGGAGCACAGACCTGGTGTCTTCTCCCTTCCTACACAACTGTCAGGTGTGACTGGAGCACAGACCTGGCGTCTTTTCCTACACAACTGTCAGGTGTGACTGGAGCACAGACCTGGCGTCTTCTCGCTTCCTACACAACTGTCAGGTGTGACTGGAGCACAGACCTGGTGTCTTCTCCCTTCCTACACAACTGTCAGGTGTGACTGGAGCACAGACCTGGCGTCTTCTTGCTTCCTACACAAGTCAGGTGTGACTGGAGCACAGAGCACAGACCTGGTGTCTTCTCACCTCCTACACAACTGTCAGGTGTGACTGAAGCACAGACCTGGTGTCTTCTCCCTTCCTACACAACTGTCAGGTGTGACTGGAGCACAGACCTGGTGTCTTCTCACTTCCTACACAACTGTCAGGTGTGACTGGAGCACAGACCTGGTGTCTTCTTGCTTCCTACACAAGTCAGGTGTGACTGGAGCACAGAGCACAGACCTGGTGTCTTCTCACTTCCTACACAACTGTCAGGTGTGACTGGAGCACAGACCTGGCGTCTTCTTGCTTCCTACACAAGTCAGGTGTGACTGGAGCACAGAGCACAGACCTGGTGTCTTCTCACTTCCTACACAACTGTCAGGTGTGACTGGAGCACAGACCTGGTGTCTTCTCCCTTCCTACACAACTGTCAGGTGTGACTGGAGCACAGACCTGGTGTCTTCTCACTTCCTACACAACTGTCAGGTGTGACTGGAGCACAGACCTGGCGTCTTTTCCCTTCCTACACAACTGTCAGGTGTGACTGGAGCACAGACCTGGTGTCTTCTCACTTCCTACACAACTGTCAGGTGTGACTGGAGCACAGACCTGGTGTCTTCTCCCTTCCTACACAACTGTCAGGTGTGACTGGAGCACAGACCTGGTGTCTTCTCACTTCCTACACAACTGTCAGGTGTGACTGGAGCACAGACCTGGTGTCTTCTCACTTCCTACACAACTGTCAGGTGTGGCTGGAGCACAGACCTGGTGTCTTCTCACTTCCTACACAACTGTCAGGTGTGGCTGGAGCACAGACCTGGTGTCTTCTCCCTTCCTACACAACTGTCAGGTGTGACTGGAGCACAGACCTGGCGTCTTCTCAACTTCCTGCACAACTGTCAGGTGTGACTGGAGCACAGACCTGGTGTCTTCTCGCTTCCTACACAACTGTCAGGTGTGACTGGAGCACAGACCTGGTGTCTTCTCACTTCCTACACAACTGTCAGGTGTGACTGGAGCACAGACCTGGTGTCTTCTCACTTCCTACACAAGTCAGGTGTGACTGGAGCACAGACCTGGTGTCTTTTCCTACACAACTGTCAGGTGTGACTGGAGCACAGACCTGGTGTCTTCTCACTTCCTACACAACTGTCAGGTGTGACTGGAGCACAGACCTGGCGTCTTTTCCCTTCCTACACAACTGTCAGGTGTGACTGGAGCACAGACCTGGTGTCTTCTCACTTCCTACACAACTGTCAGGTGTGACTGGAGCACAGACCTGGTGTCTTCTCCCTTCCTACACAACTGTCAGGTGTGACTGGAGCACAGACCTGGTGTCTTCTCACTTCCTACACAACTGTCAGGTGTGACTGGAGCACAGACCTGGTGTCTTCTCACTTCCTACACAACTGTCAGGTGTGGCTGGAGCACAGACCTGGTGTCTTCTCACTTCCTACACAACTGTCAGGTGTGGCTGGAGCACAGACCTGGTGTCTTCTCCCTTCCTACACAACTGTCAGGTGTGACTGGAGCACAGACCTGGCGTCTTCTCAACTTCCTGCACAACTGTCAGGTGTGACTGGAGCACAGACCTGGTGTCTTCTCGCTTCCTACACAACTGTCAGGTGTGACTGGAGCACAGACCTGGTGTCTTCTCACTTCCTACACAACTGTCAGGTGTGACTGGAGCACAGACCTGGTGTCTTCTCACTTCCTACACAAGTCAGGTGTGACTGGAGCACAGACCTGGTGTCTTTTCCTACACAACTGTCAGGTGTGACTGGAGCACAGACCTGGTGTCTTCTCACTTCCTACACAACTGTCAGGTGTGACTGGAGCACAGACCTGGTGTCTTCTCGCTTCCTACACAACTGTCAGGTGTGACTGGAGCACAGACCTGGTCTTTTCTCGCTTCCTGCACAGCACAGTTAAGTACCCCCTGCTCCATTTCAGTAAACAAACAAGTCATTCTGTGCATGGCTTCGGCGGAAGGACAACGTGTTTCAGAAGTGGTCTCAAAATGAGGTAGGGGAGAAAACCATGTTTATTTTAGCATTCTTTTGGTCGTCCGGGGTCGTCTCCCCTAAACCAATCCGCTCTCTCTCTCTTTCTCTCTCTCTCTCTGTCTGTCTCCACACATACACGTGCGAATACAAGAATTCACACATTTCTTTTAGTACAGTGTCATTCAAACAAACAGCAAAACAGACTTGCACAGGATGAGTTTTATTTTGCGCTGATAATACAACAATTTCATCAGTCCACCGGGCACAGAGAAGACAGAATAAATTAATGCAACACACCGGCATAACGTTTTTGAACATTTTAACATATCTGAAAATTTGATTCATACCAATTCAACGCCATCACAGAATAACGATCAAACAGAGAGAATAACAGGGTTCGATCTCGCCTTTCGTCCTTGTGTTGTGTTCCTATCGTGTGTACAAAACTCGACTCGTCCTCAGAAAGAACAGATCTGAGCACATCACTCCTCTTTTGCAACATCTCCACTGGCTCCCTGTCTCACACCGAATAAAGTATAAGATCAGCACTCTATGTTATAGATGTATTCAAAAAACTGCACCTTCCTATCTCTGCAGCTGCCTTCACCTCTACACTCCATCTCGCTCACTACGATCGGCTTCGGATTCACTCTGTTTACGCATACCCAGATTCAAACACTCGACTGTTGGCCGCCGTTCTTTCTCTGTCTCTGTCTCTGGACCTTGCAGTTGGAATGAACTTCCTCTTTCGCTTCGTCAAGTCTCCACGCTCAGGTCTTTCAAGTCTGGCCGGCTTAAAACCCACCTCTTCCCAAAACAGCCTCCATTGCCTGCCTCTTCCTTGTCTTTAGTTTCTACAGTTTTAGAGTTATGCATGCGTGTGAATGACTGGTACGAAAGCGCTTTGATTTGTCTCTGCACAAGATTCAGCGCTATATAAATACCATTATTATTATTATGTTAGGAAAGGCACTTTGCGTTGATGTTCCTCACTGCACCCAGGTGTAAATGGGTAGCTGATTTGGTTACGGATTTGGAGAGGACTGGGCTTTGCCTTCCTTTACCGCCCGAACCCTTGACACAGCGGATATATATATATTCACCGCCCTGATGGCTGGAAGAGGCAATGGGACCAACCAGTAGTAAAGAGTGGTAACTCTCTCCATTCACAAGGTACACAACTTCTGCTTACGCCACCGATTCAGCTAGCACACAGGTAAATAAAACGTACTTTGAAACAAACCCAGACACTTCCTCAAAAAAAGGAAGCGCCAGGCCTGTCCTTATACCGATCATTTAGACATGTGCACACAGCAGCAAAGACAGAAGAAATGTGCAAACACAAATTAGCTTTTATTCAAGACTGGCATAGTCTCTTTAATCCTGAACAAGCCACACACACACGACGTCACAGAACATGACGAGGGACAAAGTGATACCCAATTGTACTCGCAACACATTTGATTAACCCGCGTGTGAAGGTCACTGCTACACTTATGGACCAGAGATGGCATGCTTGAACAAACACAGAGGTAGGACTATCTCCATTTTTAGAATGTCAGGGGCAAAAACAAGTGGGAAATCACAGGCTATGTCTGTACATGTCTGTCTATGCATCACAGCAGTGCTACAGCCCTGGGATCACGTGGAGAAGTTTTTCCCCTTCGTTGAGAAAAAAACACAGACTTGAGATTTTTGTCAAACACACACACACACACACACACTATAGAACAAGAACACCGTCACACACACATGCACACACATACACATGCACACACTACAGTTCTTTACAATACAATGCACTACACACACACACACACACACACACACACATACACACACATTCGCATACATGTAGAAACACGCACCTACGCACAGACGCTCACAAACTCACGAGCACGTACACACGCAAGAACACACACACACACACACACACACACACACACACACACCGTCATCACACAACAACAGACATGAACGAAGGTGGAGTCCCGCTGGCTGGCTGACTGCGAGGAGCAGGTCGTGATTCGGAAAACGACATCGGCGGTGACGTCACAGGAGTGCTGAGGGTAAGCGCTGATGACGACACAAGTGACGACACAGTGGAAGACACGGATTTTATGGAGGGTCGGGGGATGCGGAAGGGGTCTCTGAGTGCCAGGAGTGCCGCTGAGGAGGAGGAGTACCGGTGTGGTGCCGTGGACCTGTACAACATGTATGTATGATAGTCAGTCGTGTTCGACCATGACCATGACCATCCGAACAGCAGAGGAGGTAACTGCTGTCCCAGCTATCTGGGCTAGAATTTGAATATTGTGGAGAGTGTCTTGCCCAAGTTACATCCCCCACTCTCTCGGTCAAGAGGGTTTTAGGACAGTCGGCGTTGGAGTGGTTCCCAAAGGCCAACTAGCTCCCAAGGCTGCAGCACTAAGAGCCAGTGCAATTTTGCCTCCTAGTTTGAGAGTCATAGTCCTTCACGAAGACTAAGCTGTAGATTATTTCCCATTGCAATGGAGAAACTATTTATAATACAGCTCTCACTTTGCTGTTGGCCCGACAGTAAACTTAAGTCAATCTATGATTAAAAGCTCAGACATCCTGACCTGTAGAGTAAAACGAAGGGTAATAATTTCTTAGCGCGTCCGTCTAGGATGAAGCGAGAGAACCTGAGCGTACTGGTTCGATTCCCACCACAGTCGTCAGTATTTTCTCCGGGCCCCTTTCCGCACTAGACCTTAGGTGGTGGTCTGGACGCTTGTCATTCGGATGAGACGATAAACCGAGGTATCGTGTGCAGCATGCACGTAGCACACGTAAAAGAACATACGGCAACGAAAGGATTGTCCCGGGCAAAAATTCTGTAGAAAAATCCACTTCGATAGGAAAACAAACAGAATTGCAGGCAGAAAAAAAATGGGTGGCGCTTTTAGTGTAGCGACGCGCTTTCCCTGGGGAGAGCAGCCCGAATATCACACAGAGATATCTAATGTGACAAAAAGAGTAAAACAAAACAATACAATACAATACATATACCACATCTTCTAGGCAGATGACTGACTGATAGCAACATGACCCAACGCGCTCAGTCAGGCCTCAAGTACATGCATGGATATTCGTGTGCTTATCAGAGTGGATT
>NC_134895.1:48735885-48768385 GCF_041734735.1 Babylonia areolata | reverse complement strand
GGGTAGTTGTGGTGGTGGTAGTGGTAGTTGTGGTGGGGGTAGTGGTAGTTGTGGTGGCTGTGGTGGTAATGAGTGTTGGCTCTGGGGGTATGGCTCCTTCGTCTACCCTGAGACAGAAACCGAGCATTTTTTTCCCTCCTGTCTAAAAACACTGTGTACACGTGTTCGTATATAGCATTTCACTATATCTATCACTATAACTAGTAACAGAAATTCTTGTGCGGAGTAACATAGTGTTACATAAAGAGTGTACGAGAATCACAATCATTCAATAGGAATACATAAGAGACATAGACTGTTTAAAAGCTTCTAAATTGACGCAAACTTCGTGTACAATAATCACAATTATACACATGCAATAATCACAGTCTGTTAGAAAACAGGCATAAAACAGTGTTTTGTGATTAAACACAGACACCTGATTAACTTGACACTTAGTCATTTAAAAGTTTCTTGAACGAAACATAAGTATAAAATACGCACATACACTGACGCACGCACACACAGACACAAACAGATACACACACATAGAAAACACACACACACACACACACACACACACACACACACACACACACACACACACTCACAATACAGACACTGTCACAGACAGACAGACAGACACATACACACACATTCAAACAACACAGACTTCTTCTGTAGAACTTTGCCAGAAGAAAACACTCTTATTGCCATGGGTTCTTTTTGAGTGCACCAAGAGTGTGCTGCACACAGGACGTCGATTCATCGTCTCAGCCGAAAATCTCTGGACGCTTAGTTTGATTTTCCAGCCAAACTTGGAGGAAAAGACGAGAGCGGGATTCGAACCCAGACCCTCACGGACACTGCATTGACAGACAAACGTCTTCACCGTTACCATGTACAGGGTTCATAGAAACAATGAGAACAGAAAGACTGCTACCTGAACAAAAACTGGCCGTTGTATAAAGTTTGTTTCGGTTTTAGCTTTTCAAGGAGGTGTCACTGCGTTCGGACAAGTCCATATACGCTACACTGCATCTGCTGGGTAGATGCCTGACAGCAGCATAACCCAACGCGCTCGTTAGGCCTTGAGAGCATGCATTGATATTTTGTGTACCAATCAGAGTGGATTTCTTCTAAAAACTTTCGTTAGAGTGCAACACTATTGTTGCCATGGATGTGTACTTCCAACAGGACCTCGCTTCATCGTATCACCCCAATGACCAGACGCTCAGTTTTAATCCAGTCAAACTTGGGAGAAAGGGTGAAAGCTGGGATCGAACTCAGACCCTCGATCACTGACACTGCACTGGCAGACTGTTACCTGAACAAAAACTGTCCGTCATGTAAAGATTCACATGGACATTGTTACCTGAACAAAAACAGGCCGTCATGTAAAGATTCACATGGACATTGTTACCTGAACAAAAACTGTCCGTCATGTAAAGATTCACATGGACATTGTTACCTGAACAAAAACAGGCCGTCATGTAAAGATTCACATGGACATTGTTACCTGAACAAAAACAGGCCGTCATGTAAAGATTCACACGGACAGTGAGGGCAGACAGTTACCTGAACAAAAACTGGCCGTCATGTAAAGATTCACATGCACAGTGAGGGTAGACAGTTACCTGAACAAAAACTGGCCGTCATGTAAAGATTCACACTGACAGTGAGAGCAGACTGTTACCAAGGCCGTCATGTAAAGATTCGCATGGACAGTGAGGGCAGTTACCTGAACAAAAACTGGCCGTCATGTAAAGATTCACATGGACAGTGAGGGCAGACAGTTACCTGAACAAAAACTGGCCGTCATGTAAAGATTCACACTGACAGTGAGGGCAGACAGTTACCTGAACAAAAACTGGCCGTCATGTAAAGATTCACATGACATTGTTACCTGAACAAAAACTGACCGTCATGTAAAGATTCACACGGACATTGTTACCTGAACAAAAACTGGCCGTCATGTAAAGATTCACACGGACATTGTTATCTGAACAAGAACTGGCCGTCATGTAAAGATTCACACGGACATTGTTACCTGAACAAAAACTGGCCGTCATGTAAAGATTCACACGGACATTGTTACCTGAACAAGAAATGGCCGTCATGTACAGATTCACATGCACAGTGAGGGCAGACAGTTACCTGAACAAAAACTGGCCGTCATGTACAGATTCACACGGACATTGTTACCTGAACAAGAACTGGCCGTCCACACCAATGTTGGTCCTGTTGACCAGCAGGGAGATGTTGGAGGACTTGGACTCTGGGAACACGTAGTGGTGAGTTCCGTCCCCCTTGACCATACCAATCTGAAGTCATATCAAGTCAAAGTCTTCATTTTGGAGGGTGAAAGATAAGCTATGAATATGACTGTCATTTATTTTTTACACGTGTACCCCTCGTCCTACAGCAGAGGGAGTGAAAGAGAAGAAGCAAATTATAAACCAAATGAAAAACTCGAAAAAAAAAAAGAAAAAAAAAAGGAGATCGAAACAGAACGAAAAAGTATAGATCGTTAGAGTCCATATTTCCCTTTGTTTTGCATATTTTCCTACCGTCTTTTGCTATCCCATCCAGAACAGAACAAAGAAAAAGAAGCATCACGCACACATTCGCGAATGCATGCACACACACACACACACACACACACACACACACACACACACACACACACACACACACACACACACACGCACGCACACACACACACACACACACACACACACACACGCCCGAACACACACACACACACACACACACACACACGCACGCACACACACACACACACACACACACACACACACACACACACACGCACGCACACACACACACACACGCACGCACACACACACACACGCACGCACACACACACACACACACACACGCACGCACACACACACACACACACACACACACACACACACACACACACGCCCCTCCCTCACTTTTGTGTTGATGTTGGTCGCTCCAGAGAATCCATCAAGCCAGCCAATGTCGTCATAGTCCATGAAGACCAGTGACGTTGTTCCATTGCTTGCAATGGCCAGTTGCAGAGTGTTGCCCTGGCGGTGTGGTAAAAAGAAAAAAAAAGGTGTATGTGAGAGAGAAAGAGAGAGAGAGTGAGAGAGAGAGAGAGAGAAAGAAAGGAAGAAAGAGAGACAGACAGACAGAGAGAGAGAGAGAGAGAGAGAGAGAGAGAGAGACAGAGAGACAGACAGGCCGACAGGGAGTCAGTGAGAGAGAGAAACAGACAGAGACACAGAGACGCTTCAGACGTGTTTTTTTTACATTGACATTGGCCTGACTACAGCCCTTTTGTCAAGGGAGAACAATTCTCGATTGCCGCGTCCAGTGTGCTGAATGGAAGAGAAACAGTTAATAAAGCAAAACCTGCCAACAAAACAATTCAAAAACAAAGGTAGTTAGTCACACACAGGAATGTGTATCCAGCGCAAGCACACACATCTTCATCATCATCTGCACTCCACCACCTCCATTATCCACCTCCACCTCTTCATTAACAAAATCAAGTCAGTTTATCACACCCTTTAAAATTCTGAGTCAGTATATCATACCCTTTGTAATTTTGTCAGTATATAACACCCGTTAAAATCTGAGTCATTATAGCACACCCTTTATAATGTGAATCAGTATATCATACCCTTTGTAATTTTGTCAGTATATAACACCATTTATAATCTGAGTCAGCATATAACACCCTTGAAAATCTGAGTCAGTATTATCAGACCCGTTATAATTCAGTGTAAACATATCACACCCTTTATAATTCAGTGTAAACATATCACACCTTTTACAATTGTGTGTCAGTATTACCACACCGTTTATAACTGTGATACTGACCGGGTCAGTTTCAAAGAAAGCGGGCACGTCATCCCAGGTGACCACGAGGACCCAGTCCGGGCTGAAGGACGACCCAAAGTCGGAGAACTGCCGAGCCAGGGTCTGCACCGTCTGGAAGCAAGGAGCGGTGTGAAAGACAACACTTGCTCTCTCTGCAGCACGAGTGGCAGAAATCAATGGGCCAGGGCAGTGAAGACAGGTGCTGACATCATCCCCGTCTGTCATGTCGATGAGTCCGTGTGCATGCTATCCGTTTGTCACGTCATTCAGTCATTGGTGAAACTGTAACGTTTGTCACGCTACCTAGTCCGTGTTGAAAATGTAACGTTTGTCACGCCACCCAGTCCGTATTGAAAATGTAACGTTTGTCACGTCACGCAGTCTGTGTTGACAATGTAATGTTTGTCACGTCACGCAGTCCGTATTGAAAATGTAACGTTTGTCACGCCACCCAGTCCGTATTGAAAATGTAACGTTTGTCACGTCACACAGTCTGTGTTGACAATGTAATGTTTGTCACGTCACGCAGTCCGTATTGAAAATGTAACGTTTGTCACGTCATGCAGTCTGTGTTGAAAATGTAACGTTTGTCACGCCACCCAGTCCGTATTGAAAATGTAACGTTTGTCACGTCACGCAGTCTGTGTTGACAATGTAATGTTTGTCACACCACGCAGTCCGTGTTTAAACTGTAACGTTTGTCACGTCACACAGTCTGTGTTGACAATGTAATGTTTGTCACGTCACGCAGTCCGTATTGAAAATGTAACGTTTGTCACGCCACCCAGTCCGTGTTGAAAATGTAACGTTTGTCACGTCACACAGTCTGTGTTGACAATGTAACGTTTGTCACGTCACGCAGTCCGTGTTGAAAATGTAATGTTTGTCACGTCACACAGTCTGTGTTGACAATGTAACGTTTGTCACGTCACACAGTCTGTGTTGAAAATGTAACGTTTGTCACACCACGCAGTCCGTGTTTAAACTGTAACGTTTGTCACGCCACCCAGTCCGTGTTGAAAATTTAACGTTTGTCACGCCACCCACTCCTTGTTGAAAATGTAACGTTTGTCACGCCACCCAGTCCTTGTTTAAACTGTAACGTTTGTCACGCCACCCAGTCCGTGTTGAAAATGTAACGTTTGTCACGCCACCCAGTCCGTGTTGAAAATGTAACGTTTGTCACGCCACCCAGTCCTTGTTGAAAATGTAACGTTTGTCACGCCACCCAGTCCTTGTTGAAAATGTAACGTTTGTTACGTCATACAGTCCGTGTTTAAACTGTTCCCTTTTCTTTTTCTTTTTTCTTTTTTTTCAGGTCACCCAGTCTATGTTGAAAATGTTACGTTTGTCACGTCAACCAGTCCGTGTTTGTCATGTTTGTTGATACCGTTATGTTTTTCATGTCACCCAATCCACGTTGAAACAATTCCGTTTGTCGCGTCACACAGTCCATGTTGATCCCATTATGTTTCTCATGTCACGCGGCCCGTGTTGAAACTATACCGTTTGTCACGTCATCCAGTCACGTTGAAAATGTTACGTCTATCACCGTCGACCAGTCCGTGTTGAAACCATCACGATGGTCATTTCACCCAGTCCAGTTCTTTGTGAAAACATTGACCAGCATTTGCGATTCATTTATGCTTATAGCGTTTAACTTGTATGTGATGCTGCACTGTTAAGTCTATTGTGCAAAAGATTCAGCCGAGGATGAAGTCTATCCTGTTTTGGCGTGATCCATTTTGAGTGATTTCTGTGCTGAGTTTATTCCAAAGAAATATTACACAGAGTCATGTTTATTTCGATTTATTGATTGCACCCAGTAATATGTAATCTCGTACGGCAAAACACCAGAGAGACCTTAGTGTCTTAATGTTTTTGATATGGGATTTTGGATGGACCTGTCGTGTTCGTTTGAATGAATTTTGTAATTTTATTTTATTTTATTTTATTTATTTATTTAATTTTTTTTTAATATAAATGTTATTGCCCCTGTTCAAACTTGGCTGAGGCATCAACCCTTGACTGCTGAATAATTGGTGAAATGTGATCAGAGTAGCATGCGGTAGAAGTGCTGGCAGTTACCACATTTTGTGTGCTTCTCAATGGCGTAAATGATTTTGCTGATGAACATGAGTAAGGCAATCCCATGAAGAAGAAGAGGCCAAAATAATTAAGGAATGATGACTAACATCCTGACCTGTAAGTTCTGTCTTTTTCTCAGTGAGGTGACAGCCCTCCACTGACATGTACATGTGTAGGCGGCAGCCAAGGGGTTAAAATGAATATATAAAAATCCGAATCTCTCTCTCTCTCTCTCTCTCTCTCTCTCTCTCGACACACACAAGCGATTGAGTAAGTGTGCAGACAAACTGTATACACCACAGACAGATTAAACTAAGAGAACTGGATGAAGGTGTTAATCAATCAATCAATCTACCCACTAAAGGCCGGAATCCACCCACCTGCAGGTCCGTGACGTTAGCGGACAGTCGGACCAGGATGGGGAACTGAGCAGCCGTCCCGAAATCGGCGCAGAAGATACAGATGACGGGAAAGGTGAGGGTGATGAAGTCATCAGGGATTTCCTGAACCACAGCTGAATTGGTGAAGCTCAGGAAACCGTCCTCGTTGGTCTGGAAATGAGTGTCTGAACGATGATGATGATGATGATGATGATGATGTGGATACTTAAAACAGCGCCTATTCTCGGTCAGAGACAAAGCTCTATGTGCTTCAAACTCGGAGTCATTTTTTGCACAACAGGCTGCCAACCTGGGTAAAGCCGACTGACAGCTGTTCATCATTTATTTCCTGTGTCAGTCAATGTTTCAGTCATGCACACACACACATGCTGACGTTACCCATTTTACGTGTATGACAGTTTGGTTTTTTTTTATTTACCCCGCCATGCAGGCAGCTATACTCCGTTTTCTGGGGTGTGCATTCTGGGTATGTTCCTGATTCCATAACCCATTGAACGTTGACATAGATTACAGGATCTTTAACGTGCATATTTGATCTTCTGCATTCATATACACACGAAGGAAGGTTCAGGCACTTGCAGGTCTACACACATGTTGACCTGCGGAAAATTCTCCACCCTTGAAAATGTGTTTTAACGATGGCGTCAGCTTTGCAGCATATCTGAGTTCCAAGAAAGAGATGCTGACAGAGATACACCCGGTAAAGAAACCTCCACACGGACACGAAGAAGATGAGCATTGCCTGAACCTAGATGAAGTCTGTCTCCAGCAAGGATTGGAGTGCTTTAAGTGGGAACGAAATGTGTGTGTGTGTGTGTGTGTGTGTGTGTGTGTGTGGATGCTGTTACATATTTATGTTAATAAAGTCTTTCATCCCATTCTGTTCCACTCGGTTGCACTATTTTGTCAAAAGGACGCCCTTTGAAGGCAGTCTTTTGTTTCCATGGATATATTCTACGCTGTCGTAAACCCTGCAAGAAGAGACATTCAACACAACTGCCAGAAAAGATCACAGGCGTAGATTACGCGCGTTGGGAACGGGGCCAAGTCACGCTCATATAAACAACAACCAAAGCGAAGAAACTGGTAAACAAAGAGCATTCAACTGGGCGGACGGGATCACACATGATAACGTCAGTAACTAGGACTCGACAAGCCTTTGCTATCGAATGTCCACGCCCCCACTAGAAAAAGACGCCGACAGAAGTGACCTGGACATACACAAGCGGGGAAGTGTCTGCGAGGATCTTGTTCTCAGGGGTCAGACTGTGAAAGAGTGGATCGAAGGAGCCTAGAAGAAGCGAGCCACACAGGGTTTTTTTTTATGTCAAGAAAGGTCGATGGTGGAGGGAAACACATGTTGCTGCCAAAATCCCAGCTCCATCAATCTTCCTATGCAGCGTGTGGATTGTTCAGCTACTGCAGATGCTGTTCGAGCCTCACAGGATGAAGCCCAACAGGCTCAAGTCTATAGTCTTCTGAGAATGAGGGTGGATACTTTCATTGTTTTTCAAAAACATTGATTATTTCACATTTTACCACAGGGTTTGTCACCGTTAACCACAGACAAATATATATATATATATAATGACAAGAAAACATCATTCAAGAATGTAAATTGTTGGTAGAGATAAATGGGAAAAATCAAACACAAACCACCACCCAGGAAACTATCAGAACCAGACATCTCAAACAGCACGCTCGTGAAAAGTCACGTCTGTGTTCAGAATGTATGGGGACCCACTATTCTAAAAATAGATGGATAACTCATTGGCCAGGAAAGCTGAAGCCAACTGGACGCCATACTGACACTCGTATTCGGCTGTCAGTCCGTTGAGAAGTCGTCTGCTGACTGGTGATAGTTTCTGAACTGTAACCATGTATCTTCGATGAAATTGTGTTATGTTTGCCCCCATGACATGCCAAATGTTGTGTCTTGACTGATATCTGCCAATGGTTTATTTACCAAAGTTATTATAGGAAAACAATGCAGTGACATGTAGCACAAGCTTGCTGTGGAGGTATACACAGGAATGTCAGCTTAACTAAGACTGCGAGCAAGTGAAAGCTTGTCGTGAAGCAGTTATCATAGCCAGCTGAGCACTCGGCTACATATATGAAGTTACAGCTTCACGCTGTCCTGACACGAGAGGTAAAATGGCTGATTGAATACTTCCACTGGCTTCAGTTAGCAAAGAGGCTCAAAGAAGGCATGCACTATCCATCTATTTTTAGATCAGTCATGGAGACCACACAAGAAAACGTGACAAAGGGGAAATTTACAGTTGCCAGAGATCACGTCAGCCTAACCAATTGGAAAGGTCCTTGCATGTTAAGTCGATCAGGGGCCATATCAAGAGACCATCGTGCCTGTGGGTAAAGGTGTACCTGTGGGCAAATCTACCCAAGGAAAGGCAAACTGCCCGAGGTTAAGCAGTATCCGGTATGCAGGAGCACTCGAGTCTACCCGCGGATCTTCAAACCCTACGGCAACTTTACCCTTACTTCTTGTCAAGGGTGACTGTCCACGGAGCAGAGGTAAACATGGCGGGTCCTTTTGCAGCGTTTGTTCTTGTTGAGGGAAAACAGGCGTGCTTTGCTGATAGCCTGTGTTAGGTGCTAACTCTCTTGATAATGCTCTGAACTGTAGTGCGGTGAGAAGTAAAAGAATATGCACGAAAGGGAATCACAAGGATTTTTAATTAAAAACATTGCTGTCTGAGTGAAATGTGTGTGTCTTAATTACGAAGATAACTTAACCTTCAAGGTAAATTGTACCCACGGGTAACTTGCCTTAAATCAAAATTTGCCTTTCACTGCCATGGTCGCATTTCGGCACCAGCTAGGTAAAGCACCCATGTCACTGAAATGCAACCAGATGATGGCACATTTTGTGCATTAACCTAATGCTCTTAATTTTCAGTGGTAGGATTGGCCATTTTTTTCTACACATCCCAGCTATTCTTAGACATCATCTTTTCTGTGTTTCCTGCGCAATGTTAATTTGCACTCTAAACTGACTGGCGGTGAAAGTTTTTTTGTTTTTGTTTTTAATTTGAAGGCAAAATGAATTTTGTCTTGAATACGGCCACAGAAGTACTTGAATACAGCTTGTTTGTTTGTTTCTAAATGAATATAATGATTGTTTTAAATATAATATTGCGTATTGCAGCTGGACCTTTGTAAGTATTAGGACAGGTGTTGTGGAAAAAGCCAGTGACAAGCAAAACAATGAAGGAAAGTATTTGTTTTCTTTTCTTTTCTGTTTATTTTTCCTCTTTTTGTTTTCTTTTTTTCCCTTCACTTTTGTTCAGTTTTCTTTTTCCCTTTTTTCTTTTTTCTTCCATATTCCCATTCTGTTTTCCTGGGTAATCTTACTGGTGAAGCTCTTTCAATTCTTTTCTCTTTTTTTAATATATAGATTAACTCTCTCCATACGAACGGCGAAAGAGACGACGTTAACAGCATTTCATCCCAATAACCACCATCAAAATATTACCAGCGGAAGGCTCTTACACTGAAGAGGTGAATGTTGACAAAGATACCACAATTCTGACGACGGAAGCTAAAGGTTGGATCATTCAGACACCCACTGGACATCTGAGGGGTCTGTGTAGAGGAGAAGAGAGGACTGGCCGTTCTGAGTGAGTTAAAGAATGATTAGCCTTCAGAACTTGGCCTAAGGCAAAGTGTTCTGCTTTCTGCCAGGATATGACGATGACACTTAAGATGTGTGTCCGACGTAAATATTTGTGGTAAGTGTGTGGTTCATAGTTACAGTGTGAATGTGACCACATAAAATGTTTGTCACTGTTGTCTTACTCTCTGTGTCGTCATCGAAATATGCCTCCACATCACATATATGTAAGCATGTACACAACCACACACACACACACACAATTATATATATATATATATATATATATATATATATATATGTCCACAGAGGAGAAAACTGCAGTCATACCAGGGAAACAATTGGCTCTCTCCCTCAGAGAGATTTCAAATGGCTCCCAAATTAGTCTTTGAAGTTTCGTTCGTTCGATTATTAATTTATAGTCTGTTCATCTAAGATGGTGATAATAGACTGAAAATAAATGATATTATTATTATTATTTCTATCATAATGATGATTATTATCATCATTGATTAGAAATCATCATTTGTGAAAATCAATGGCAGGGGAAGAAATATTCAACTGAAAAGGGGGCGGTTGGGGTGGAGGAGGGGGAGCAAGGAGGAGGGGATTGAGGAAGGAAAACAGAGAGATAGAACAGAATGTGGAAAAGATAGATTGAACTCTTTGAAGGATTTCTATAGTTATTCCATATTTCCCTTTTTAATCTTTGCACGTTTATTTGGGAATAATGAAAGAGTTGGTTAGTTGTTACCGGCGGTGGTTGATTTCCTTCACTACTAAGTTAAACACACACACACACACACATATATATATATATATGTGTGTGTGTGTGTGTGTGTGTGTGTGTGTGTTATGTACATTCATGGAAATAGTTATGTTTATGGACGCTTTTCATTGGTATCCAGAAAATGAAGCAATTTCACATGTAACCTGATATAAATGAGTAAATAAATAAATAAATAAATAAATAAACCCATGAACATGTAATCAATTTCCCTCGAACATGAGTTCATGTATGAAATGAATTAAGTTTACCAACATGTGATCCAAAATCCTCCCATGTTTTCTCTCCCTCGTTGTTTACTAACTTGCTGCGAGACTGGGGGATTCTAAACGTCTTTTAAATGATAACAGCTTGAACAAATAAACCCAGATCACCAGGGAACCTTCTGGAGAGGTAACGTAAAAGAGGGGTAGCGCAGGAGATAACCTTAAAAAATTAATGAATTTTGAAAAAAAGAAGAAAAAAAGAAAAAAAAACAAGGTCCACAACTGATCGAAAAACATGGGGTTAGGGCTCTGGTCACTGGTGCAGATAAACTCTACTTCTAGATCTGAAATACAGTTGAGTCATGAGGAGGAAAAGAACACTTCTTTGTCTCGTATTTGTGGGCGTTCCCACCCCACGTGGATTCTGAGCCACTCAAAAGCATGTCCACAGCTGGATATACACAGCCCTACACATGTGCGCACTCGCACACACACACACACACACACACACACACACAACCCCCCTCCACACACACACACAAATAACCCCAAGCAGCAGCACTTAATCAAGAAGCCAGACCTACTCACATAAACGGTGCTGTAGGCAGTCTGATAGAAGGTGAAGGGCGAGGGCAGGGAGACAGCATCCGTCATGTCGAACTCACTGGTGTACACCGTGTCTCCTGCCTCACTGCCGAAGGGGAACAACATGGCGGACATGGTGACGTCACGGTGAGCAGTCAACAGCAGCATCAGCACGTGCACAAGGACTGTAGCACTTTGGGGAGGCATGGCTGACTGTCACCTCGTACAGGGCGATAGCAGGGTTGGGTTTCTCCCTAGTACAGTTTTATGTAGTTGAAGTGGCTGTTGTTGTTGATGGTCGTGGTGGTGGTGTTGTGGTTGTGGTTGTTTTTATTGTTGTTGCTGCTGCTGCTGTGAGTGTTTTATAATTATTCAGTGCTTATTGTTTTGTTTTTTGTTGTTGTTGTTGTTGTCAGAGACCACCCAAAGAGCTTTTACATACACGGCGTCATTTACACACATGAACCAATTGACAGCTGCTATCAGACGTTCACCGTTCATTTCCTGTGTCTTTCAGTCAGACTTCATTCACACGTAAGCACACGCATGTATGTAAGGGTGGATATTTAAACGAAATTTTGCCAGGGATCTTCTTCTTCTTCTTCTTCTGCGTTCGTGAGCTGCAACTCCCACGTTCACTCGTATGCACACGAGTGGGCTTTTACGTGTATGACCGTTTTTACCCCGCCATGTAGGCAGCCATACTCCGTTTTCGGGGGTGCCAGGGATAACTCTCGTGTTGCCGTGGGTTCCTGTTTATTCCTTTATTTTTTTATTTTTTTGTTGTTTCACCAAGAGTGATCTAGCTGTGCGCTTTATGTGGTCTGGTGTACATCGATATATAAATATATTCAGCGTGGCTGGTGGTTTTCTTTTCAAATAGTGTTATTAGCACAAACTAAACATTCTTCCTTTCTTTCTTTCTTTTAGATGACTTGTTAGGCCCAGCCCCGCCTCGACTATGAGGATCGCTGCTTCAAATCGTCTTTCCTTTTGTTTGTGTGGGTTGGTTGGGCTGTGTAATGTGTTGTTTGTGTCCAAAGGATTCCTTTAAGGTTAGTGGTGCTGTGTAATGTGTTGTTTGTGTCCAAAGGATTCCCTTAAGGTTAGTGGTGCTGTGTAATGTGTTGTTTGTGTCCAAAGGATTCCCTTCAGGTTAGTGGTGCTGTGTAACGTGTTGTTTGTGTCCAAAGGATTCCCTTCAGGTTAGTGATGCTGTGTAATGTGTTGTTTGTGTCCAAAGGATTCCCTTAAGTTTAGTGGTGCCGTGTAATGTGTTGTTTGTGTCCAAAGGATTCCCTTCAGGTTAGTGATGCTGTGTAATGTGTTGTTTGTGTCCAACGGATTCCCTTCAGGTTAGTAGTGCTGTGTAGCGTGTTGTTTGTGTCCAAAGGATTCCCTTAAGGTTAGTAGTGCTGTGTAGCGTGTTGTTTGTGCCCAAAGGATTCCCTTCAGGTTAGTAGTGCTGTGTAGCGTGTTGTTTGTGTCCAAAGGATTCCCTTAAGGTTAGTGGTCCTGTGTAATGTGTTGTTTGTGTCCAAAGGATTCCCTTCAGGTTAGTGGTGCTGTGTAATGTGTTGTTTATATCCTAAGGATTCCCTTAAGGTTAGTGGTGCTGTGTAATGTGTTGTTTGTATCCAAAGGATTCCCTTCAGGTTAGTGGTGCTGTGTAATGTGTTGTTTGTGTCCAAAGGATTCCCTTCAGGCTGTTGCTGCTGGTTCTTCCTGTCTCTCTCAGAACATCTTCACGCCGTGGATGGCGGACAGTGTGTACTGGCTGTGGACGATATGTGGCACAGGAGTAGCTGATGATGAAGGTCTTGAAGACGATAGTTTATTTCAACGCTGCAAATTAAAAATCGTGTTAGGTATGGTATGGCCAGTTTAAGAGAATATGAATAAACACACAAGCAAATTAATGTAAAAATCCATTACAAGATCACCAAACAATGCGACGAACAATAAACAAACAAATGCATGAATAAAGAAATGAACAAACAGATAGCACTACAATACCTGATTCTCTAAGTGAGCAAACAAACACAGAACTGGAAAACACCAGACACAACCCAGGGGCACTGGTCACAGGGGGTCATATGGTCAAGTCTTTGTTTTTCTACCTCGTGGTTTAAGGAGAAATTTTATACTTGATGTATATTAATTTTCTTCTTCTGCTTTTTCTTCTTGGTCTGCGACTCCCACGTTGGTTCATATGTGCGAGTGGGCGTTTAAGTGTACAACTGGTTGTCTACTCCCACCATGAAGGCAGCCATACTCCGTTTTCGGAGTGAGTATATATTTAGATTTCTTTATTTTTCTTTCATTAATTGAAGACTACTCAGAGAGACGTGAATTATCGCCAGTAAAAAGTAGGTCCCTGTCGATTTAATAAATGATAATAACCCACTCAGGTTTAACACTTGACTTGTATAAAAGATGTTTTAAAAATCTTACAGTTGGGCCAACTGCAAAGAGAGTTGTGTGATCAAGGTTTTATTTTTCACTGCAATGGGAAACCATTTTCAGCTTAGTCGTTTGTGAAGGATCATGGCACTCAAACCAGGATTCAATATTTCACTGGCTGTTGGTGCTGAAACCTTTGGGGTTAGTTGACCTAGTAAATCATCTGAACGCCGACTGTCCTAAAGCATTCTTGGCCGAGAAAGTAGGGATATAACTTGGATAAGACAGTTTCCATAATTATCAAATTCTAGCCCATGATTATTGTCGGGAAAGCAGTTACCTCCTCTGCTATTCTGATGGTCATAGTCGGACAGGACTGGGTTCATACACAGAGGACCAAAAATACTCTTCATGTCAATCCCAAAATTTAAGTCTTTGCTCAAGTGGGAATGCTTCTTTTCAGTCGGCAGTCAGCACAAGCAGCAAGCCTGATGGGTTCCTCAAAGAACGAAACTGTTGTCGCTTACTATAGCAGGCGGCAGAATGGTTAAAATGTTTATCTTGCCAATGCAGTGTCTGTGAGCGTCTGGTTTCGAATCCTAGTCTCGCTCTTTCTTTCAAGTTTGACTGGAAAATCGCACTAAGTGTCCGTTTTTTGGATGAAACGATAAATCGAAGTATGGTGTGCAACACACACGCTAAGTGCACGGAAAAGAACCCATGGCAACAAAATGGTTGTCCTCTTGTAACCTTCTGTAGAAGAAATCCACTCTGATAGGTACAAAGATAAATATGCATGCGCTCAAGATCTGACTAAGTGCGTTGGGTTATGGCGCTGGTATGGTATCTACCCAGTGGATGCGGTGTAGCGTATATGGATTTGCCCGAACGCAGTGATGCCTTGTCAACAGAAACTGAAAGTGAAAACTGTACCACTGCGCTGTCTGGAGGAGAGAAGGGCTGACATGGTACTCACTGAGGAATAGTTTGACACGAGTTGTGCCCCCCTTGCCCCCTGCCCTCTCCTCACCCCCTGCCCTCTCCTCACCCACCACGCCCCCCCATCCCCCTACCCCCCCACTCCTACCCCTTACACACACACGCCCACCACCAACTTCCTGTTTTACTTTGCGGGTTGCTGACTTGACGTGTCGCGTGTCATCCGCCCTTCCCCCAAAACGTCACACGTCACTCACGCTTGTCGCATCCTACATCCGTTTATGTTCTGAACGCCCTTACGTTTTTTTCATCGCCAAATTGTGTTTATGCACACACACACACACACACACACACACACACACACACACCAATGGCGCAGTCTTCATTGTCATCACATACAAACGGCGTCTCCACTGGCTGGGGTATGTATCACAGCTTCCCTGCAAAGCCTGGTGGGTAAAGGGTGGAGATTTTTCTGATCTCCCAGGTCAGCATAAAAATATGTGCAGACCTGCTAGTGCCTGAACCTCCTTTGTGTGTATACGCAAGCAGAAGATCACATAGGCACGTTAAAGATCCTGTAATCCACGTCAGCGTTCGGTGGGTTATGGAAACAAGAACATACCCAGCATGCACAGCCCCGAAAGTGGAGTATGGCTGCCTACAAGGCGGGGTAAAATCGGTCAAACAAGTAAAAGTCCACTCGTGTACATACGAATGAACATGGGAGTTGCAGCCCACGAACGCAGAAGAAGGAGGAGAAGAAAGCTTCCCTGCAACAAGAGCTACACGCCAAGCCGCGAACTGGACACCTACACTGGTCAGAGATGGGGGGATCGGCTTAAACTGAACCGGCGGCCCACAGGGTACAGAAACTTTGATTTTTTTATTATATTTTTTTATGGATACTTTTATAGCGCCTATCCTCGGTCAGGGACCAAACTCTAAGCGCTTTACAAACTCAGGATCATTTCCGCAACAGGCTGCCTACCTGGGTACAGCGGCCATTGGGCGCTCATCATTCGTTTCCTGTGTGTTTCAATCACATTTCAGGCACACACACATACACACTCAGACAGACAAACTTCAGACTTTTTAGAGACAATGTGGTGACACCAGCAAACTGGCAGAGGACCGTGGTGCAGCAAGGGGAGCGCCGCGACTGACCGCTGGTGTCATACAATGAAATCAAGACAATCATCAAGGCACAGCAAGGAATAAAGTGGCGCCTCCAGCACCCCAAATATAACCCAGAAGACAGATACCATTTGCTGGAACGATGGGAACAGGTCAAGATCTTCCACCTGAGGACTGGACACAACCGCCTGCTCCACCACATGCACACACAATTTGGCATTGGACAGAGTGGGGAGTGCCCTTGTGGTGAGGGACCAATGACAACCGACCACATACTTCAAAACTGTAGGACGCATGCAGCATCCAGGAGGAAGTACTGGCCAACATCGACAGCAGTACGGCACCCTGGAGGAGCTGCGACGGACGGCAGCCTTCATCGAGGACACCGGGCTGCTCATCTAATGGCAGGCGAACGAGGAAGAAGAAGACTGACCGCTTCATGTCGTCCACCGACGCCGGAGATGTCGAGAAAAGTGAGTGTGTTTATCTCCCTTGCCTCTTGCCCCAGACACGATTTCGTTCCCTTCTTCGTGTGGCTGAATGCGCTCTGATCTACAAAAGAGTGTTTGCAGCGACGGAGACCACCCTTGGTGAACTTGCTTTGGCAAAATATTTGGTTCAAGTGGATATCATAACATGCTGCATTTTATGAAATCACGCAGCCGCTTCACAAACAAACAAACTCTGACGAATGCATGAAAGGATCTGAAGAAGGTTTTTGTATGAAACGGCCTTTGTAACATTGAATGTAAAGATTGCGTCGACCTACTGGTATGCGTGCGTGTCTGTGTCCATTCGAACCTTCTACTAACCCTAAAAACGTTTGTTGAAAAGTAGGTATATGTGTCAAATCAACACAGCGTCGACCTACTGGTATGCGTGCGTGTCTGTGTCCATTCGAACCTTCTACTAACCCTAAAAACGTTTGTTGAAAAGTAGGTATACGTGTCAAAATTATTAGTCAGGTCAGGTCTCTACCTGCCACAGGTACCATGTAACCCTGTGCTACCTGTCACATGCGGGCAGATGGAGCTCGACAGCCCGGGAAGGCAGTCCATCTAAGACAAGGAAAAGTCTGAAGTAAAACCCATGAAGTGCTAAGGAATGCAGGACAGTCTCGACATGCATTGACCCTGGGTCCATGGCCATGTCCTGACTTTCAGTAGCCGCGCCCCCGTGCCTCCGAGGAAGGTTTTTGAGCCAGAGGCTAGGACAAGGACAGTCTGATATAAAACCTACGACCTGAGGACCTCACTGTCACCGTCCCAGCTTGCTAGGCTATGGCAGATGAACCACGGGTGTAAAGGGTGGGGCCAGTACTGCGCACACTGCACTCCACCTAAAAATTCCATTGCGCAGGCTTGAAGGACACGTCCACGTCCGCGCCACCAACTATTCCACTTTTCCCGCATTGGCCTTGTCAGCCATGAACGTGCCTGCATCAGACGTGGACAACGCCCTTCCTAGATCTTCGTCAGCGAAGCCAGGCCATGAATACGTGTCAAATCAACACAGCGTCGACCTACTGGTATGCGTGCGTGTCTGTGTCCATTCGAACCTTCTACTAACCCTAAAAACGTTTGTTGAAAAGTAGGTATATGTGTCAAATCAACACAGGAAAAGAAGGTTTTGTTGATATTCTTATTCGTCTTTTCGTACTGTCATTAGCATCATCATTTTCTTCTTGTTGCATTGCTGCTGTGCCTCACTTCCCTTTCATCTCAAGAGAACGAATTCTGGTTAGTAAATAGTGTACGGCTGATGCTACGTGTTACCATTGATATCATCGTCATTGTCATCATTATCGCTTCTCTCTCTCGCTCGCTCATTCGCTCTTGCTCTCACTCTTTTACGCACACACACATACACGAACGCGTACACACACACACACACACGCACGCACGCATGCACACACATGGGTGTCTTTCTGTCTTCTCCTTCGGTATTACACACACACACACACACACACACACACACACGCATACACATACACGCCCCCTCCCTCCCCCCCCTACCCCCACACAGAGGATAACAAGAACACCATCACCATTACAACCACCATGAATAACAACAACAACAACAACAAGAACAAAACGGAATTCATTTCGGTACTCACTCTCTTTAACCCATTCACACCGCTGTCCTGCCCGTCATGCGGTAAACACACCACCCCGACCCTTCAACGGCTGTTACTTCCTTGCCCTGGTGTGTAGACAAGCGAAAATAAACAAACGTAATTACTGTAGAAAGAGTAAAAAGAAACAAACGTAGATGAGCGAAAATAAACAAACAATATAGACAAGCGAATTAAACAAACATAATATAGACAAGTAAAACGAAATAAACACAATACAGATGAGCGAAAAGAGACAAACATAATAATTATGGACAAGTGAAAAGAAACAAACATAATGTGGACAAGTGAAAATAAACAAAACATAATATGGACAAGTGAAAAGAAACAAACATAATTAGGATAAGTGAAAAGAATCAAACATAACGTGGACAAGTGAAAAGAAACAAACATAATATGGACAGGTGAAAATAAAGAAACAAAATATGGACAAGTGAAAAGAAACAAACATATGGACAGGTGAAAATAAAGAAACATAATATGGACAAGTGAAAATAAAGAAACAGTGTGGACAGGTGAAAAGAAACAAAACATAGTGTGGACAGGTGAAAAGAAAGAAACATAGTGTGGACAAATGAAAAGAAACAAACATAATGTGGACAGGTGAAAAGAAAGAAACATAATAAGGACAGGTGAAAAGAAAGAATCATGGACAAGTGAAAATAAACAAAACATAATATGGACAGGTGAAAATAAACAAAATATGGACAAGTGAAAATAAAGAAACATAATGTGGACAAGTGAAAATAAAGAAACAAAATATGGACAAGTGAAAAGAAACAGACATAGTGTGGACAAGTGAAAATAAAACGCACATGATATTGACAAACGAAAAGAAACAAACATAATGAAAAAAAATTATGGACAAGAGAAAACAAACAAACATGATATAGACGAGCGAAAATAAACAAACATAATTTAGACAACTGAGTGGAAAGAAACAAACATTATATGCTCTTCTCTTGTTACACGGAGTCCAGCCGACCACACATGGCCATATCAGGACTGTCAAACAATAAGACACACCCACAAAACACAGTTCATGACACAGTATCCCAACCATTAAGCTCCTAAAGACAAATAAGACTAGGCCATGCTGAGGACGCCATTCATTCCGCTCAATTTATCATCCCAAAATTACCACAACAAAAAGTCGTAAAGAAAGGAAAACAATACTTCAAAGCCGAGCAAAAAATAAACAAGAGAGGCAAGGCCTTCAAGACTCACTTGTATAAATTAAGTCCCCTAGCATTAATTACAGAGTAATTTCCTTTTTTTACTATCTGCACCAAAACGTTTGCAAAATAAATAAAAACTCCATGCTGAGCAAAAGAAGTTCCTGTTTCAACAAAAAAATGATAATAATGACTCCTCTTGTTGTTGTGTCAGAATAAGAGGTCAAAGTGCCAAGTTTAGAGAATACAAAAAATATAAATATAACAGTAAATGCAGTTTGCATATAATTAGGCTTCTTTTTTAATTTTTTGTGCCCATCCCAGAGGTGCAATATTGTTTTAAACAAGATGACTGGAAAGAACTGAATGTTTCCTATTTTTATGCCAAATTTGGTGTCAACTGACAAAGTATTTGCAGAGAAAATGTCAATGTTAAAGTTTAACACACACACACACACACACACACACACACACACACAGACAACCGAACACCGGGTTAAAACATAGACTCACTTTGTTTACACAAGTGAGTCAATAAAAAGGCCATATGGACAAATAATACTGCAGAGTGGGCAGCCAGTGCCCATCCCAGTGTTTACATCTCACTACCTAATCGTTGGAACAAAACAGCACAGATAGTACATCACAGACTGCGGAAAATAGAAGAAGAAAAAAACGTGTCAAGGCTTGCTTGAAAAAAGAAAGGGGAATGGAAAGGGAAGACAGAAAACGGAGACAATAGTGAAGGAAGGAAAAAGGCAGAAAAAAAGAGAGTGACAGAAAAGAGGAAATTTCTAGCACAATATTTCGAGAAAGCGGGGAGGCTATTAATTTTATACTAAAATTCCTCTGGCACCCCCACGGGGAAACCATTATATAGATAAACGAAGGTAAACAAACACCTTATAGACAAGTTTAAATATGCAAACATAATAGGGACAAGTGAAAATAAAAGAGACACAATATGGAGAAGTAAAAAGAAATAAACATAATGATTATAGACAATAAGCGAAAATTAACAAGCATAATGATATATACAAGTGAAAATAAGCAAAGAAAACGTCTTCATTGCATGCATTGAAAACAAAAAGAGTAAAGGTATAAAACAATCTATATCCTAAAAAAAAAGAACAATCAACTGTTATTGTAAAACGTGTTTGTCTATAATTATATCAAGGCGAGTGTGAAACTCTACTGTGAGTCGTGGCGAAAAAATAGAGTGTTTGTACTTTAATCAGTATCAGTATCAGTGGCTGGAGGCGTCACTGCGTTCGGACAAATCCATATACGCTACACCACATCTGCCAAGCAGATGCCTGACCAGCAGCGTAACCCAACGCGCTTAATCAGGCCTTGAGAGAAAAGAAAACCCCTAAAATAAAAATAAATAAATAAATAAATAATCATAATAAAAAATAAAATAAAAAGAAATAGGTAAATAAATCAATAAATAAATAATAGATAAATACATAAAAAAGAACTACTACTAATAATAATGATATTTATAAGGCGCAAAAACTTGATGAAAACTACAAGCGTACAATATATATATATATATATATATAATATATATAATAAAATTAAAATAATAATAATAAAATTAATTGATTAATTAATTAATTAATAAATACATAGATAAAATAAAAGAACCCACGGCAAGAAAAAGGGTTGTCCCTGGCAAAGTTATGTCGGAAAATCCACTGTGATCGGGAAACAAACACACTTGTGGACAGAAAAAAAGAAGAAAAAAAAGGGCTGGGGAAAAGGGGGGGGGGGGGGGGGGTCGTATCAGTGTAGCGACGCTCTCTCACTGGGGAGAGCAGACGGAATTGCACATTGCACACAGAGAAATCTGTTGTGACGAAATGTGTGCAACACAATACAATACAATACAATGCAACGCAACATAATACTATACAATACAATACAACCCAACACAATACACTGCAATACAATACAATATACAATACAATACAATACAATATAATACAATATAACACAACACAACACAATACAATACAATACAATACAATGCAACGCAACATAATACTGTACAATACAATACAATACAACACAATACAATACAACACAACACAACACAATACAATACACCGCAGCACAACACAACACAATACAATACACCGCAGCACAATACAACACAATATAATGCAATACAATACAATACAACGCAGCACAATACAATACAACACAATACAACACAACACAATACAGTACAATATAATAAATACAATCCAGCACAATACAATACAATACAACACAGCACAATACAACACAATACAATGCAATGCAATACAATTCAACGCAGCACAACGCAATGCAATGCGATATAATACAATTCAACACAGCACAATACAACACAATGCAACACAATGCAATTCAACGCAGCACAATACAATACAATTCAACGCAGCACAATACAATACAATACAATACAATACAATACAATACAATGCAATGCAATGCAGGACAACAATAAAAAAGAAGAAAAAGAAGAATAGACAGTACTTATATGGCGCAAACTCCCCATATAATAGGCTATAAGAGCCTCGCATGAAACAATACATACACAATAGTGCATAATAACGTACCTCTACACATGAAAAAAAATAACACATATATGTGTTTATATAGATAAAGCCAATTCTATAACACAACACAACACAACACGACACGACACGACACAACACAACACAACACAATGCAATATAATGCAATGCAATACACTACGATACAACACAACACAACACAACACAACACAATAGATGTCGATGACTTTCTGCATTCAGCAAGTTCGAACGGATGTTACATATATATATATATATATTTTTTTTTTTTTTTTTTTTTTTTTTTTTTTTTTTTTTTTTCAACAATATACCTGAGAAAACGTGCAACTTCCCCCTCCCCCCTGCACACCATCAACACCATCTAAGAGCGTTCATGAATTTCCACTATATTGTTCTCTTAACCCCGATTTTACATTTCGGAATTAAGCGTAGACCTAACGATGGACGTAAAAAAGCATAATAGTATTGGCATCAGAATGATCATTATATTTGATATCACCGATTGTAATGTCAACCAATCTGCTATTAAAACGTTAAAACGTGTTGTATTAGAGCCTGCGCCATGTGTACAACGTTTTTCATCCGTATTGAGCACCCTCGGTATATTATCAACTACATTACAATAATCCGTAATATCCAGTTACATTTTTTTCTTGAACGTGGTCGAGTTACAGCTGAATGAATACATCTTTATTTATATCCAGCCCCAATAACTAAGAATTTTTCAATTTGAAATTTCTGTATTCTTCGCATTTGTATTTTTTTCAAACTAGTTCGATAAATCACAGTCACCCGGTCTATAAATGGGTTTGCAGATATCATTTGCTTTCCAGTAAAATCTGTTATCAGTTATCATGTCTCATCCTGCCCCGCGCAACTGGCATTCATGAACTTTGTTCAACATTACGATTAAAAAAAGAAACAGCAACACCTGTTTGTGTTTTTAGTCCACTCCATTTGGGGTGCGCTTCCATCCTCACGCTTTGATATCTGTGAAACTGTATGTTTCGTGCATATCTGTTATGCATATGTGTGTGTATATGTGAATGTGTGTCCTCATGTTTTACATTTATTTGTTTATTTATCATCATTGTTGTCTTTTTTATTCTTTGATGTTGTTGTTGTTGTTGTACGCTTATAGTTGACTTCATTAAGTTTTTGCGCCTTATAAATATTAGTATTATTATTAGTAGTAGTTCTTTTTTTATATATATTTATCTATTATTTACTTATTTATTTACTTGTTTTTTTAGATTTTATTTTATTTTATTAATTTTTTTAAAAATTTATTTATTTTTCTTTTTTATTACTTTTTTTTTCTCAAGGCCTGACAAAGCGCGTTGGGTTACGCTGCTGGTCAGGCATCTGCTTGGCAAATGTGGTGTAGCGTATATCGATTTGTCCGAACGCAGTGATGCCTACTTGAGCTACTGATACCGATACTGATACTGATACTTCTATCTTCACGTAGATGTGATACAATGTCCTGATCGACTTTTCAAAATACCTCCAGTGACAAAATTTTTGTTTGTTTGTTTGTTTGTTTTAAATAATCAGTTCCATCGTTTCTGTTACACTAACCCCCAAATCCATTTATATTGACTTAAAAAAATTTGTATCGAATCTATAGCTCAGATTCCATTTCCACTTCCTGCCATAAAATCAAAACAATTTAACAAAAACAAAAACAAAAACAAAAAAGCACAGAAACAAACAAACAACAACAACAACAACACCAACAGCACCAACAGCATGAATAACAACAAAATAATCACACATTAGTGACAAATCTTGAAGAGACACAACTGAATTTGGTTTCAGTCTGGACAGCAAAGAATATGGGTTTGGTTTTTGTTTGGGTTTTTTTTGGGGGGGGGGGGGTTGTTTGTATGGTTTGGTGTTGTTGTTGGTTGGTTTTTTTTTTGTTTGTTTTTTTTTTTATCTGAGTTGATTTGTTTGTGTGCTTGTTTTTTGTTTTTTTGTGTGTAAAAGATGTTCTGAGCAATGAGGGTTTTTTTTCTGAGTCGTGAACTTTTCTTTACAAAAATGGAATATAAGGTTTGAATACATACACAATTAAAGTTGTATCCAACAATAAAATATTACATTATAACGAGAACAGCAGTCACAATTAACGACGAGAGTAATCAGAAACCAAAAGCAATTGAGGTAATATGCAGATAATATACAAAAGGATCGGGAACGTACCATAATATTTTGACAAAAACAATTAACACAGAACCATTCGTTCACAGGAAGAGATAAACTGACATTGAAATACGATGGAAAAACTACTTCAGATTTAATCAAGAAAATAAACGAAATAAAACTGAAAGCGCAGATAGAGCAGTGAGTTAATGTTTTATTTATCTATCTATTTATTCATTTATTTGCATATCTATTTATTCATTCATTTATTTATTGCTCCGGGAAGAGGGTGGGGTGAAAGAGAGGCGGTTACGTACAGAATATGACGTGTGGGAGTGGCAATGAATGCAAGGTGAGAGAGATGTCAAACATAAAGAAATAATAATAAATAATAATAGTGATGGACATTTATATAGCGCTTTACATGTGTGGGTGTGTGTGTGGGTGTGTGTCTTCATGTTTTGCATTTGTTTGCTTATTTATTATCATTGTTGTCTTGTTTATTTATTTATTTATTTATTTATTTATTATTATTACTACCTTTTTTCCATATCATAATTTTTATTTATCTATTTATATATTTATTTACTTATTTATGTACGCTTATCTATTATTTATCAACTTTTTGTTGTTGTTGTTGTTGTTGATTGTCAAGGCCTGACTAAGCGCGTTGAGTTACGCCGCTGGTTAGGCATCTGCTTGGCAGATGTGGTGTAGCGTATATGGATTTGTCCGAACGCAGTGACGCCTCCTTGAGCTACTGAAACTGAAACTGAAACTGAAACTTTACATTTCGTTCCCTACTCCCTGCCTTCCCATTCAATACCCTCCCAACCCTCCACCCTCCCCACACACGGAAGCACGTGCCAGAAAACTCACACAACTGAACTTTGGAAACCACCCACCCACACCCATGACTACCCCCAGAAAACGCATCCCTGCAACACGCACTCAGGCACACACACACACACACACACACACACACACACACGAACGCAAGGACACTCACCAGCACCCCGCCACACACACACACACACGAACACACGGACACTTGCCAAAACCCTGCCACACACACACACGGCAAACGGCCTCTCCACAACAAAGCATGCACCCAAAACCAGATGTATTTTCAGAGCAGACTTTAAAAGATTTCAACCAGGCAGAATGACGCAAATTTTTTGGCAGTTTGACTCGGCCTGGAGAGAAATGATCTCTTATTTTATGACTAAACCATATTATGTAACCTGTTTTGCAACTTGAAAATACCAGGTTTTTTTCCCCAGATGTTTGTGCAGTCTAAGAATCAGCACTTTACTTATCTTTTTATCTGTTGCTATTATTATTATTGTTATCATTGTGATTATGATTATTATTATCATTTCTTAATGAAAAGAATATGTTGTTTTTGTTTTCGTGGTACAGTGAGTAGTAAAGTATATATGTTAATAAGTGACCCTTGGTGGAAGGGAAAAAAAAAAAAAATCTAGAAAATAATACCAAACGCATTGCTGCAACTAACAGTAATTCTAAGCCTTCTCTAACCCACATGCAAGTTATGGAGATTATCGCTTTTTATCAGCATACTTTTTTGTTTTATTCGATATGATCTGATATCAATTATGTAACGTAATTTTGTTTCTTTAAGCTCGTAGCAATGAAGTATGGCATTTAAAAAAAAATTGCGATCAATATCATCTAACCCACCGTACAATTAGTTTTGATCAGCCAACAAGCTGACACTTCAGACCATCACACACAATCAGAAAAAAAAAATTTCTCACATCTCACACAGCACAGTCCGTTCATTTCTTCGACCCCACTGCCATCTGTGGGTCACACACTGTCACCACACTCCTACCAACTTGCTCATATCCGTGTGCAGTCATCCACAGGCTTGTGGCAATATGAAACAAGAGAGGCAAAGCCTTCAAGACTCACTTGTGATAAATTAAGTCCCCTAGCATTAATTACAGAGTAATTTCCCCTTTTTTTACTATCTGCACCAAAACGTTTGCAAAATAAATAAAAATTCCATGCTTAGCAAAAGAAGTCCCTGTTTGAACAGAAAATGATAATAATGACTCCTCTTGTTGTTGTGTCAGAATAAGAGGTCAAAGTGCCAAGTTTAGAGAATACAAAAAATATAAATATAACAGTAAATGCAGTTTGCTTATAATTAGGCTTCTTTTTTAATTTTTTGTACCCATCCCATAGGTGCAATATTGTTTTAAACAAGATGACTGGAAAGAACTGAATTTTTCCTTTTTTATGACTAATTTGGTGTCAACTGACAAAGTATTTGCAGAGAAAATGTCAATGTTAGTTTACCACGGACACACAGACACACGGACACACACACACACACACATACACACACAGACAACCGAACACCGGGTTAAAACATAGACTCACTTTGTTTACACAAGTGAGTCAAAAAAACACACTCTACAAACATCTTTCTTTCTGTGTGTTTCTAAAACAAATAAACATGATATCACAGTCATCCTTCTTGACAATTCCACACATTCTCTTCGAAATTACGTTCGACTAACTGGTATTTATAACGTGCCAAGGTGAAGCATTCAGTGCGTGCAGTGTGTGCGTGCGTGTGTGTGTGTGTGACCAATAATGACACATGATTCTGTATAAGCACGAATCCAACATTTTTTTTCCACGTATAATTCCGTTCTACAATGAAATGAAATACCTCCAATATTTTTTTTAATGATTCAAGTGATGAATGCAATGTAATTGTCACGTGGTGTCAACACTAGAAATTTTTGATTGGCTCAATCTGGTCATCAATACAAGTGAGCGACAAAACTATTGGCTCAATCTGGTAACGTGAACGACCAATCAGTACACAAAGCGTTCTGTTCTCTGCTGTTGTTGTTATTGCTGTTGCTGTTGTTATTTGAACACCCACTGATCGAACATCAACACACACGCACAGTTTACATACCAGTCGATCTTGGAGGTGAGGGCAATTGATCACCTTGACGATTCTGTAACCAGTTCTGCAAAAACCCTGTTGCAGATGACACAATCCTCCTGTTGATTTCTGTACAATACCAACGTGACCTGTGAAAGTTCAAGTCTGAGACAGATTCAACCCAGATGATGTCACAATGTAATGCTTTAACCACAACTCTTCCATCTTTAGTTCCATGGTTTTAATTCACGTAAAACGTGATAGTTCAAGTCTGAGATATATTCAACCCAGTTGTTTGATTTAATGTTTCAGCAACACAACTCTTCCATTTTTGGTCCACGTTTTTTTTTTAAAACTAAATCTGTGGTAGTTCGCGTTTGAGACAGATACAAACCAGATGATGTCAGTGGTTAATATTTTCACCACAACTTTTGCATCTTCGGTCCATTATTTTAACGTAAGCTGTGATAATTCGAGTCTGAGACTGATTGAAACCACATGATGTCAGTGTTTAATGTTTTAACCACAACCTTTTCCATTGTCAGTAAATGGTTGGTGACACACACTGGTAGCTTCACACAACTCGGCACAGGAGAGACTACGTTCTTGGCTGTTGAGTCTTCCACCACCACAAAGTTTCTTGTTCACCAGAGGGTTTTTTGTGTGCATGAAGCAGAGCACATTTTTGGGACTTTCTGCGGGCTGTCAGTGAGTCTTGTGGCTGGTGACGGCCTCCTTGAGCCAAGCCCAGTAGGGACTGCCTCTATGTACTCTCACTCCATGAGCCACCTTCACTTTGTCTTTAAACAGTTGAACAACTCTCTCTCTCTCTCTCTCTCTCTCTCTCTCTCATTCCTTGGCCGTATGCTCACTGTGATCATCGTCACTACCCTCACCTACAAAAAAAAAAAAAAAAAAAAAAATTATGGCTTCAAGCGAACGTACAGCTGAAGCTCCTCTCACTTTTGCGAAAAGGATATTCACTGCTGCAGGGAAAGTGGTGAGGAGGTGGGGGCAGGGAGGGGCGGCAGGAGGGTGGGGGCTGGGGGGGAGGGGAGCGGGGGTGATTTTGATGGGAGGTGCAAGTTCCCTGCCGTGACAGTAAACATCCTCAACACGTGTGTCACAATGGTACCCGCGCACACTCCCTGGCAAGTCACCCCGGGTGGGGTTGGGTGGTGGCGGGTGGATGGTGCGGGTGGAAATCGCGCGGAGGAGGAGATGTTTGCTTTATCACCGCCTCGGATCAGCCGGCGCGAGCGAAGCGGCCTTTGTGTTGTGTGGACCTGACGAAAAGGGGCGGGGATGGGTGTTGGGTTTCTGGTGTAGTCATGGCCTGCCTTAATCAACTTTTTTTTCTTTTTTTTTTGGATCATATACCCTTGTCCTTTTTTTTGCTTCGTTGTTGTTGTTGTGGAAAATGTCTTTCTTCTTCTGGTGTTTTCCAGTCTTAAGAAAAACAAAATACATATTATCGAAATAGCAAGTATTTGAGAAACACACATCATACAACACTTAAACCAGCTGACCATCCAAATACCGCGCTAACTTTTCTTTCACTTTTTTTTCCTCTCATAGAACCCGCGAGAATTTCTAGTGGGTTTGGAGCCACCATTATCTTTTTCTTTTTTTTCTCTCAAGGCCTGACTAAGTGCGTTGAGTTACGCTGCTGGTCAGGCATCTGCTTGGCAGATGCGGTGTAGGGTATATGGATTTGTCCGAACGCAGTGACGCCTCTTTGAGCTACTGAAACTGAAACTGAAACTGTACAGTGCAAGGATCAAATTTTAATTTTCTTCTCTCAGCGTGCTGAAGTGATCTTTTCACTGTGCTACTGCTGTATTGGATGCAGTTTATTTTTTCCGTCACTTCTTCGTATCTTTTATAATTAACTCACTCAGTACGGCCAGTCCTCTCTTCTCCTCTACACACACACATCGAATGTCCAGTGGGTGTCTGAATGACCCAACCTTTAGCTTCCGTCGTCAGAATTGTGGTATCTTTGTCAACATTCACCTCTTCAGTATAAGAACCTTCCGCTTGCAATATTTTGATGATGGTAATTGGGGTGAAACGCTGTTAACGTCGTCTCTTTCGCCGTTCGTATGGAGAGAATTAAACAGGAAATGGTTTTCATCTTCTGGGCCGTCGCTACAATTTGGACAAGAAAATGTTCCCACCACGTCTGCATCGAACCATCCCTTGTTGGCATTCAGTCTAAGTTCTTTCGGTCTAAGCTTGGCAAGACAGGTTTTATGCCGTTTGTTATGATCTTAACTCACTCAGTACGGCCAGTCCTCTCTTCTCCTCTACACACACACCTCGGATGTCCAGTGGGTGTCTCAATGACCCAACCTTTTAGCTTCCGTCGTCAGAATTGTGGTATCTTTGTCAACATTCACCTCTTCAGTATAAGAACCTTCCGCTTGCAATATTTTGATGATGGTAATTGGGGTGAAACGCTGTTAACGTCGTCTCTTTCGCCGTTCGTATGGAGAGAATTAAACAGGAAATGGTTTTCAGCTTCTGGGCCGTCGCCACAATTTGGACAAGAAAATGTTCCCACCACGTCTGCATCGAACCATCCCTTGTTGGCATTCAGTCTAAATTCTTTCGGTCTAAACTTGGCAAGACGCCGTTTGTTATGATCTTAATAGGTATACTTTGTTTGGGATACTGATTTGAATGAATAGAACCAATAATATCTATTGTTGCTATTTCTCGGCACATCTAAACAAGTCCAGATCCATGTTTTGTTATTTTCTTGATATGAAATATCCGTTTCTCTTTGACCTTCTCCTATTGCAGCAGTGACATCTCGTGTTCTTGTCAAGAGAGAGAGAGAGAGAGAGAGAGAGAAACTCAGAACTCAGAACTCAAAAACTTTTTTTTATTCAAGGATTAAGATTTTGGGCATGGCCCATTCTTCCAACCTGTCCTGGCTAATCTAAATCAGTTACAATAGCACACATATATTTAATGAAAAGGGGAGAAAGAGAGAATTAAAAAGAGAGGAAAAAAGAGAAAAAAAAAGTCCTACAGAAAGAATATAATAAAGAACACACACACACACACACATACGGATTGACAAAAGGATGAGAGAGAGAGAGAGAAACAGAGAGAGAGAGAGAGAGAGAGAGAGAGAGAGAGAGAGAGAAATGTGTCATCAGTATCGACAACCGGATGACTAAAGCCACATTGTTGTTATCATCAAATCCACCTACGACAGCTGTAATTAATACTTAAATGACTACTACCATCACCAGTATCACTTATACAACAGCTATTGTCACCATCATGATGGAATGAAATGAACAAATTCATGCATGCACACAAAATAGAAGAAAATGAAAGAAATCAAACAAGCAAACAAAACAAAGTGAATGAAAAGAAAATAGGACATAATAAGAACAAGACCAAAACAAGAACAAGGAGAAACAATAAAGACGGATCCAATAAGTTAGACATATAAATGCCCTCATTGTTACTTCGATATCTGAGTCATTTACGGTGGTAAGGATTGAAGATGGAGATTTGACTTGAAAGTAGGTAGAGAACTGCTTGTTTGTATGTGCACAGGGAGTGAGTTCCATAGGGATGCACCTGAAAATGTAAAACTTGTTTTGAACATACCAGTGCGGGTGCGTGGTAAATGCCGTACCGGCATGAGGCTCGGGTAAGTGAATGTAGATATTGTGGTGCTAAGTTATTGTGTACTTTGTACACAAGTAACGCTTTGTTGAATACTAACTGTTTTTTTGCAATGGAAGGATGTTTAATCTGGCTTGTTTCAGTCAAAAGTTGACAATGAAGGATCTGGTAAAATTATTTTGGCTGCTTTCTTGTGTCGGGAATTTAGCTTTTTAAGATGAACATCTGCAACACAGCTCCAGACTACAGATGCGTAATTAATGTGAGAAAGACAGTGAGCGTGGAAGAACATTTTAAAAGAGAGAGAGAGAGAGAGAGAGAGAGAGAGAGAGAGAGAGAGAGAGAGAGAGCCAGTGTGGTTATTTCATATGACCAAGTGTGGAGTGTGTGCATGCGCTGTGTGTGTGTGTGTGTGTGTGTGTGTGCGAGCTCGTGTTTGAGTGCAAGTAAATGACACAATCCAGTCTGATTTTGCAGGGGAAGTTACCATGCTGTAAAAATCATTTTAAGACAATCGCTTTGCTCTCCCCTGAAAATGCCACGCGCGAAGCAAATAATTCTTGGTCACACCGCCTGCAGATTGTAACGTTGATGTACAAAAAGCGTGTCCAACAGAATCGTTACAGAGCCACTCTGTTATTTGTCCTTTGAGTTACTTTCTGTCGTTTTCCCTTTTTTTTTGTCGCACTTGACGCAATACAGGCAATATTCCTTCTTCCCCAGAACGATACGTGACTGGAACAACCTGCCTGACACAGCTATAGCAGCAGACACCTTGGACACCTTTAAGTCTAGGGTGCCTCCCAGTCAGTAGTTAATTAGATAATAGGTCCCCTACCCCCCCCCCCCCCCGCCCCTCCCACCCCCCTCCTCCTCCCCACCCCCTCTCTTACCCCAATACTTTTTGGGGTTTTTTAAATTTATTTTTGGGGCCCTGCTGTCTTAGATCAGCAAGGGACCGGCTAGCTTGGAAGGGCGAAAAGTGAAGTGATAGTAGACCTGCCGGAGAACCCACTTAGAGTAGGACTAGGTTTTCATCCTCACTAATAGGTCTGTCGCTTTCTGTAGTTTGTTTTCCTTTCATCGCAACCCAACAAAAACGGCGTAAAAATCAAATTGATTATTGTGGCCGTCAACGCAGTGAAAGTGAAAGTGAAAGATTCTGGGGATATTACGCATTGAGTGTCAGTTTCAGTACCATTTGAAAGATGTGTCAGAGTGTGCTAACAGATCCATATGCGCTACACCACATCTGCTGAAAAAAATGACAGATGCCTGCTTGGCCTTCACATAACTCAACAGGCCTGATCAAGCCTTGTATGTCTATCTTAGGTTTGTGTAAGATAGCGACATGAAACGAAATATGGTCATTAGAGAACATAAACAAAAACAAGTTACTGCATTAGGACATTTGTATTTGTATTTCTTTTTATCACAACAGATTTCTCTGTGTGAAATTCAGGCTGCTCTTCCCGGGGAGAGCGCTTCGCTACACTAACAGCGCCACCCATTTTTTTTTTTGTTTTTTTTTGTATTTTTTCCTGCGTGCAGTTTGATTTGTTTTTCCTATCCAAGTGGATTTTTCTACAGAATTTTGCCAGGAACAACCCTTTTGTTGCCGTGGGTTCTTTTACGTGCGCTAAGTGCATGCTGCACACGGGACCTCGGTTTATCGTCTCATCCGAATGACTAGCGTCCAGACCACCACTCAAGGTCTAGTGGAGGGGGAGAAAATATCGGCGGCCAAGCCGTGATTTGAACCAGCGCGCTCAGATTCACTCTCGCTTCCTAGGCGGACGCGTTACCTCTAGGCCATCACTCCACATAGTGAAGGGAA
>NC_134895.1:48728385-48730885 GCF_041734735.1 Babylonia areolata | reverse complement strand
CAGCATGCACTTAGCGCACGTAAAAGAACCCATGGCAACAAAAGGGTTGTCCCTGGCAAAATTCAACAGAAAAATCAACCTCGATAGGAAAAACAAATAAATCTGCATGCAGGAAAAAAAATTTTTTAAATGGATGGCGCTCTCAGTGAAGCAACGCGCTCTCCATGGGGACAGCAGCCCGAATTTCAAAGAGAGAAATGTGTTGTGACAAAAAGAGAGAGAGAGAAAAAAAGAGAAATACAAATCAACAAAATGAGACAGAGGGACGAAGAGACACAGGGACGGAGGCAGACCTACAGAATGACACATGATGTTTGAGGAAAGACACAGGGACGGAAAGACACAGGGACTGAGGCAGACCTAGAGAATGACACATGACGTATGAGGAAAGACACAGTGACCGAGGCAGACATACAGAATGACACATGGCGAATGAGGAAAGACACAGGGACGGAAAGACACAGGGACAGAGGCAGACCAACAGAATGACACATGACGTATGAGGAAAGACACAGTGACGGAGGCAGACATACAGAATGACACATGGCGAATGAGGAAAGACACAGGGACGGAAAGACACAGGGACAGAGGCAGACCTACAGAATGACACATGACGTATGAGGAAAGACAGAGGGACCGAGGCAGACCTACAGAATGACACATGACGTATGAGGAAAGACACAGTGACCGAGGCAGACCAACAGAATGACACATGACGTATGAGGAAAGACACAGTGACCGAGGCAGACCTACAGAATGACACATGACGTATGAGGAAAGACACAGGGACGGAAAGACACAGGGACGGAGGCAGACCTACAGAATGACACATGACGTATGAGGAAAGACACAGTGACGGAGGCAGACCTAGAGAATGACACATGACGTATGAGGAAAGACACAGGGACGGAGGCAGACATACAGAATGACACATGACGTATGAGGAAAGACACAGTGACGGAGGCAGACCTACAGAATGACACATGACGTATGAGGAAAGACACAGTGACGGAGGCAGACAGACAGAATGACACATGACGTATGAGGAAAGACACAGGGACGGAGGCAGACAGACAGAATGACACATGACGTATGAGGAAAGACACAGGGACGGAGGCAGACCTACAGAATGACACATGACGTATGAGGAAAGACACAGTGACGGAGGCAGACCTACAGAATGACACATGACGTATGAGGAAAGACACAGTGACGGAGGCAGACATACAGAATGACACATGACGTATGAGGAAAGACACAGGGACGGAGGCAGACCTACAGAATGACACATGACGTATGAGGAAAGACACAGGGACGGAGGCAGACCTACAGAATGACACATGACGTATGAGGAAAGACACAGGGACTGAGGCAGACCTACAGAATGACACATGACGTATGAGGAAAGACAGAGGGGAAGAAGGTCTGAGAGGCTGAAGATTGCTTGACCATGATGTTTGTACATGAGAACGAAGAGGGGGGGGGGGGTTGCCTCTGTGTGTGTGTGTGTGTGTGTGTGTGTGTGTGAGAGAGAGAGAGAGAGAGAGAGAGAGGATGTGTGTCTTTGTCTGTGTCTCCGTGTGCGTGTCCTGTGTGTGTGTGTGTGTGTGTGTGTGTGTGTGTGTGTGTGTGTGCTCTGTGTGTGTGTGTGTGTTCTGTTAGTGTGTGTGTGCGTGTGTGTGTGTGTCTGTGTGTGTCTGTGTCTGTGTGTGTGTTTGTGCTCTGTGTGTGTGTGTGTGTGTGTGTGTGTTTGTGCTGTCTGTGTGTGTGTGTGTGTGTGTGTGTGTGTGTGTGTGTGAAATGTTGTTCCTTGTTATCCTTTTGCGTTATAGATCGTACCATATTATTGTTTCTTTTGTATTGCTTTTTTGCTGTTACTGTACAGGGCCTTGGGCGTTGGAAGGCGATGTATACATTTTCATTATTGTTATTATTATCATTATCATTATTAGTAATGGGAGGAAGGATTTTTTTTAAGTATATATATATATATATATATATATATATATATGTGTGTGTGTGTGTGTGTGTGTGTGTGTGTGTGTGTGTATGTATGCGTACGTGTGAAGCAATAATCAAGAACGCAAAGGGAAATGTTCGGGTGACAGAGAATTTCTCCCCCCTGGTCAACATAATATGTTCACCTCATATGACTCCAGCAATATTAACCACCACCACAGTTGAGAGAGAGAGAAAGAAAGAAAAAGAAAATTGTTGGAATGCTGATGATATATATCATCCAAAGGGTTGAGGTGAAACTGAGGTCTCGGCACATGACGGTTTGAGCAATGCAATGTATTTTGGGGTTGGGTTTTTTTTTCAGTCAGAAAAAATACGCATTTTGCCAGCAGCAGTTCCTTCAGTACCTATCCTTTTCACCTCAAGATGCCCTCAGCCTCCACCATCTGTCACATTCCCCAGTCCCAACTCCCTCCTCCGCAACACACACACCCATACACACACACACACACACACACACACACACAGCAATAGAACTGCC
>NC_134895.1:48725116-48728285 GCF_041734735.1 Babylonia areolata | reverse complement strand
CCATGTGAATCTTTACATGACGACCAGCTTTTGTTCAGGTAACAATGTCCATGTGAATCTTTACATGACGGCCAGTGTTTGTTCAGGTAACAATGTCCGTGTGAATCTGTACATGACGGCCAGTTTTTGTTCAGGTAACAATGTCCATGTGAATCTTTACATGACGGCCAGTTTTTGTTCAGGTAACAATGTCCATGTGAATCTTTACATGACGGCCAGTTTTTGTTCAGGTAACTGTCTGCCCTCACTGTCCATGTGAATCTTTACATGACGGCCAGTTTTTGTTCAGGTAACAGTCTGCCCTCACTGTCCATGTAAATCTTTACATGACGGCCAGTTCTTGTTCAGGTAACTGTCTGCCCTCACTGTCAGTGTGAATCTTTACATGACGGTCAGTTTTTGTTCAGGTAACTGTCTGCCCTCACTGGCAGTGTGAATCTTTACATGACGGTCAGTTTTTGTTCAGGTAACTGTCTGCCCTCACTGGCAGTGTGAATCTTTACATGACGGCCAGTTTTTGTTCAGGTAACTGTCTGCCCTCACTGTCCATGTGAACTTTACACATGACTGTCAGTTTTTGTTCAGGTAAGTCTTTCTGCCCTCAATGGCCGTGTGAACCTTTACATGACGGCCAGATTTTGATCAGGTAAGTATTTCTGCTCTATTTGTACGTTTGAACCCGTCCTTCTACTCTTAGAGCAAAGCCACCCATGTTTAAAGAATTTATGTTTGGAAATGTTGTTGTTTTTACTAAAACAATGGACTTTTCTTTAGATTTTTTTCTTTCAAGGAAAACCCTTTCATTGTCTTGGATTCTTTTACGTGTGCCAATTTCATGCTGCACACGGAACTTCGGTTCATTGTCTCAATCGAAAGAACTGACGTTAGCGATGTCTCGAAAAGAAGAAGAAGATGATGATGAGGAGGAGGAGGAGTTTCAGTCTCAGTTTCTTCTTTTTTTTTCTTCTTCTTTTTTTTTTTTTTTTTTTTTGCTGCCCCATCATCTGCACCGTTTCAGTGGCATTACTCCCACGCCGCTCATTTAGTTTGTTTCTCAAGGAGGCGTCACTGCTTTCGGACAATTCCATATGCGCTACAGCACATCTGCTAGGCACACGCCTGACCAGACAGCATAACCCCAAGCGCTAAGCTAGTCCTTGATGGCATTTATATATATTTGTGTACCTATCTGGCCCAACACTCGGCTTATATCACAGATTGACGTAAGTTTACATTTGGGCCAACAGCAAAGTGAGAGCTGTATTATCAGTGGTCTCCAGTCAATGGGAAACCATTTACAGCTTAGTCTTTTGTGAAGGACTATGACTCTCAAACTAGGAGGCAAAATTGCACTGGCTCTTAGTGCTGCAGCCTTGGAGGCTAGTTGGCCTTTGGGAACCATCCCAATGCCGACTGTCCTAAAACCCTCTTGGCCGAGAGAGTGGGGATGTACTTGGGCAAGACACTCTCCACTATAATCAAATTCTAGCCCAAATAGTCGGAACAGCAGTTGCCTCCTCTGCTGTTCTGATGGTCATAGTCGGACACGACTGACTATCATATATAACTGTATCAGATTTGATTTCTTCTACACACGGACAACACTTATGATGTCATAGGTTCTCTTTCTCAGTGCCCGAAGTGCGTGCAGCAGACTGGACCTCGGTTTATCGTCTCATCCGAAATGACTAGACGATCATTTTTGATTTCCCAGTCAAACATGGAAGAAGAGAGGGCAAGAAGGATTCGAACTTCCGAACTCATATCTTCATGGAGAGAGAGAGAGAGAGAGAGAGAGAGAGAGAGAGAGAGAGAGGTCTGAAGTCTGAATGGTTTATTGTTTAGGCCTTTCTGCCCGTGACAACAGGGGTAAGGGGGGGGGGGAGAGGGGGGGGAGGGACTTCCGTGTTAACATCCATTATAAAGAACAGCGTCAATATATGAACAGCAAACAAAGGGTAGAAAAGAGAGAAAGGACAGACAGAGAGAGGCAGAGAGAGAGATGGACAGAGAGAAGAAGAAAAAGACAAAAGATAGATGGGCAGATTGGTGTGTAATCATGCGTCATTAACTAAGGATAGACTTGTTTCTAAGAGAGAGAGAGAGAGAGAGAGGTTTTTCTCCAAATGTTTCTGTCTCAGGGTGGACGAAGGAACAATACCTCCAGAACCAACCCTCATCACTGGCACCATCACCACCACCACCACCACCCCCACAACCAATGCAGGTAGGCGTATCTTCTCATTCATTCGTTTGTTTGTTCTTTCATTTCGTTCATTCATTGTTTGTTCGCTCGTTGTTTCCTTTGTTCATTCGGCTGTTCACAAAACTGTTCGTTCCTTCCTTTCTGTCATTGTTTGATTGTTTGTATAGTGGGTTTTTTGGGGTTTTTTTTGGGGGGGGTTTGTTTTTTTGGTTTTTTTGTTTTTTTATGTACGCTTATATTTTACTTCATCAAGTTTTTGCGCCTTATACATATTAGTAGTAGTAGTAGTTCTTTTTTATGTATTTATCTATTATTTATTCACCGTTTTTGGGGGGTGTTTTTTTGTTGTTGTTGTTGTTGTTGTTGTTGGGTTTTTTTTTTGGGGGGTTGTTGTTTTTTCTCAAGGCCTGACTAAGCGCGTTGGGTTACGTTGCTGGTCAGGCATGTGCTTGGCAGATGTGGTGTAGTGTATATGGACTTGTCCGAACGCAGTGACGCCTCCTTGAGCTACTGAAACTGAAACTGAAACTGAAACTTGTATGCTCTTTCTTTCGTTTGTTCATTCGGCTGTTCGCTATCTTTTTCGTTCGTTCATTCATTCGTGTTTGTTCATTGCTCTGTTCATGCGATCGCTCTGTTCATTCGTTTATTCACTCACTTGATAATTTCTTCTTTCATGCACTTACACAGTCACTAACTCACTGATCCCTCATGTCATAGCACCGTGAAAGTTTGGTTGGTTGGTTTGTTTGTTTGTTTTGTTGTTTTTTTGTTTGTTTTTTGTTGTTGTTGGATGTGAACCAAAGCAAATCATCACCACCACCACCAACAACAACAACACCATCATCGTCATCATCATCATCATCGTCATCATCATCGTCGTCATCATCATCATCACCATCATCATCACCATCATCATTATCATCACAACCAACAACAACAGCACCATCACCATCATCGTTA
>NC_134895.1:48720116-48722616 GCF_041734735.1 Babylonia areolata | reverse complement strand
AGCGTGTGTGTGTTGGAGGACTGGGATGAGAGGATGTGGAGATTGGCGGGTCGTGTGTGTGTGTGTGTGTGTGTGTGTGTGTGTGTGAATCAGAACGTTGTATTTCCTGTGAAAGTCATGAAGATTAATTTGACCCCCCCCCCCCTCCAGCCCCCATCCCTTCTCCCCCAAAGAAAAAGAAAGGTTATCTTAATTTACGTTTACTTTTAGAAACATTCTGGTTTTTTCTCATATTGTGCATCATTGTTTTTGATCTCATAGTCATTCTTATTATTTATTATAACTCATGATGTATTTTGTCAAGCAAATGAGATTAATCTTCCACTTGATTGTAGTAATTACATTTTATGTTCTTTTTCAGCATTAATATCTCTTTTTTTTTCAAATTATGAAAACCTGCACGGAATTTGCTTGAAAGATTTCATGTTATGTTTAGATGTGCAGTTGAACAGGTATGCGTTTAGTCTCCACTTTCGTTATAATAGTTTAGAATATTACTGCTTTGATCACTGCAATGATCTTCATCTCAAATGCCCAAGCCTCCGTAGCCTATTTTCATCGAATGTTCCTTGATTTTGTCCTCCCAAATTTGTTTAAAACCAGTTACAAGGAGAATGCTTATAACTGTGAGTATCCATTCACTATTTGCATCATGTTGGTATTGAAATTCTTTTAGAACCTTACATGTGTGTGTGTTTCTTTTCACCTGCTTTATGTATCCAACAAATCAAAGTTTGACTTACTTTCTTTTAACAATAATTGAATTTTACTTCATTCTTCCAGAATGGGCAATGTCACGCTTTCGTGTGAACGAACACCTAACATTTGTGTACGTAATTGTTGTCAGAAATTTTCGTGAGGATATGTATCCTATACACATCTTTTGAATAACAAATCTGCATCAGATTATTTTTTTCCATTCAGTGAGAGTGGAAACTATTGTAAACTACTTTACAAACGCTCAGTATCATGTAAACGCCACCACCACCACCCCTCCCCCTGCCCCTCCCCATTTTTGAGTTTAAAATTGCGGATAGCGTAAAATTGTACACGCCCACTTCCCACTTTGACAACAAAACAAGAAACGAAGAATATTGTCATGAGCTAATGATAATTTAGTTTTTGCTTTGTGTGTGTTTTTTGCTGTTTTGTTTTTTTGTTTGTTTTTGCATGTTATAAACAGTGGGGCACGTTTCTGCATTCTCTTACCGTGAATGCCATTTCTAGTTTATTTAACATCATCCTTTATTACATCTTTGGAAAGTGTGTGATCTCCTGTACTGTCTTCAGCCACTCCGCTGATGTGTGTGTGTGTGTGTGTGTGTGTGTGTGTTAGAGAGAAGGAGAGAGAGAGAGAGTGTGTGTGTGTGTGTGTGTGTGTGTGTGTGTTAGAGAGAAGGAGAGAGAGAGTGTGTGTGTGTGTGTGTTATAGAGAAGGAGATAGAGAGAGTGTGTGTGTGTGTGTGTGTGTGTGTGTGTGTGTGTGTGTGTGTGCATCGTGTTGCATTTTTATATATGCTTATAGTTATGCCTATAGTTATTCCTATTCTATTCAGCTCTACTGGTAGTGCTTGAAGCCAAACATTATCGAAAAGCAGCAATGAAATCTATCTTTCTGGTTTTTAGTGCATAACAAACTAATTTGTTTCATACAAAATAATATTATGGTCCGTTGGTGTTGTTGTCTGAGTGACTGTTTTTGTTGTTGTTGTTGTTGTTGTTGTTGTTTTTTAATAGATACATAACGCTCGTCTCTATGGCTATGCAAAATTTAAAGTTCTAATCATTTTAAGGTTTTGAAAGTTGGTTATTGATGAAACTGTTTCCGTATAGCTCGCGTTTGTGCATCCATTAACGTGATCACTCTATAGTATCCCTGTTCTTGGTAGAAATCCAGTTTTGTAAAAAGAAAATTTAAATAAGGATAAAGAAAAGAAAAAAAAGGAAGATTATTTTCCTCTTGTTTTCCATCCCCGTATTCTCTCAGAAATAATACTGAATGTATTTTGAATACTTGCATAGATATGATGTTATAGGGTCGTTTTATTTGGCATCTTTTTTTACTCACTTGTGTAAAAAAAAGTGAGTCTATGTTTTAACCCGGTGTTCGGTTGTCTGTGTGTGTGTGTGTGTGTGTGTGTGTGTCTGTGTCTGTGTGTGTGTGTGTCTGTGTGTCCGTGGTAAACTTTAACATTGACATTTTCTCTGCAAATACTTTGTCAGTTGACACCAAATTAGGCATAAAAATAGGAAAAATTCAGTTCTTTCCGGTCATCTTGTTTAAAACAATATTGCACCTCTGGGATGGGCACAAAAAAATAATAAAATGAAGCCTAATTATATGCAAACTGCATTTACTGTTATATTTATATTTTTTGTATTCTCTAAACTTGGCACTTTGATCTGATATTCTGACCCAACAACAAGAGCAGTCATTATTATCATTTTTTGTTCAAACAGGAACTTCTTTTGCTAAGCATGGAAGTTTTATTTATTTGCA
>NC_134895.1:48692616-48715116 GCF_041734735.1 Babylonia areolata | reverse complement strand
TCGTGACAAAGGTATTTATTCAGACTTTTTTCAGTGTCCAAGAGGGGTTAAACAAGGTTGTATGCTAAGCCCACAGCTGTTTTCCTTTTACATCAAAGAATTGGCATTGGAGTTATAAAAGAAGGGTAGACATGGAAACAAATCATATCTGGTGCAACAGAATTGTTCTTAATGCTATTTGCTGACGATGTTGTTCTCTTGTCTGACACACCCATAGTGTTACAAAGTCAATTAAATGCCTTTAAGCAAGAAACAAACAGACTACAACTAACAGTAAATCTCGATAAGACCAATATTATAGTTTTCCGCAATGGATGTCATCTTTCGACTCGTGAAAAATGGTGCTGTGGTGATAGGGAAATAAAAGTAACCAATACATATAAATATTTAGGAATGTTATTCACAACAAAAATGAGTTTGATGCCTAGTGGGATAGGTATAAATGGATTTATTCATTTAAATCAATATTTCAAACAGAGAAGTACATTAAGATTATAACAAATAAATGGCATAAAATCTGCTTTGCGAAGCTCAGATTGAGAGCAGTTGGACTGAATGCTCACAGAAGATGGTTCGATTCAGACGTAGCAACATCTCCTTGCCCAAAGTGTGGGGAAAGCCATGCAGAAGATGAAAATAATTTCATATTTAACTGCAAAAGATACGATGAATTACGAAAAAAAAAACTGCACCATTTTCAATACAGCTCCAGCGCAGAGAAAAGATTTGTTCGGCATACTGATGACAGAAAATGAAGATATGATACTTTCACTTGCAAAATATGTATCTGAGGCAATAAATATACGGAAAACGTCCATCATCGGTCCAAATACTCATTAATCAATTAAAAATTAGGATGGGTTCTATGAGGAAAAAAGCATAGATAAAAAAAAAGAAGGGCTACATTCGGATGGTCAGTCTCGACATTGTAATTATTTGATGTGTTCGTATTGATATGATGGGTTTTGATGTTACATGCGTAAATATTTATTTTTCATTTATATGTAATTTAGTATGTGTTTGTATTGATATGATGTGTATCAATGTACATGCGTAAATATTTATTATATGATTTATCTGCACTTTGTTTTCTGTGTACTGTCCAAACCTTGGAGACGAACGACTGAAAAAAAAGGCAAATTACCACCTGTCACATGTACTTTTACAAAGTGCCAAAGTGTCGCAAAATCTCTTATTAGTTCATGTTGTTTCAATTCCGTTTAGTTTTTGTTTTTTGTGAGGTTTTTGTTTGGGTTTTTTTTTTTGGGGGGGGGGGGGGGGGGGACTGGGGGTTGTTGTTGTTTTTCCCTTTCTGTTCCCTTTCATCTATTTTGCACCATTTTGTTCTGATTTGTAACCTGCTATGTCACCAGAGCTTTTCAGCTAATGACATAAACACTTCAGTGTTCAGTATCTTTCTCACTCTATTTCTCTGTCTTTCTCTTCCGCATACAAACACTCGTACACAAACATAAACACACGTACACACGCATCTTTTTCTTCTCTGTGTTTTCCTCTCTCTCTTTATCACTCTTTCTTTCTCTCTGGCTCTCTTTTCCTTTCTCTTTCTTTTACTTTTTTTTCCTCTTCCTCTCTCTCTTTCTCTTTCTTTGTATCTTTTTTTTTCTCTTTCTCACTGTCTCTGTATCTGTCTCTCTATGTCTGTCCCTAAAAGACAAATTGCAAGAACAGGCAATGCCAAATTCTTTATCCTCGAGAAATAGATATTTTGAATCTTAAATCTTGTATCTGCCTGTCTGTCTGTCTGTCTGTCTGTCTGTCTGTCTGTCTCTCTCTCTCTCTCTCTCTCTCTCTCTCTCTCTCTCTCTTGTGGTAATTGTTTTGTTTGATTTTCATGATGTTTCCGTAATTGTTCTGTTTGATTCATCCATGCATCTATTTGTTATCATCTATTTGATTTGTTTTATCCCATTCATTTATTCATACTTATTTCATTTGTTATAGTGTGCGTATGTATATGTATGCGTGTGTGAGGGCATGGTGTAAAGAAGCTTATCAATTCTACCCCCAATAAAACATTTTGATTGATTGATTGACTGATTGATTTATATGGATACTGATATAGTGCCTATCCTCGGTCGGAGACCAAGCTCAAAGCGCTTTACAAACACGGAGTCATTTACACAACAGGCTGCCTACCTGGGTAGAGCCGACTGATAGCTGCCATTGGGCGCTCATCATTCGTGTTCTGTGTCAATCAATCAGATTTCAGGCACGCACACCTACACACTCAGACAAACATTAACATTTAACATTTTACGTGTATGGCCGTTTTGGTTTATTTACCCCGCCATGTAGGCAGCCATACTCCGTTTTCGGGAATGTGCATGCTGGGTATGTTCTTGTTTCCACAACCCACCGAATGCTGACATGGATTACATGATCTTTAACGTGCGTATTTGATCTTCTGCGTGCGTATACACACGAAGGGGGTTCAGGCATTTGTCCTCTCTCTCTCTCTCTCCCTCTCTCTCTCTCTTTCTCCTTGGCTTGTTCTCTATGCATTCTCGTTCCAGATCCAAAATGTCAAAACCGGAGGAAAACGTGAGCTAAACTCAGTTCTGTGTAGGTGCTAAAAACATGGTGTGTCGTCATGCTTATATTAGAGCCTGAGCCTTTTCTTCTTGGCAAATCTTTGCAGAGAGGGCATCACTTGTTGGCATGGACGTAAACTAAGCGTTACGATTTGTATTTGTATTTGTATTCCTTTTTATCACAACAGATTTATCTGTGTGAAATTCGGGCTGCTCTCACCAGGGAGATCGCGTCGCTACACTACAGCGCCACCCATTTTTTTGTATTTTTTCCTGCGTGCAGTTTTATTTGTTTTTCCTATCGAAGTGGATTTTTCTATAGAATTTTGCCAGGAACAACCCTTTTGTTGCAGTGGGTTCTTTTACGTGCGCTTAGTGCATGCTGCACACGGGACCTCGGTTTATCGTCTCATCCGAATTACTAGCGTCCAGACCACCACTCAAGGTCTCATGGAGGGGGAGAAAATATCGGCGGCTGAGCCGTGATTCGAACCAGCGCCCTCAGATTCTCTCGCTTCCTAGGCGGACGCGTTACCTCTAGGCCACCACTCGTATTATCTGTCTATGTTTGTATTTTTTTGCCCTTTGTCTGTGAAATAGTGAGATGTGCTAACAGTAGATAGTTTTGACAAACTTGTCCCATTCATGAAACCTATATATGTGTAACACTAGACAGTTACTAGTTACTGCAGTCTCAATCTGTGATATTCATGTCCGACATGTCAGTGTTAAATTTGTCACGCAGCTGTATCCACAGTCAGCTGAAAATGAGAGACGTTTGGGGTTGGTTTGTTTGTTTGTTTGTTTGTTCTTTTGTCTTATTTCAAGTTTGTTGTCCGTTGTTGCACTTTCGGTTTCAGTTTAGTAGCTTGGGAAATGATCCCTCTACGCTACACCACAAACGCTGGCACCAAAACAATGCCAGCAGCATGTGCCTGACTTTACAAACCCAAAAGCACTATTCTTTTGTTCGACCAGTTCAAATTAATGTTCAGATGTTTGTAATTGTTCCATCTGTTTTCTTTTCCATGACTAATGGATTGGTAATGTGATCCATGACTAATGGATTGGTAATGTGATCCATGACTGATGGATTGGCAATGTGATCCATGACTGATGGATTGGTAATGTGATCCATGACTGATGGATTGGCAATGTGATCCATGACTGATGGATTGGTAATGTGATCCATGACTGATGGATTGGTAATGTGATCCATGACTGATGGATTGGCAATGTGATCCATGACTAATGGATTGGCAATGTGATCCATGACTGATGGATTGGCAATGTGATCCATGACTGATGGATTGGCAATGTGATCCATGACTGATGGATTGGCAATGTGATCCATGACTGATGGATTGGTAATGTGATCCATGACTAATGGATTGGTAATGTGATCCATGACTGATGGATTGGTAATGTGATCCATGACTAATGGATTGGTAATGTGATCCATGACTGATGGATTGGCAATGTGATCCATGACTGATGGATTGGCAATGTGATCCATGACTAATGGATTGGCAATGTGATCCATGACTGATGGATTGGTAATGTGATCCATGACTGATGGATTGGTAATGTGATCCATGACTGATGGATTGGCAATGTGATCCATGACTGAAGAGTAAAATGATGGTTTGAAGTGTTTTATATCAGTCTGCCCAGAATAAACTGAGCTTGTGCTTACTGACGTTGTTTTGCTGTTTGTTTGAGCAACATGATGTGATGTGAAAAATGTAAACGTTTCAATTGATGAACATATATGCTTGCATGTGATGAGAGAGAGAGAGAGAGAGAGAGAGAGAGAGAGAGAGAGAGAGAGAGGAGAATGAGGAGGTGGACGAACACCAAGTACGGGAAATAACTGCAGTAGACAAAAATCACACCCCACTAAACACGATTTTCTCCCTTGGCTCGTTTCACTGCACTCGTTGGCTTTTTGTAGCAATCGTCGCAGCTGATTTTGGGAGGAAAGCACGTGTACTGGAGAGCGCGCGCAACCCATAAAATCATGTTGCAGTACTCCTCCCCTTCCCCCCCACCCCCTCTGTACACCCCTCTCCTCCCTGAGGGCGTGACTGAGGTCCTGTGTGCAGCACTGACGCACTGGGTGTGAGAACTCGGAATGACTGATGACTGGTACCCTGGTAGCACTGACACCCTGGCGCTACCAACAGCGGAGGGCGAACCGTCACAAATCTCCGATTCGCTGATGACACTGACGGGCTGGCAAGCTGCCAAGAACTAAGAAAACTGGTGAACCGACTGGACGAAACATTGATCAAGTACGGAATGGAGATCGACGCCAGGAAAACGAAACTCATGACAAACAGCAGTTTCAGTTTCAGTTTCAGTTTCCTCAGGGAGGCGTCACTGCGTTCGGACAAATCCATATACGCTACACCACATCTGCTAGGCAGATGCCTGACATCAGCATAACCCAACGTGCTTGTCAGGCCTTGAGCGCATGCTTATATATGTGTGTACATGTCAGAGTGGTTTTCTTATTGCATCATTTTGCCAGAGGACAACACATTCGTTGCCATGGTGTTGTTTTTTGTTTTGGTGGGTTTTTTGGGTTTTTGTTTGGGTGTTTGTTTGTTTTTGTTTTTTTTTTTTGTTGTTTTTGTGGGTTTTTTGTTGTTGTTTTTTTTGCTTGTTTTGTTGTTGTTGTTGTTTTGTTTGTTTTTTGGGTGGTTTTTGTTGTTGTTGTTGTTGTTTTGTTTGTTTGTTTGTTTTCAGTGCGCCAAGTGCGTGTTGCACACGGGACCTCGGTATATCGTTTCATCCAAATGACTAGACCTCAGTTTGACTTTCCAGACAAACTTGGGAGAAAAGGCGAGATCGAGCGGGATTCGAACCCACACCCTCACGGATTCTCTGTATTAGCAGCTGAGCGTCTTAACCATTTTGCCACCTTCCTCCTAGAACAGCGAAGACCACATCCAGACCAGGATCAGTGACAGTTTCAGTTTCAGTTGCTCAAGGAGGCGTCACTGCGTTCGGACAAACCATATACGCTACACCACATCTGCCAAGCAGATGCCTGACCAGCAGCGTAACCCAACGCGCTTAGTCAGGCCAGTGACAGCGGTCAACAGCCTGAAACAGTGAGGCCGTTTAACTCACTCAGTACGGCCAGTCCTCCCTTCTCTACACAGACCCCTCGGATGTCCAGTGGGTGTCTGAATGACCCAACCTTTAGCTTCCGTCGTCAAAATTGTGGTAATCTTTGTCAACATTCACCTCTTCAGTATAAGAGCCTTCCGCTTGCAATACTTTGATGATGGTGATTGGGGTGAAACGCTGTTAACGTCGTCTCTTTCGCCGTTCGTATGGAGAGAGTTAAATACCTTGGTGCCCAAAGGAGGGTCCAAGACCAAAATACTGGCTGAGAATTGCGCTGTCTGCAACAGCACTGGTAAGACTGAAGCTCTTATGGACAGACAAGGACACCAGTCTCAGAATAAAACGCTGAAACTCCTACGTACACTGGTTATTATATTTTGTTGTATGCATGCGAGTCCTGGACTCTTTACAGCAGAGCTTCAGAAAAGGATGCAAGCAGTGGAAATTGGATATTTCACGAGACTCCTTGGCATCTCCAATACAGACCACACAACAAAAAATAATTAAAGAAGAAAGAAAAACCACCAGACAGCACGTTGGTTGGTATTTGTATTTGTATTTCTTTTATCACAACAGATCTCTCTGTGTGAAATTCGGGCTGCTCTCTCCAGGGAGAGCGCGTCGCTACACTACACTACAATCCATTTTTTCGTGTGTTTTTTCCTGCGTGCAGTTTTATTTGTTTTTCCTATCAAAGTAGATTTTTCTACAGAATTTTGCCAGGAACAACCATTTTGTTGCCGTGGGTTCTTTTACGTGCGCTAAGAGCATGCTGCACACGGGACCTCGGTTTATCGTCTCATCCGAATGACTAGCGTCCAGACCACTACTCAGGGTCTAGTGGAGGGGGAGAAAATATCGGCAGCTGAGCCGTGATTCGAACCAGCGTTCTCAGATTCTCTCGCTTCCTAGGCGGACGCGTTACCTCTAGGCCATCACTCCACTTATGAAGACTTCCTGTCCGAAGTGAGACAAAGACAGAAAATGAGATGATTTGGACACGTGATCAGATCCAAAGCTCTCCAAGACCATCCTTCAGACAAGTGCAGGGGAAAATGACGAGGCATACAGCGAAAGAAGTTGGCAGACGACATCACTTTGAAGACGTGATGACGCATTCAGCAGTGCAGCGCCCCCACAACCAGACCAGGTGGCATGACCAATGACATGACAACTGCACCTTCTGCTCTCTATCATGGTTCAGTTTCAGTTTCATATTTTCAGAAAGGCGTCACTGCGTTCGGGCAGATCTATATATATACACGCTACACCACATCTGCTAAGGTGATGCCTTATCAGCAGCATGAACCAACTCGCAAAAGTGTGTGTGTGTGTGTGTGTGTGTGCGTGTGTGTGTGTGAGAGACAGACAGACACAGAGAGAGCGTTAAGAAGGAGAACTATATGGAGCGTCAGAATAACGTCAAACGACTGTGACAAATTTCCTACTGGTCAGTGCAGCAATCCTGCTGCATGTTCATACCTGCATTTCTTTCTTTGTGTTGATTTACCTTGGGATTTGATATTTTCGTTTGAAAAATAGAAGGTGAAGAAGAACACATGCACCCCGTCCACTTAAGAACACTTAATTCAATAAGATGTAGAAGTGTCATATCTCTCTCTCTCTCTCTCTCTCTCTCTCTCTCTCTCTCTCTCTCTCTCTCTCTCACACACACACACACACACACACACACCTTGTATTCATTAATAAAAATCGACGTTAAACTGACAAGTATAGTCTTCACTTCCGCCGTGTCTGTTCTAAATGGGTACTTTTTGACTCACTTGTGTAAACAAAGTGAGTCTATGTTTTAACCCGGTGTTCGGTTGTCTCTGTGTGTGTGTGTGTGTCTGTGTGTCTGTGTGTCTGTGTGTCCGTGGTAAACTTTAACATTGACATTTTCTCTGCAACTACTTTGTCAGTTGACACCAAATTTGGCATAAAAATAGGAAAAATCCAGTTCTTTCCAGTCATCTTGTTTAAAAACAATATTGCGCTTCTGGGATTGGCACAAAAAAATAAAGAATGAAGCCTAATTATATGCAAACTGCATTTACTGTTATATTTATATTTTTTGTATTCTCTAAAATTGGCACTTTGATCTGATATTCTGACCCAACAGCTAGAGCAGTCATTATTATCATTTTTTGTTCAAACAGGAACTTCTTTTGCTAAGCATGGAATTTTTATTTATTTTGTAAAAAGGGGAAATTACTCTGTAATGCTAGTGGAGTTAATTTGCTTTAAACTGATCTTTCTCATCTTAAACATTACATTTTGAAACAAGAGAGGCAAGGCCTTCAAGACTCACTTGTGATGCACTTTTTTTTTTTAAATCCAAGCTTTTTATGCATTGAGTATAATTTCAAAATGTAATGTTTAAGATGAGAAAGATCAGTTTAAAGCAAACTAAGTTCCCCAGCAGAGTGATTTCCCTTGTTCTGCTATCTACACCAAAACGTTTGCAATAAATAAAACTTCCATGCTTAGCAAAAGAAGTTCCTGTTTGAACAAAAAATGATAATAATGACAGATCCTTTGCTGGGTCGAATATCAGATCAAAGTGCCAAGTTTAGAGAATACAAAAAATATAAATATAACAGTAAATGCATTATACTCAATACATAAAAACTTGGATTTTTTTAAAGTGTATCACAAGTAGATCTTGAAGGCCTTGCATTTCTTGTTGTTGTTTTTCTTGTCACATTCATGGAAATTGTCACATCACAGTTACAGTATTTGATCAATGGCACGCCTCGTTTGTGAGAGGGGCGGGGTGGTGGTGGTGGGGTGGGGTATTGGCAATTCATTCTGCCAGAAAAAAAGTGGTACATGGCACTAAATGACACAAAACATAAACAGAATAAGTTATATCTTATTTTCCATGACCTGGGTGATACAAATACATGGGATATAACAATATATTGTGTGCGGGGAAGGGGGTGAATAATGCTTCATGTTTGTTATCCGGCTTATGATCAATTTTTCTTTCTTGATATTTACTATGTGTTCCGAAAGTAAACTCCTTGGGCTTATTTTCAAGATTAGGTGTAAATGCTCAGAAGAAGAAGAAGAAGAAAACAGAAAAAAAGCGTCACTTACCACACAAACCGGAAGTGTTGTGGAAAAAAAGGGTCAACGTCAGACGTTCAGTTTCAGTAGCTCAAGGAGGCGTCACTGCGTTCGGACAAATCCATATACGCTACACCACATCTGCCAAGCAGATGCCTGACCAGCAGCGTAACCCAACGCGCTTAGTCAGGCCTTGAGAAAAAAATAATAAAAAAAATAAAATAAGTAAATAAATAAATAAATAATAGATATATACATAAAAAAGAACTACTACTACTAATAATAATATCTATAAGGAAGGACTGTGAATACTGATTCACTGAAAAACACCAAATGGCAACAAAAATGTTGTCCCCTGGCAAAATGTTATGCTTATGCTCAGAAAGCCATCACACACAATAACAAAACGTGCTTCCATAGAACGGTGTCCAGCATGTCTGTCAAAGCAGCGGAGACTTGTTACTATGAACTGTTTTGTTTAGGGGGACATGTCACAAGGAGGAAGGTGGCAGAATGGTTAAGACGTTCAGCTGCCAAAACAGAGAGTCCGTGAGAGTGTGGGTTCGAATCCCGCTCTCGCCCTTTCTCCCAAATTCGACTGGAAAATCAACCTGAGCGTCTTGTCTTTCGGATGAGACGACAAACCCAGATCCCGTGTGAAGCACGCACTTGGCGCACTGAAAAAGAAACCATGGTAACGAGAGTGTTGTCCTCTGGCAAAACTCATTGAAAATAAATCCACTCTGATTGGTATACAAATATATAAAAATGCACTCAAGGCCTGACAAGCGCTTTCGGTTATGCTGCTGTCAGGCATCTGCCTAGCAGATGTGGTGTAGCGTATATGGATTTGTCCGAACGCAGTGACGCCTGGTGAGAAACTGAAGCTGAGCATGTCAAGGAACACAGGAACAGCCTGTCACCAAAGTCATCACCACCCTGATTTGTGAAAGTCACTTTTGCAGTTATGACACTAAAACGTGGCAAAGAGACTTTGCGTGTCTTATCAGTCAACACGAAATCATTCATACAGTCGACACATTACAGTACAACACATCACAGTACAATACACATAATTGTAATACAGCATGACATAGCACAGTAGAGTACAGTACAGCACAGCCCAGTAGACCTACAATTCAATACAATTTGACAGGCCAACAAAACGATAGGCCTACGAAACAATACAAAAACCCATGCTTTGACTCGTTCGTTTTCCGACAGAAAGTGGGCAGCAAAAATTTCTCATGAGAGAGAGAGCAGCGTGATTGTCCCCAAACAATCCACATCATGAGAGAGAGAGAGAGAGAGAGAGAGAGAGAGAGAGAGAGAGAGAGAGAGAGAGAGAGAGAGAGAGAGAGAGAGCAGCGTGATTGTCCCCAAACAATCCATATCATGAGAGAGAGAGAGAGAGGAGAGAGAGACAGAGACAGAGAGACACAGAGAGACAGAGAGAGAGAGAGAGAAAGCAGCGTGACTGTCCCCAAACAATCCACACCATGAGAGAGAGAGAGAGAAAGAGAGAGAGAGAGAGAGAGGAGAGAGAGAGAGAGAGAGAGAGGAGAGAGAGAGAGAGACAGAGACAGAGAGACACAGAGAGAGAGAGAGAGAGAGAGAGAGAGAGAGAGAGAAAGCAGCGTGATTGTCCCCAAACAATCCACATCATGAGAGAGAGAGAGAGAGAGGAGAGAGAGACAGAGACAGAGAGAGAGAGAGAGAGAAAGCAGCGTGATTGTCCCCAAACAATCTACATCATGAGAGAGAGAGAGAGAGGAGAGAGAGACAGAGACAGAGACACAGAGAGAGAGAGAGAAAGGAGCGTGATTGTCCCCAAACAATCCACATCATGAGAGAGAGAAAGAGAGAGAGAGGAGAGAGAGACAGAGACAGAGAGACAGAGAGAGAGAGAGAGAAAGCAGCGTGATTGTCCCCAAACAATCCACATCATGAGAGAGAGAGAGAGAGAGAGAGAGAGAGAGAGAGAGCAGCGTGATTGTCCCCAAACAATCCACATCATGAGAGAGAGAGAGAGAGAGAGAGAGAGAGAGAGCAGCGTGATTGTCCCCAAACAATCCATATCATGAGAGAGAGAGAGAGAGAGAGAGAGAGAGAGCAGCGTGATTGTCCCCAAACAATCCACATCATGAGAGAGAGAGAGAGAGAGAGAGAGAGAGCAGCGTGATTGTCCCCAAACAATCCATATCATGAGAGAGAGAGGGGGAGAGAGAGAGAGAGAGAGAGAGAGAGAGAGAGAGAGAGAGAGAGAGAGAGAGAGAGAGCAGCGTGATTGTCCCCGAACAATCCATATAATGACCATGTTCTGCACCATTCACAAATACACAAGGCCGTCACAAACCACAACGTAATGGCCCTTCCTATCCGGATATCTGAAGTGTTTTGTCAAGGGATCGGCAAAAAGGTAGATTAATCCCTCGGCAGACCTGTGACATTCGACACGTTCGGCCTGGCCCCCTACTGTGGATAATCAAAACATCACACCATTGCTTTGATTAATCATGTTCCCTCGGAGCAAGGCCGTCTGACCATTGCATGCTCATGTGTCTTTACCGATTGTTGTTGGAGACATTTTTGACACACACAAAACAAGAGAGGCAAGGCCTTCAAGACTCACTTGTGATACACTTTTAAAAAAATCTAATCGTTAAAATGTGTTCTGTATTTGTTATTATAAAGCTTCGGGTTAAAAGAAAAAGAAAAAAAAGTTCTAACGGCAGATTCGAACCCCGCGTGTTCGGGTGAGAAGAAACTGTCTTACCCATTACACTATCAGGGCTCCTGAGGCAATGAGTTATCAGGGCAATGAGTTATTATACAACCTTTTCTTTCTAAGTAGCATATTTTTGTATTCCCTTCGTGCTGCACAGAATAAATCCCTGTCACATGTGTGTGTGTGTTGTGTGTGTGTTTATCAGAGTGGACTTTTTCTACAGAATTTTGCCAGAGCGTAACCCTTTATGTTGCCATGGGTTTTTCTTCAGTGCGCCATGTGCGTGCTGCACACGGGACCTCGGTTTATCGTCTCATACGAATGACTTATACACTCACTTTGATTTTCCAGTCAAACTTGGGAGAAAAGGCGAGACCGGGAATGGAACCCAGACCCCCACGGGACACTGTGTTGGCAGGTGGGTGTCTCAACCATTCGGCATCTTGCTCCAGGGGTTCAGATGGTACCCAATGACTCATTCATTTTGATGAGAGACGACGCCGCATCATGAAGAGAGCAGTGTCCTGCAAACAGAACACGTGGCACAGGAACCATAGATATATGTGATAGTCAGTCGTGTGGCCATCAGAACAGCAGAGGAGGTAACTACTGTCCCGACTATCTGGGCAAGAATTTGATAATGGAGGAGAGTGTCTTGCCCAAGTTACATCCCCACTCTCTCGGCCAAGAGGGTTTTAGGACATCCGGCGTTGGGATGGTTTCCAAAGGCCAGCTTGCCCCCAAGGCTGCAGCACAAAGAGCCAGTGCAACCAGCCTCCTAGTTTGAAAGACTAAGCTGTAAATGATTTCCCAATGCAATGGAGAAACCCTTGATAATACAGCTCTCACCTGAACCATTAATAGCGTAGGTATATGTAACATAAAGTGGCATAAAGACGTTTGAAAACAAGAGAATGCTGGCCATTAAGGAGAAGCGTGAGCGAAGGAAGCAGGGCTCAACTTCTGGAGACGTTTTCCCTTACAACACCTGTGGGAAGTGCCGCGCATCCAGAATTGGCCTCTTCTCCCATATGAGGACACACACCGACAGATAAGCCTGCCTGCCTACTCATCCGTCGGACCGACGGGAGACTCCATCATCATGTAACACATCCTCCTCGCCTCTCCCTTGTGCATGTTGGATCGGAAGAGACATGTCTGCACATGGCACCGAGCGCAGCGACTGAGCAGTGATGCAGGGTCTCCTCTGTTGTGTGGCTACATGGCGGCCAAACGGAAAGAGTTCATCTGGGATTGCTGGTGCTGGCACTGCAACAGAACAAGTGTGGGTGTTAATTAAAGGTCTTTGGGGAGAATGGAGAAGAGTGACCTGAAGATGATAGCCAGTGATACGAAGATTGGGGATGCCGGGGAGAAGGAGGGGGGGGGGGGGGGGGGGCGTCATTCTGTTGGTATTATTGTTGGTTTTGTTTTTTGTTTATTGTTGTTGATTTGATTTATTAGATATGAATGTCTCCCTCACTGAGTCTCATCACAGAACTGTGAATTCAATTAAATCATGACGTTTCTTTTTTTTCTGTTTTCGTTTTTCTTTGATTTTTCTTTTCTCTTTTTTCCCTTTTATTGAACAATGACATTTTCAAACACAAAGCACTCGACAGACATAACGTCAGTTTCAGAGAGTGCATGATTGTAAAGATTTTGAAGATGGAGCAGGAGAATGTGTGCCCTTTTCTTTGTGAAAAGGGATATTTCTTCCCCTGCTGCTCATGTCATGGCCCATCCTCATGCATATATCTGTCTGTACGTCTTCACAAAGATGGACACTTTTTCTTGCAGTTTGATGACATTTCTTACTTCCCTCGCGCTCCATTTCAGCTGCGCCACCAGCAGAATATGACATATAGTAAGTAAAATGAACAACGAACGGGAAACAGAACATTATCTGATTCTTAAACCTTTCGTACTTTGTTGACTTTTTTTCTTTCTTTTTTTTTTTTTTTTTACTTCTTATATGATGAGCCCTACCAAATCTTTAGCATTCATTTTCGTACATCTGGATGTTTAGATGAAGGGAAGGACCCCATAAGATGTGTGTGATGCTGCTGCCACAAAAGCTGAAAATTCAAGGAATTATATAATTGTATATATATGATAGTCAGTCAGTGTCCAACTATGACCATCAGAACAGCAGAGGAGGCACCTGCTGTTCCGACTATTTGGGCTAGAATTTGATTATAGTGGAAAGTGTCTTGCCCAAGTTACATCCCCACTCTCTCTGCCAAGAGGGTTTTAGGACAGTCGGCGTTGGGTTGATTCCCAAAGGCCAACTAGCCCCCAAGGCTGCAGAACTAAGAGCCAGTGCAACTTTGCCTCCAAGTTTGAGAGTCATAATTCTTCACAAAAGACTATGCTGTAAATGATTTCCCTTTGACTGGAGAAACCATTGATAATACAGCTCTGACTTTGAGCCAAGGAATTATACCTGCTCTCTAAAGGCAAGGCAGTATGCAGATCATGCCCCAGTCATGGCAGCCATCTTGAATAGCGACCACACTACACAAACGACCTGACGAGGATGCAGTAAAATGTTGATAACAATGGAAGAGGCTCTTACAGCTCCTGAAGTAATCAAGTCAAAGCGAACTTTAAATTTCTTTTCATCCAATATAAGATTGGAGTATCAACTAAAGTGAACATTATAGTCAAATCAGTACTGAATTTCGTGCAGCTTTACAGAAGTAACATTTATGTATATGATATCTACCAGTTCAGTTAACCAACGCAACTGTACACAAAAATTGAAACGAAATAAGATAGCTTGTCAGAGAACAATACCAAGCTTTGAAGAGGAGGAGATCTATTTGTAATCGTATACAAGTCTTTATTTGTCGCACTAAAGCTTCAGCAAGCACAGATTTGTTGCACTCTCCAATTTTCACTTAAAAAAAAAAAAAAACGAATCCAAAATGTTGAAGATTTCACCCCTGTACTTGGTGAGTTCAGGGTAATGATGTGTATGTCTGCGATATACCTGGGGGATATATCTGCTTATACACTGAGGGCGAATGACTTTTTTTTTCTTGGACTACGTCGTGCACAATGGAGATCCAGCTATGTGAAATCAGTGCTTTGAATAATACAGGTACGTCAAAAAACATTGAATTCTCGGCCAATGGTTTCCATGCCTTGCAAGCCCTCCCGGCACTACCTCCCCCCCCCGCTCTCTCTCCCCCTCCCCCCCTCCCCAGGGTCTGATCCCCGTGTGGAGTCCTCTGCACGTCCTCCCTGGTCGTGTTCAGTCCGGCACAGCTTGTTTGCGTCCTGCTCCGTCCTTCTTCTTCATGCATACTCACGTTCGTCGACGCTTGTGTACGCACTTAGATGCGCGCGCGCGCGAACACACACACACACACACACACACACACACACACACGCACGCACGCACGCACGCTCGTACGCATGCACGCACACACACGTACGCACGCAAACACACACACACACACACACACACACACACCTTTCCTCGGATCAATCAGCCATCCACCTTCACCACCACTAAACAACCCCCTGTTTGTACACTCCTCCCGACCTCCCACTTAACCCCTCCCCTCCCCCCACCCCACAACACCCCTCTTCACCACCACCACCACCACCACTACCCCATTTCAACCCCCTTCTCCACCCAGCCCTCACCTTCAAGAGGCAGTCCAGGTAATCATAAGATCGTTCAAGAGCCGGGTCAATTTCCCCCGTCTGAAGCTGTTGGGGTGGGGGGTGGGGGTGGAGGTGGGGTCTGGCCACCCAGTATAAAAACTCCAGCCACTTCAGCCCGTACTGGGAAGCAAACAGCGTCAGCCTGCATGTGTGGTTTGCGTGTGGGGAGGTAAAGGTCAGTGTAATCAACACCACCACCACCACCACAACTCCTGGACACTGGCTCGCTCCGAGAAGGCAACGCAGAGGCAGCAGCGGACACTGTCAGTGATCCTGGTCGATCTCTTGGACCTTTGGCTGGCTTGGCTTTTCCCTGCGGCCACACAAACAGTTTATACATTTTTTCTCCACTGAAGGTGTGAGTCCACATAATACTGGAGCCTAATGAACCTGCAAGGTGGGTGTAGGTGCCAACAGGTCGTTAAACTCCACAGCCCCCTGCACCTGCAAGGTGATCAGCAAGAAACACATCCACAGCGCGCCATGGTGAAATGCACACTGACCTGTGGCGCTCTCATGGAAAAAGAAGTTGGAACTCGTACGCTATATATCTGAGACACAAGGAAGAGAAAAAAGGGAATATATATATATATATATATATATATATATATATATATATATATATATCAGCCTTATGTGACTTGGTTACATGATCACGAGCATAAATGGTGGCGCTCTCAGAAAGCAAGCTGTTCTGATGTGTGAAGTTTTCCAGTCATTTAAAAAATTGTCTGGCGTTCTCAGAAAGCAAGCTGTTCTGATGTGTGAAGTTTTCCAAACAGTCATTTAAAAAATTGTGATCATTGTATGATCGGCGGGAAATTGTGTTTGAGATGTCAGCAATACAGTTAGAAAAAGGTAGGGAAGGCCAGGAGAAACAAACAGTTGAGTCTTAAATTTCCAGCAGAAACATCTGCATCCTTAAAATGAAAGGCTGAGTCGTACATGTGTTGTAACACCGTGGAGAAAAGTTTCCAGTTCAGGTTTCATTTCCATCCAAGGATTTGTTTTTCCTTTTGGTCTTCGCACATGATTGACCGTCATTGAAGAGTTTCTTGTGAAGAAAAAAAAATCACATTTGTGGACTTTGTGATGAACTACAGGCATAAACACCTGTCTTAACTCTCTCCATACGAACGGCGAAAGAGACGACGTTAACAGCGTTTCACCCCAATTACCATCATCAAAATATTGCAATCGGAAGGCTCTTATACTGAAGAGGTAAATGTTGACAAAGAAAACCACAATTCTGACGACGGAAGCTAAAGGTTGGGTCATTCAGACACCCACTGGACATCCGAGGGGTCTGTGTAGAGGAGAAGAGAGGACTGGCCGTACTGAGTGAGTTAAAGAAAATAACTCTGTGCTGATGTGTGAAAAGAACTTCTTCATCTCATGAGAAAACTGCGACAAGAAATTTGCTGTGTGTGAACCGTTGCTGATGAGATATTCATGTACACAAATGTTTTCCTACTTTTTTTCTGAAGCGTGTTGGACAAATTAATTAAGTCTTAAGTCATTACTTCAAATAAAAGTGAAACATATGCAGTGTTGCGCTTGAAAATCACAAATGACGATACTGTCCGCTCAAACTGCCGAGAAAAGTTGTGTACAAACCGAGAAAAGTTGTGTACAACTTGATCAGGTGATACCAGACAAATGCTCTTTAAAGTTGATGTTTTGACTTTGATCAACGGAAACAAAATAACAATGATTAGTACATGTCTGTAGAAAGTTTGTATGCTAACAATAATAAAAGTGCGTGAACACTTTTTTTTTTTCGTGAATTCCCACCTTCACAAACTGACGAACGTCTTCACTCGGAGTGATCAGACTTTTTTGCCTTCGTGCACCCAGCTCCCACCCCCACCCCCACCCCCAACCCCACCCCGTAAACCATCATGCCCCAGAAACACGTCCATCTAGGAGCAATGGAAAACGTGAAAAGCATCAGTCACAACAGAAGCCGTGTCGGTGACACAGGCGTCCACCATCTTCCAGAGGGATCGTCCTACTTCCAGGAAGTCATGGCGGAGCTTCTCCCCAGCCACCACACTTCTGGCCTGTCCCCCTCCTCCTCCAGGCGTCGTGCGCACGCGCGGCACAAGCACGTGCAACAGGGGAAGGCAGAGCTCTGGACTAGATCGGACTCTGTCTTGGTGGAGGAAGACGACGAGGAGGACAGGCTAGAGGAACAACAAGAAGAGCAGGAGGAAGAGGGGAAGAGGAGCAAAAGGAAGAAGAAAAAAAGGAGGAGGAGGGTGAGGAGGAAGAGCCGGGGAGGCGGATCCTGCACGGCAAGTGTCACTGCTACTTCGTGGAGCACGGCAACGTCACGGGGCTGGCCGACCTCCACTGTCGGCACGAGCACCGCGCCTCCCCCTCCCCCTCCCCTACACCCCGCACTCCTTCCTCCTCTCCGCGAGTCTCCCGCAAAGCCACCACTACCACCACCCACACCCACACTATCTCTCCGTGCTCCTCCCCGAGAATATCCTCCCACAGGGCTTCCACCCCCTCTTCCCCCTCCCCTTGCCCCTCCCCCTCCTCCCCCACCTCCACCTCTCCTTACCTGTACCGCAAGGCTGTGGTCCTCACGCCCTCCCCGGACGGGTCTCCAACAGGGAGGCCCAAGTTCCAGACCCTCCGTCAGCATCATCAGCATCAGTACGGCTCCTCGCTGCTGCCGCCCCACCTGGCCCACTTTGACGAGTTCCGCGCCCGCGCTCACAGTGACACGGCCGTCATGGCTCGGCTGTCCAGCTTCCGGAAAGCCACCCGCCTCTCCGCCTTCATCAAGCCCTCCTCCCCCACCTCCACGACCTCTCCTCTACCCCCGTCACCTTCCTCAGGTGGTCACCACGTTTGTCCACTATCATCGAGGTCGCCCACCCGGAGTTCTCCTTCCCCTCCTCCCCCTCCTCTGAAGCAGCTTCCTGGTGACGTTGAAGGTCTGGCGGACAGGGTCTCCACGTCTCTGCGAGTGTCTTCTTCCCATCGACAAGGAGTCCGCGGCAGTGGAAGGAGTGGTGGCGGCATTGGTCTGGAGGTCTCGCCAGGGACTGAGGGTGGTCGAGGGAGCAGGCAGGTGTCGCCCAGGGCGGTGTCCTCGGAGCAGCTGCACTATGTGTACGACCAGCTCCTTCAGGCGCGGTCCAGGGACACCAGGTCTGGCGATGTGGAACGGGAACAGACGCGTCCATGCTCAGCGACTGATGTCAACAAGCCTTGAAGACTGACACTGGGACGTTCGTTCTTCAACTTAGTTAACGTCTTTTTGATAATTATTACACGAAGCCTTGTGTGTGTGTGTGTGTGTGTGTGTGTGTGTGTGTGTGTGTGTGTGTGTGCACTACCCACCTGGAACATTCAATTTGTTCAGCTGTACCCCTTATTTTGTTTTGATTTTTGTTTTGTTTTTTTCGTGTTTCTTGTTGTTTTGTTGTTGTTGTTTTTTTTTTGGGGGGGAGGGGCTGTGGTGTGGTGGGAGGGGGATGAGGGGGGAGGGTGTGGATGGGGGGAAGGGTTGGGGGGTCCGCATCAACATGACACTGGAATCCTGCCGTGGCTGTCAACGCTCCAGCATTGAGATATTTAAGGTGTGGGTTTTGGTTTTTCTTCAGTGTAGGATGTATTTCGAATGCCGGTAGTTAGGGGGGGGGGGGGTGCGGGGGGGGGGGGTTGTTTGGGGTTTTTGTTCTGTTTTTTGTTGTTGTTGTTTTTGTTTTTGTTTTCTGGTGTTTTGGGTTTTTTTTTTTGTTTTGTTTTGTTTTGTTTGTTTGTTTGTTGTCTGTCTGCATGTACCTATGCAGTTGGTAGTTAGGTGGTTAGATAGGTAGGTAGACAGTTTTGTTTATTTGTTTGTACATGTGTATATGTATGCATCTGGCTATATGTGTGTCTCTATTTCTGTCTGTCTGTCTGTCTATCTGTCTGCCTCTCTCTATCTCTCTCTCTATCTATCTATCTATCTCTGTGCTCTGTGTGTGTGTGTGTGTGTGTGTGTGTGTGTGTGTGTGTGTGTGTGTGTGTGTGTGTGTGTGTGTGTCAACGGGTGTTAAATTTGTGTGGGTGGACATGTACACACCCAATGATCTGATAAACGGTGAAATTGACAGATATCCAAAACATATGACTTTGGTATCCATTGTATTCGTTACCGGTCGACATTGTCACAGATGGAAGAGTTTCGGTTACCTCGTAAAGCTATAGGTTGTTTTGGTTTTGTTTGTTTGTTTTTGCTTCTTTTTTTTGCTTTTTTTTTTTTTTTTTTGGATGAATTTGATGCTATAGAAAAAAACGAACGTCTGGGATTCTGATGTGTGTAATTGATTGTTTGAATATGGGGTTGGTAATGTATGGGTAAATGTCGATGCATTTATTATATCCACTGTTTTTCGTCATTGCAGATGACAAAAAATGGCACGAACATTATGCAGACTAGTGGTAGATTTAACATGTTTCGAACTTTTTGTGGTACCCTTTTTTTTTCTTTTTTTTTTCTTTTTTTTTTTACATTTATTTGCATATTTATCATCATTGTTGTTGTTTTTTGTTGTTGTTTTTAATTTATTTATTTATCTATTTATTTTATTTTCATTATTATTATTTAGTTAGTTAGTTTGTTTGTTTGTTTTTTAATTATATTATTATTATTTAGTTAGTTAGTTAGTTGGTTTATTTTATTTTATTTCCTCTTTTTTTCCTTTTTTTGTCAAGGCCTGACAAAGCGCGTTGGGTCACGCTGCTGGTCAGGCATCGGCTTGGCAGATGTGGTGTAGCGTATATGGATTTGTCCGAACGCAGTGACGCCTCCTTGAGCCACTGATACTGATACTGCGGTACCCATGAAGTAAAACCTTATATTCTGTGTTCTACAGACAAATTCTTGAAATATATAACGAGTAGATTTTGATTTTTGGTATCTGATCTGACTGTACATCATCACAGATGCACAGTAGGTATATTTTGGTGACAGAAATTAAATTTGTTCATCATGTAAAGAATTTAAGGAATATGAGCTTCATTTTATCTTGTGTTGTCCAGCTCTAAGTGATCTCAGACAAAAATGTAACATTCAAAATATTGCCGGCACTGATCTACATGCCTTTAAATCAAGTTTGTTGGTATCGTCCATTAGATATAGTAATGTTCGGAATATTGTCAATCATCTTGTACATTGCGTTTTAATAATTATAGAGATAATGTATTATCTTGATAATATGATCTAAACATCAATTCCATTAGACTTGATCATTGATATGATATATACATAACTTTTTGCGATGCCTGTGATCTGCTCATGGGAGGCTATAGCTTAATTATGAATAGATTATTCATATTCAGTCATTTTGTTTCTGTCTGTCTGTCTGTCTGTCTGTCTCTCTCTCTCTCTCTCTCTCTCTCTCTCTCTCTCTCTCTCTCTCTCTCTCTCTACCATGATGTGTGCATATGACCTCGCGCAGAAAGGGTATATTGCGGAATGACTGTATTTTCAATGTCTTTTTTCTTTTCTTTTTTTTTACATCTTTACCTTCTTTTTCTTTTTTCTTTTTTTTCTCAAAAAGCACACAACTCAAGTTTCTTTGTCTGCATGTTCGTTTGTTGTTGTTGTTGTTGTCGTTTTTCTTCTTTTTTACTTTTTTTTTGGGGGGGGGGGGGGTTGGGAGGGGGGGTGGCAGTTCGATTCTGTAAAATGATATTCAAACTTGGCGCTGTTGTGTAGCCACCCCGAATTTCACACAGAGAAAATCTGTTGTGGCAAGAAAAGAAATACAATACAATACAATACAATACAATACAACTTGAAATGATCACACACACACACACACACACACACACACACACACACACACACACACACACACACACACACACACACACACACACAGAGTAAGGGAGAGGCAGACAGACAGACAGACAGACAGACAGACTGAGAAAGATAGACAGGCAATGACAGAGACATAGATGTTCTTACAGGTTGATGTCTGCATTACCTCATGTCATGCACCAATCAAATAAATGCATGTTAATGATTGTATCCACATTCACATTTGCCTCCCTGTTTGCCTATATTTCAGTGTGTGTGAGTGTGTGTGTGTGTGAGTGTGTGTGTGTGTGTGTGTGTGTGTGTGTGTGTGTGTGTGTGTGCGCGCGTGTGTGTGTGTGTGTGTGAAAACACGCTTGTGCGTTTTTGTGTTTGTGTGTATGTAGATTCTCTCTCTCTCTCTCTCTCTCTCTCTCTCTCTCTCTCTCTCTCTCTCTCTCTCTCTTTCTCTGTGTGTGTGTGTGTGTGTGTGTGTGTGTCTGTCTGTCTATCTGTCTGTCTGTCTGTCTGTCTGTGTCTCTGTCTCTCTCCCTCTCTCTCTTGCTCTCTCTCTCTCTTTCTCTGTGTGTGTGCGTGTGTGTATGTGTATGTGTGTGTGTGTGTGTGTGTGTGTGTGTGTATGTGTGTGTATGCATATAATCATCAATACTTAATGATAAGCAATAACTGATAAATGTTTGTTCCCTCAGCTGACGGTCTGGACCACTGACTTAATCAAAGTGTCATGTGCCAAGGCAGAGGCATACCGCATCCAAACACTCAGTATGTTGATGAATACACATACATAGCACAACGTATATCTTCATGATTCCGTCAGGCTCTCGGGCAGCCAGTGGGGAAACTGACATTGACTGACAGGTGATGAGGACTTCCGCAATCCAGCTGTTTCTTTTCTCATCTTTTACGTGTACATGGACATTTTAACCTGAGAACACACACACGCGTACACACACGCGCGCGCGGTGGGGATGGGTGGGGGGTGGGGGGGTACGCAACTGAGCACGCACGCCACACTTTCAGAGAGAGTTATGCAGAAACATGCACACACATGCAATTATACATGCGCGGCGTGCGGCGCACACACACACACACACACACACACACACACACACACACACACACACACACACACACACACACTCAATCACTCAGACTCACAGATAGACAGAGACACGTATAGCAATCAATGATCTTTTCTTTTCCTGTGTATCCCATGTACGTATGTTCTCCGTGACAAAAACAATAATGTTCACGACAACTCACTTCTCCACTGATGACAAACTGAGGACACAACACTCACTGTGACAGGTGGTGCACTTCACACACACACACACACACACACACACACGCTTGACAAGACACAAGCTGACACTCATCACAAACTAACCGACGGCAACTAGCCATTCGCACGAATGCACAAACACGTGTGCCGCGCGCGCACGCACACGCACGCACACACACACACGCACACACACACACACACACACACACACACACACACA
>NC_134895.1:48685116-48687616 GCF_041734735.1 Babylonia areolata | reverse complement strand
CACACACACACACACACACACACACACACACACTCCCATGCAGAAAACATGAATTGACCGGCATGCATGTGCAGCCATAAAAAAGCCTACACACACTTGCAACGTGTGCGTGCATGCGTGTGAGGGGTATAGATAAATCAAACATTTATCAGTGCTGTATGACACTTGAACATGACTCACTCTCATGTAGTTTTCTGTCAGTCCTGTTTAATCACACAGTGCATCTTTGTCACACAAATTATGTGTATGTGAATACCTGTAGAGACCAGAGCACTAATGCACATTCACCTGTGTTTGTGTGTGTGTGTGTGTGAGTGTGTATGTGTGAAGTGAATGAGTCAGTGAGATAGAGAGACTGATAAAGTGTGTGTCTGTGGCTGTTGTTGTGTGTGAGTGTGTGTGTGTGTGAGAGTGTTTTCTTGTTTTTGTTGTTTTGTATGTGTTTTTTTTGTGGGTTTTTTTTTTTTTTTTTCATAATCATTATTTATTTATCTATTTATGTACTTATTTACTTATTTATGTACGCTTATCTGTTATTTATTCACCTTTTTTTTTCTTTTTTTCTCTTTTTTTCTCCTGAAGGCCTTACTAAGTGCGTTGGGCTACGCCACTGGTCAGGCATCTGCTTGGCAGATGTGGTGTAGCATATATGGATTTGTCTGAACGCAGTGACGCCTCCTTGAGCTACTGAAACTGAAACTGTTGTTGTTGTTGTTGTTGTTTTAGGGGGTGAGGAGGGGATGTTGGTGGTGGTTTTTTTCACTGCCCCATGACCTGCACCATTTCAATCAGTGGCATTACTCCCACACACACCTCTTCCTGCGCCCACCATACACAGCCACACCTCATTCATTTGCCACCATCTCAGCGGCAGAAGTCCACAGGGAACTGTCAGTGTCATTCAATGTTATTGAAGGCCACCCACCAGAGGAGACCCTGCGCTGCTGCTGAGTCACTTGAGGTGGTGATCACTAACTTGTGCCTGTTCTTATGGAATCAAGTTATTATTATTATTATTACTACCTTTTTTTAAAAAAAATAAAATTATTATTTATTTATTTATGTACGCTTATAGTTGACTTCATCAAGTTTTTGCGCCTTATACATATTATTTTTAGTACTAGTAGTTCTTTTTTTATGTATTTATCTATTATTTATTCACCCTTTTTTTTTTTCTCAAGGCCTGACTAAGCGCATTGGGTTACGCTGCTGGTCAGGCATCTGCTTGGCAGATGTGGTGTAGCATGTATGGATTTGTCCGAACGCAGTGATGATGCCTCCTTGAGTAGCTGAAACTGAAACTGAAACTTATGGAATCAGCACACGCGTGACACCACCTGCTCAGCCCCTGCTCTTTTGGTTTTGATTCATTTCTTCCATTCCACAGTTTGCATGCTGCAGTTCTCATGTTCACACATGAAATGTAATCCATACATGGACTTTTTTTTTTTTATCTTACGTCCATTTTTAATTGTACCTCACCATCCAGGCAGCCATATTCAGTTTTCAGAGCTCCACATGCCAGTTCACTATGTTTATCATGGCAACATCATTGCTTCTCTTGCACAGGTGAAATCATCGTGAAATAGCCAGGAGGAGATTTTAAATGTCTTCAGAAAGCCGTGATGGAACACAGGTCAGGGATAGAGGGGACGATGACGGAGGAAAAGACGGAACCAGCTCTGCCAGTGGTTCCGGTGACAAACATTGTGTTGAGGAATCCCTGAAGAAACAGACTTGGTTCTGGCCCAACACCACAAGGTATTGTATAAAAGATAATAGTGATGTTTTCTGAGTGATTGCGCTCTACAAATTGTGTTTAATTTTTGACTCACTTGTGTAAACAAAGTGAGTATGTTTTAACCCGGTGTTCGGTTGTCTGTGTGTGTGTGTGTGTGTCCGTGTGTCTGTGTGTCCGTGGTAAACTTTAACATTGACATTTTCTCTGCAAATACTTTGTCAGTTGACACCAAATTTGGCATAAAAATAGGAAAAATTCAGTTCTTTCCAGTCATCTTGTTTAAAACAATATTGCACCTCTGGGATGGGCACAAAAAAATTAAAAAAAGAAGCCTAATTATATGCAAACTGCATTTACTGTTATATTTATATTTTTTGTATTCTCTAAACTTGGCACTTTGACCTCTTATTCTGACACAACAACAAGAGGAGTCATTATTATCATTTTTTGTTCAAACAGGAACTTCTTTTGCTGAGCATGGAATTTTTATTTATTTTGCAAACGTTTTGGTGCAGATAGTAAAAAAGGGAAATTACTCTGTAATTAATGCTAGGGGACTTAATTTATCACAAGTGAGTCTTGAAGGCCTTGCCTCTCTTGTCTTTCTTTATGTTCTCAAGGCCTGACTAAGCGCGTTGGGTTACGCTGCTGGTCAGGCATCTGCTTGGCAGATGTGGTGTAGCGTATATGGATTTGTCCGAACGCAGTGACGCCTCCTTGAGCTACTGAAACTCTTTATGTGGTTGTTTTTGTTTTTAA
>NC_134895.1:48600116-48680116 GCF_041734735.1 Babylonia areolata | reverse complement strand
TGTTTTTTTTATTTACCCCCACCTTGTACGCAGCCATACTACATTTTCATGGGTGTGCATGCTGGGTATGTTCTTGTTTCCGTAACAAACCGAACGCTGACATGGATTACAGGATCTTTAACATGCATATTTGATCTTCTGTGTGTGTATAGACACGAACAGCAAATGCCACTGAGAAACTCATGCCACTGTTGACAACTTGCAGGCAAGCAGGTAGCACCAGGTGTGTCCGCATCTACAGGCAGCGGAACGGCTACAGCCTGTCGGCGACGGAGACAGACAACCCGTTTGCTTCTGTGCAGGACCTGGTGGGGTTTTACGGCCATCGTTCTCTGTCCTCCTTCAACAAACGGCTGGACGTTTGTCTCACCCGTCCTTTGCCCAAGGTTTGTGGAGAGCATTTCTTTCTGTGGATAGTTGGTCGGTTGGCTGGTTGGTTGGTGTGGGGTTTTTTTGGGTTTTTTGTGTCTTTTGTTTTTTGTTGATTTTGTTCTGATGGCAGGTTATTTTGGGGGTGGTTTTGTTAGATTTCAGTTGCAGGTCAAATTCAAAAGACTTTATTAAAATCTGCTTCAAACAATATATTTTTTAAAAAAATGAATACCTAAAAAATATATATGCATTTATATCACGTATTTGAGAAGGGGGGGGGAAGGAGAGATATAGGAGTGGTGTAAAACAATAGGTCAAAGGCCAGACAGGGCAGTGTGGGTGTCGGCCCAGCCTTCAATCAGTTATCTTTTCACAGAGACCCACCGCAGGGAATGGCACAGCCAGTCATCCACGATTTTCTGGACACCCAGGGTTGTCAGATGACAGATGGGAATCACATGTTATTTACTTCTTCACACTTTTTTGTCACTGATCAGTTGGCTGAGTTCTTCATAGAGGAGGCAAACTGGATGCACTGACAGCAGGCATCTGTCGGATCCGTTACAACCAGGAGGAAGGGAATGCCATCCAAGCACTCTCTCTTCTAAACTGGGATGCTCTTCAGTGCAAGAAAAGCTAGACGGCTCACTTTCTTAGAGCTTGATTGACTTTTTATCCTCTCTCTTCTAAACTGGGATGCTCTTCAGTGCAAGAAAAGCTAGACGGCTCACTTTCTTAGAGCTTGATTGACTTTTTATCCTCTCTCTTCTAAACTGGGATGCTCTTCAGTGCAAGAAAAGCTAGACGGCTCACTTTCTTAGAGCTTGATTGACTTTTTATCCTCTCTCTTCTAAACTGGGATGCTCTTCAGTGCAAGAAAAGCTAGACGGCTCACTTTCTTAGAGCTTGATTGACTTTTTATCCTCTCTCTTCTAAACTGGGATGCTCTTCAGTGCAAGAAAAGCTAGATGGCTCACTTTCTTAGAGCTTGATTGACTTTTTATCCTCTCTCTTCTAAACTGGGATGCTCTTCAGTGCAAGAAAAGCTAGATGGCTCACTTTCTTAGAGCTTGATTGACTTTTTATCCTCTCTCTTCTAAACTGGGATGCTCTTCAGTGCAAGAAAAGCTAGACGGCTCACTTTCTTAGAGCTTGATTGACTTTTTATCCTCTCTCTTCTAAACTGGGATGCTCTTCAGTGCAAGAAAAGCTAGATGGCTCACTTTCTTAGAGCTTGATTGACTTTTTATCTTGACAGAACCCATGTGTGTTGTTTCTGGGACCGTTATTCACTTACATGACTACTAGAGTTGTGGTTGTTAATCTTACACTAAGCCGTTTTGTTTTCTTTTACAGGATTATATCAGACAATACGCATGCTATTTTTGGATATATTTTGTTTGTTTTCTGTCTGGGTGACATTCTGTGGAGGTTGGAATAGACTTTTTAATGCATAAAAATTATTATTATATTCACTTTGAAATGACTGAATAGCTATCTAGATGAAAAATATTTGGGGGGAAAGCCGGGATTTAGAATCCATATTCATTTTCCTTCACAAAAATTGTACTTTCATTCACTATCTGCTATAGTTTTTGTGCTAGATTTTTGTTTTTATTATTACCTGTGAATCATCAAAATTTCCTGGCAAGGGGAGATCCCTTTTTTTTTTTTTACAAAATTCTCTGGCTCTGAACTGGTTAAAAAGCTGTACATATGTAAACATATGCATGCATGCAGACAACGTGCATACATGAGTGTGTGTTGTCAGGCGGCCAGTGGTGGAGGGACCAATATGGAGTGTTCAAAGAGCTGTATGATATATAAATACATGCATGCATGCATACAGTGTGCACACACAAGTGTATGTTGTCAGCCGACCAGTGGCAGAGGAACCAGTTCAGTGTGTTGAAAGAGCTGTATCATATGTAAATACATGCATGCAAGCAGACATCGTGCATACGTATGTATGTTGTCAGCCAACCAGTGGCAGAGGAACCAGTTCGGTGTGTTGAAAGAGCAGTGTCATATGTAAATACATGCATGCAAGCAGACATCGTGCATACGTATGTATGTTTTCAGCCAACCAACGGCAGGGGAACCAGTTCGGTGTGTTGAAAGAGCTGTATCATATGTAAATACATGCATGCAAGCAGACATCGTGCATTCGTATGTATGTTTTCAGTCAGCCAGTGGTGGGGGGAACCAGTGAAGAATTACAGAATGTTCAAAGAGCTCTATGATATGTAAATACATGCATGCATGCAGTCAATGTGATACATATGTAATTTGTCAGCCCTGCTGGGAACCATCCCAACGCTGACTGTCCTGAAACCCTCTTGGCCAAGAGAGTGGGGATGTAACTTGGGCAAGACACTCCCCACTGTGATCAAATGGGGGGGGGGGGGCTGTACAGTGTTCAAAGAGCTGTATGATATGCAGATCTAGATATGCATGCATGCATGCATGCAGACAATGTATTACTCTTTTTTTCTTCTTTTTTTGTCACAACAGACTTCTCTGTGTGAAATTTGGGCTGCTCTTCACAGGTAGAGCGCGTCACTACACTGACAGCGCCACCCATTTTTTTTTATTTTCTTTCTGCCTGCAATTTTATTTATTTTCCTGTCAAATCAGATTTTTTTTTTTCCAGAATTTTGGCGGGAACAACCCATTTGTTGCTGTGGGTTCTTTTAGGGGCATGCTGCACATGGGACCTCAGTTTATCGTCTCATCTGAATGACTAGTGTCCAGACCACCACTCAAGGTCTAGTGGGTGGGGAGAAAATACTGGCGACTATGGGATTCTAACGAGCGCACTCAGATTCTCTTGTGGGCGTGTTACCTCCTTGTGCAGAGGCAAATGTGCATACATAATATGTACATTGACAGCCAGGCAGGGGTGGGGGGAGCCAGTACTGAGTGTTCAAAGAGCTGTATGATATGTAGATATATGCATACCGTGTGCATACACGTATACGTTGACAGCCGGGCAGTGGTGGTGGGATCCAGTACAGAGTGCTCAAAGAGCTGTATGATATGTTAATATATGCATACGATTGTGCATACATAATGTATGTTGTCAGCCAGCCATTAAGGGGGGAGGGGGGGTGTGTGGGAGCCATTACGGAGTGTTCAAAGATCTGTGTGATATGTAAATGTATCTAATTATATGCATTCAATGTGCATACATAATGTATGTTGACAGCCGGCCAGTGGCGGGGGGAGCCAGTACGGTGTGTTCAAAGAGCTGTACGACCTGAGTCAGCAACAGCTGTCGGCTCAAACCCGCCTCTCCGTCCTCACCCAGCAACGCTCTCACCTCTGTCAGGTCAGCACTTCTGTCTTTTTGATGATGATGATTCTTCTTCTTCTTCTGCGTTCACTCGTATGCACACGAGTGGGCTTTTACGTGCATGACCGTTTTAACCCCGCCATGTAGGCAGCCATACTCCGTTTTCGGGGGTGTGCATGCTGGGTATGTTCTTGTTTCCATAACCCACCGAACGCTGACATGGATTACAGGATCTTTAACGTGCGTATTTGATCTTCTGCTTGCATATACACACGAAGGGGGTTCAGGCACTAGCAGGTCTGCACATATGTTGACCTGGGAGATCGTAAAAATCTCCACCCTTTACCCACCAGGCGCCGTCACCGTGATTCGAACCCGGGACCCTCAGATTGACAGTCCAACGCTTTAACCACTCAGCTATTGCGCCCGTCGTCTTTTTGATGATGATGATGGAGTCTCCCATCAGTCCGACGGATGAGTAGGCAGGCAGGCTTATCTGTCGGTGTGTGTCCTCATATGGGAGAAGAGGCCGATTCTGGATGCGCAGCACTTCCCACAGGTGTTGCAAGGGAAAACGTCTCCAGAAGTTGAGCCCTGCTTCCTTGGCTCACGCTTCTCCTTAATGGCCAGCATTCTCTTGTTTTCAAACGTCTTTATGCCACTAGAGCACAGCATCCTCCAGCGACAGCGGTCAAGGGCATCAGTTTCCCAGGAAGCGATGTCTATGTCACAGGCTTTGAGGTTTGTCTTCAAGGTGTCCTTGAAGCGCTTGCAGGGTCTTCCAATTTCACGGTGGCCTTCCTTCAGCTGACCATACAAAAGCATCTTCGGGATCCTGCTGTCTGTCATGCAGACAACGTGTCCTGTCCAGTGTAGCTGGCACTGGATCAGCAGGCTTTCGATGCTGGGCAGGCCGCTCCTCTCTAGGACCTGGAGGTTGGAGACCCTGTCTTGCCACTTTATGCCGAGGATCTTTCATTGGCATCTCTGGTGAAACTGCTATCATAATGATGATGATGATGATAAGAATGATGATGGTGATGATAGTAATAATAATGATGATGATGATAATAACGATGTTGATGATGATGATGATGATTATTATAGTAATAATGATATAATGATGATGATAACGATGAAGGTAGTAATTGTGGTAACAATAATGCTAATAGTAACAAGGAAAATAATAATGATGATGGTGATGATGATATTGATAGTGATAGTGTTGATAATCATTATTATATAATGATGATGATGATGATGATAGTAATTGTGAGAACATTAATGCTAATAGTAACAAGGAAACTCCTCCTACTACTTCTGCTACTACTATTACTGCTACTACTAATGATAAGAAGAATAGTAATAGTAATAATAATGATTATGATAAAGGTGATGATGATGATGATTAGAATAATAATGATTATAATAAAGGTGATGATGATGATGATGGTGGTGATTAGAATGATAATCATAATAATGATAGTGATGATAATTATGATGATAAATATTCATGCTGCACTGAACTTTGTGCAGAGAGAAATGAAAGTGCTTGTGTGTGTGTGTGTGTGTGTGTGTGTACATGTGTGCAATTGCGTGTGTGTGTGTGTGTGAAGTTATGCAGGGACTGTTTGCTAATGTTAGCTGCACCTGCCATGATGAACACGGAAAGTACAGCACAGTCATGGCAAAACTTCACTCTGCAGTGCTGAAACACTGATTCCTGCTGACTGCTCTGGACAGTAAATGTTCACAACATGGTCCAGTCAATACAGAAGAACAAGTAGAAACGAAAGCAAAACAGTACTGCTGGAAGAAATCAAATCCACAGTGTACCTATCACATGCATTTGTTTGATACCATTGCTTTAGAAAAGCACTTCTGCTGACTCCCTGGCAAAGGATGGCACTACGAAAGAGCAGATGGACAGGTCTACCAGCTACTCTGAATCCAGGACCATCTTTAAGGCCAAGCTGCAGAACAAGTGGAAGCAGCAGCATCCATGCCTCAACAGAGCAGACCCATACTACCTGCTGACTTGTCGAGAGCAGGTAGCCATTTTCAGGCTCAGGACAGGCCACAACCGCCTGAAACACCACATACACACCAAACTTCGTATCGGCGACGCAGAGCAGTGCCCCTGCAGAACAGGCAGCCAGACAACAGAACATCTGCTGCAGTATTGCCCGCTCCACCAAGCGCTCCGAGAGAAAACCTGGCCCGACCCAATCCCAGTGGCCCGGAAGCTCTACAGAGGACTGGAGGACCTGCGACGTACTGCCGCCTTTGTCGAGGAGACGGGGGAATCCATCTGATAAATGATGAACGAGACAACAAGAAAAACACTTTCCTCTGCTCTGTGGAAATCCAGATCCTCACAGTTGCAATATGTCTCTAAAATTTCTAAAGTAAGCTTAGCAGCATTGTGTGTGTCCCCTACCCCCTACATACACAAAACATTTCTGTCTGTATTTTATATCTTAATACATTCTGTGCATATTCTGACATGATGTTTCTTACCATGGGCTCTTGGCAGGTTTTCACTCCTGTCCACCACTGTGTGGCCATTGCTGACCACTGCAGACCATTACCCAGACGTGTTCAGATTGTATTCTTTTGTCATGACCGTGCATTATTGTGATGTCTTAGCAGGTTTCTGACCGATGTCTAACCTCTGTTGGTCACTAACTGGCATTGTTCAGATTGTGTTAGTGTGTGACAGTTATGAAGTATAAGGACTTTTTGACAGGATTTGACCATTAACTTAGCACTGCTGACCATTACTGACCACTGTATCAAAACAAGCAAACAAATACCCATTGGAGAGCCTGTTGTTCTCTTTTGTTTGATTTCTTTTTTTAGGGAAATGGGTGGGGCTTGTTTGTTGTCTCCGGTTGTTTCAAGGTGGTGGGCTTCCCTTTTCATGTGGTTTCAGATCAGTTTTACAACGAGGGAAGAAAAAAAAGTCACAAATGCCAAGAGCTTTGGTTATATTTACGCAATGAGATTAAAAAAAAAAAAAAACAACAACAAATAAACAAAAGCAAAATGGTGCAGCAGCCTATTTTTGTCCCCATTAGGTTTTACCCCAGGGTTAAATCTGGCCAATGCACATTAATACCAGTGTCTGTGCAGACAAGTCTGGAATGACCCCGGGGTGTTCAATTTGACTGGTCAGAACTGACCATTGCCCCCCAAGCCCCCCACCCCCACCCACCTGCTGTTTTACCCCCCTCCTTGTTGACACAGCAGTCACACCAGGCCATCCAGATATCACACTGAAGGTAAATTTGGTCCACATGGAACTGACCTCTCCTGCCCCCCCCCCCCCCCCCCCACACACACACACACACCCTGCAGTCATTTGTACACAAGTGGGGTTTTACATGTATGACCATTTTTAGCCCCACCATATAGGCAGCCATACTTTGTTTTCGGGGGGATGCATGCTGGGTATGTTCTTGTTTCCATTACCCACCAAACGCTGACATGGATTACAGGATCTTTAGCATACATAATTGATATTCTGTTTGCGTATACACACGAAGGGGGTTCAGGCACAAGCAGGTCTGCACATACGTTGACCTGGGAGATCGGAAAAATTTCCACCCTTTACCCACCAGGCATCGTTACCGAGATTCAAACCCGGGACCCTCAGATTGAAAGTCCAACGCTTTAACCATTCGGCTATTGCGCCCGTCACATTGTATGTAATTTGCTGTCTTTGATTTTTGCTGTCAGGATGATTTTTGTTCCCTTTCCTGTTTTTGATTTTGATTCCAGCCTTGGGATCGTTACAGATTTCTCTTGAATGATCCCTGGGGCTAAATTTGGCCTGGTCAGATCTGACCTCACCTCCCCCAGTTGAGATTCAAACCCCAGTGATCCTAGTGAAGAGGAAGGTTGTACACTCTCGTCCTTCAACAGAGAAAGTTCCTGAAGCCTGAAAATGAAAGCTGCCCCTGAAAGAAGTGAGGTAGTGAGAGGTGAAAGTGGTGGCAAAAGTCCAGGCAGCTAAATCCCTGATGATTTCTTCTTTTTCTTCTGCGTTCATGGGCTTCAACTCCCATGTTCACTCGTATATACACGAGTGGGCTTTTTACGTGTATGACCGTTTTTACCCTGCCATGTAGGCAGCCATACTCCGCTTTCGGGGGTGTGCATGCTGGGTATGCTCTTGTTTCCATAACCCACCAAACGCTGACATGGATTACAGGATCTTTAACGTGCGTATTTGATCTTATGCTTGCGTATACACACGAAGGGGGTTCAGGCACTGGCAGGTCTGCACATATGTTGACCTGGGAGATCGTAAAAATCTCCACCCTTTACCCACCAGGCGCCATCACCGTGATTCGAACCTGGCACCCTCAGATCGAAAGTCCAACGCTTTAACCATTCGGCTATGGCGCCCGTCAAGCCTAATGATGAAAGTCCACTGTCCCCTAGAAACACCCTTTCTCTTATATCCCACATGTCAGTACAAGCCAAGCAAAAATTCTTTGCTCATTTTTCCTCATATCATAGCCCGTAGTGGGTGGGAACAGGGGTAGTGCAAGCTAAGCGTGCGAAAATGAGAAACAAAATTTAGTGGGGATTTAGTGGGGGGACGTCTTGGGATGAGTACTTCGGTGAAATCAGAAGAGTTCAGATGCAGCATGTTGGGAGGGGGGGGGGGGAACGTCCCATGGTGTCCCCTGATGTCCCCCTGAGAAATGTTTCAGGATTCATCCAAACATCCCTCAAGGGACCTGCGGAATGGGAGGTGGGGGGAGGGGGGGGGGCATTTGGGATGTTACACCAGATCAGTACAAGTTTTTAGTTTTTTAGACTATGTTTGTCTACTCTGTGTTAAACTGCAGAGCAACCATAGTATCAATTGTTGTTTGTTTTTTTTTGTTGTCTTTTTTTCAGTTTGAAGTTGCAACAGCTATTGTTTTACAGGAGAATAAAAGAAATCTATAAAATCCTTTTTAGCATTACCAATTTTACAAACAAACAAAAAAAAAAGAAGTAAAGTGACTTACTGGCTGCCATGTTTGATGGGTCATTTCAAAATTGTATGCATAAGTGTCCGATGACTGACATGAAATCTGAACCCTGTGTGTGCGCGCGTGTGTGTGTGTGTGTGTTCATGATTAATATTGTTTGTGTGTAACCCCTTTCAGAAGGGGTCTAAACCTTAAAACCCGAATAAACATTCCTTTTCCTTTCGGTTTCATTTCCGCCTTGCAGAAGGTCAAACTGTTTGAGATGATGGTGCCAGCACTACGCACAGTGCAGCAGATGTACTACGAAAGCATGCAGCTGCAGGAGAAATCAGCGCCCATACCCCCAGTGATGGCTGTGATGGCGGACGACGGCTCGGAGGTGTCGGGAGAATCGGAGGACTGCGATCGCCTCAAGACGGACGTGGTCAGCACCGCGGACAGTGGCAGTTCTGAGGGGGAAGGCATGGGGCACAGGCTTTCCAAAGACGAGGAGAAAAGGTACAAGCGTTTGTGAGTTCGTTTGTTTTTCACCTCATGTTTAATGAGGCGGTGCGACGTACTGTGAGTTTCAGTGCAGTACAGTTCAGTTCAGTGCAATACAGTTCAGTACAATACAATGCAATGCAGTGTAGTGCAGTACAATGCAGTGTGTTGCAATGCAATACAGTGCAATGCAGCACAGTATAGTGCAGTACATTGTATTGCAGTACAATATCATGCAGTACTATACAATGCAGTACAAAACAATACAACATTATACAATTCAGTATAATACAGTTCAATACAATATACAATACAGTGCAGTGCAGCACAGTGTAATTCAGTACAGCATGTCTCAAAAAAATCTGTTGCAATGCAACACAGTGTAATTCAGTACAGCATGTCTCAAAAAAATCTGTTGCAATGCAACACAGTGTAATTCAGTACAGCATGTCTCAAAAAAATCTGTTGCAATGCAACACAGTGTAATTCAGTACAGCATGTCTCAAAAAAATCTGTTGCAATGCAACACAGTGTAATTCAGTACAGCATGTCTCAAAAAAATTTGTTGCAATGCAACACAGTGTAATTCAGTACAGTGTGTTTCAAAATAATAGGTTGCAGTGCAACACAGTGTAATTCAGTACAGTGTGTTTCAAAATAATCTGTTGCAATGCAACACAATGTAATTCAGTACAGTGTGTTTCAAAATAATCTGTTGCAATGCAACACAATGTAATTCAGTACAGTGTGTTTCAAAATAATAGGTTGCAGTGCAACACAGTGTAATTCAGTACAGTGTGTTTCAAAATAATCTGTTGCAATGCAACACAATGTAATTCAGTACAGTGTGTTTCAAAATAATAGGTTGCAGTGCAACACAGTGTAATTCAGTACAGTGTGTTTCAAAATAATCTGTTGCAATGCAACACAATGTAATTCAGTACAGTGTGTTTCAAAATAATCTGTTGCAATGCAACACAATGTAATTCAGTACAGTGTGTTTCAAAATAATAGGTTGCAGTGCAACACAGTGTAATTCAGTACAGTGTGTTTCAAAATAATAGGTTGCAGTGCAACACAGTCCAAACAAAATGTACATGTATCAGTGTTATGTTTGCCTTTCATTCTCTTTTTTTTTTTTTCTCTCTTCAAAATCCATTGTTGGTGTCAGCTAACACTCATTCCTTCTCTGCTTCCTGTGCTGGTTATTGCCCTTGATGATGTGAACATGCCACATGCTGTACTCCAACTAACCCCCCAGTTCCCAGTTCAGGCTCAACTAGTCAGATACATAGCTGTATTGTAAATCTAAGTTGCGATCTGTGCATCTGTCTATTCCTATTGCATTGTACCAGACTGATGACATTTGGCCTTTTATTTCATTTTAATTTTCCCCCATTTGTATTATCCCCCCTTTTGTTTATTCTTTTTAAATTATCTTCGCTCTTCCTCTGTGGCCGTCATCCTGTTATTGTCATGTTTCCTTGTTTCTCTGTGACTCTTCCTCTGTGGCCGTCATCCTGTTATTGTCATGTTTCCTTGTTTCTCTATGACTCTTCCTCTGTGGCCGTCATCCTGTTATTGTCATGTTTCCTTGTTTCTCTGTGACTCTTCCTCTGTGGCCGTCATCCTGTTATTGTCATGTTTCCTTGTTTCTCTGTGACTCAAAAGAGTTAATGGGAATAAACAAACTCAAACTCAAACTGTCTGTCTGGTGAAGAATTCTCAGATGGTAATAAGTGAATGATGAGTCATTTGTAACGCAGTTAGAACGCAGGGTTAGAACGCAGTTAAAAGGGCACGCCCAAAGGGTAACACTGTACGCACACACACAGTAACTGTCAGTAACATTAAAACAAACCAGGTTGTGTAAAATAACAACGTTCATTCTAACTATTAAGACGAAACAAAAAGAATTACAGTGCCCTCTGTTGATTTTTGTAACATTTTGTTTCGCCTTTTGAGGTTGATTGGCCCACTCAGTTCCCATGTGCTTTAGATGTAGAGAGCTTCATGAACACCCATTGCTGTTATTGTTGTTGTTTGTAGTACTGTCATTGTTATTATTATTATCACCATCATCATCATCATCATCATTATCATCATTACTAGCAGTAGTATTGCTGTGTTGTTATTTGTAATAGTTGTCATTGTGGTAATATTTTACTGTCATTATAACAGTATGTATTTGTATGCTTTTTGTGCTTTTTTTTTTAAATTGTTTGTGGGATTTCTGTTATTGTTATAATGAACATTATTGTTTATCATTATCTTTAGTAGTAGTAGTATTGTTGTTGTTGTTTTGTTTTTTTTATTGTCGTTGTTGGTGTTTTTTGTTACATAAGTATTTATCTGTTTCCATATATTTTTATTGTTATTTTTTTGTTGCTATTATTAGTATGTTGTTGATGATCATGATGATGATAATCACAGTTATTATTCTTATCATTATTATACTGTTATCATAATAGCATGATCGTTATTGTTATTATGATCATTATGATCATTTTCATCATTATAGCAGTATTTATCTCACTCTCTGTCTGTCTTTTTTCTCTCTCAGACAGAGAGTGACAAAGGACAGATAAATACTGCTGTGTGTGTGTGTGTGTGTGTGTGTGTGTGTGTGTGTCCGTCTCTCTCTCTCTCTCTCTCTCTCTCTCTCTCTCTCTCTCTCTCTCTGTCTCTCTCTCCCTCTCTCTGTTTATGTGAATATTTTGATTTCATTTTTCTTTGCCCTGGGGGCTGGATGTAAACATTAAAAAAAAAGCATATGCATACTTATTCCACTTCCCTCATTAAAAATGTTTGTTCATTTTACTTCTCTCTCTCTCTCTCTCTCTCTCTCTCTCTCTCTCTCCCTCTCTCACTCTCCCTCTCTCTCCCTCTCTCGATCTGTGTGTGTGTGTGTCTGTCTGTCTGTCTCTCTATCTGGCTACCTCTGTCTCTCTCTCTCTCTCCCCCTCTCTCTCTCTATGTGAATATTTTGATTTAATTTCTCTTTGCCCTAAGGCATGCTTATTCCACTTCCTCATTTTGAATAGTTTGATTGTTCATTCGTTCATTCTACCTCTCTCTGTCTCCCACTCTCTCTATCTCTCTCTTTCTCTCTCTCTCTTTTTTTCTCTCTCTCTCTTTCCCTCTCTCTGTATCTTTCTCTCACACACTCTCTCTTCTCTCCATCTCTCTCTCTCTGTCTTACTCTCCCTCACCCCCTCTCTCACTCTCTCTCCATCTCTCTCTCTCTCTCTCTCTCTCTCTCTCTCTTACTCTCCCTCTCCCCCTCTCTCACTCTCTCTATCTCTCTCCATCTCTCACTCACTCACTCTCACATACTCTCTCTCTATGTGTGTGTTACTCGCTTCCGTTCCGTACAGATGTGAGCGATGTTGTGTCTCTCAGTTTGACGCTGTGTTATACTCGTACATTATACATGTATTAAGTATTCAGTATAACTACATTTATATGCGTACATGTTTGAGTGTCTCTTAGAGACAACGGCAGATGTGTAAGTCGGCCAAAATGCTAATATTTTCACCGTTGGAAAATAAAGATTCATTCATTCATTCATTCTCCCCCTCTCTCACTCTCTCTCCATCTCTCTCTCTCTCTTACTCTCCCTCTCCCCCTCTCTCACTCTCTCTCCATCTCTCGCTCTCTTACTCTCCCTCTCCCCTTCTCTCACTCTCTCTCCATCTCTCTCTTACTCTCCCTCTCCCCCTCTCTCACTCTCTCTCCATCTCTCTCTCTTACTCTCCCTCTCCCCCCCTCTCTCTCTCCATCTCTCTCTCTCTCTTACTCTTCCTCTCCCCCTCTCTCACTCTATCTCTCTCCATCTCTCATACTCTCTCTCTCTCTCTCTGTCTCACAGCGTCACGGTGAACACACGGCTGCTGCTGACGCGCCACACGGCCATGTCGGACAAGCTGCACAGCTTCAAGTCCAACCTGGACGTGGACTCTGTCCGGCTGCAGGACCTGGAGGCCGAGATGCAGAGCGTGGAGAGGAAGCTGCTGCTCATGAGGGAGAGGCAGGAGGAGCTGGTCAGGTAACTTGCTTCTTCGCCGTCGTCCTCTTCTTATTCTTCGTTGTCGTCTCCTTCGTCGTCTTCTTCATTGTCGTCTTCTTCTTCATTGTCATCTCCTTCATCTTCTTCTTCGTTGTCGTTTTTGCGCCTTATACATATTATTAGTAGTAGTAGTAGTAGTTCTTTTTTTTATGTATTTATCTATTATTTATTTACCCTTTTTTTTCTTTTCCTTTTTTTTTCTCAAGGCCTGACTAAGCGCGTTGGGTTACGCTGCTGGTCAGGCATCTAGCTTGGCAGATGTGGTGTATGTAGCGTATATGGATTTGTCCGAACGCAGTGACACCTTCCTTGAGCTACTGAAACTGAAACTGAAACTAACACCTGCAGGCAGATGGTGGCCATGGGCTGCCAGAGGGAGTACCTGGACCGGGTGCTGGAGCCGCGGGTGGCCACCCGGGAGTTTGACCGCAGCACCTGGCAGCGGGACTGCTCTCGTGAGGACGCCGTGTCCCTTCTGGAGGGACTGCCGCACGGGGCCTTCCTGCTGCGCCGCAAAGAGCAGCGCCACCTGCCCTTTGTGCTGTCCATCGTGTGAGTGCTGTGTCGTGTCTCGGCGTGTAGGTGCTGTGTCATGTTTCAGTGTGTAAGTGTTGTGTAGTGTTAAGTGTTGTGCATGTTGTGCTCAGTGTTTTAACACAGCTATTTCATCTTGTCAGTGCAGTGTTGTGTCAGTGTGTGAATGGTGTGTCATGGTTATGTGTTAAAGTGCTGTGTTGTGTTTCAGTGTGTAAAAGGTGTGTCGTGTTTCAGTGTGTAAGTGTTGTGTCGTGTTTCAGTGTGTAAGTGTAGTGTCATGTTTCAGTATGTAAGGATTGTGTCGTGTTTCAGGTTGTAAGTGCTGTGTCGTGTTTCAGTTTGTAGGTGCTGTGTCGTATTTCAGTGTGTGAGTGCTGTGTCATGTTTCAGTGTGCAAGTTATGTGTTATGTTTCAGTGTGTAAGTGCTGTGTCATGTTTCAGTGTGTAAGTGCTGTGTTGTATTTCAGTGTGTAAATGTTGTATTGTGTCTAAGTGCTTTGTCATTTCAGTGTGTCGTGTCAGTGTGTAAGTGCTGTGTCATGTCAGTGTGTAAGTGCTGTGTCATGTCAGTGTTTAAGCGCTGTGTCATGTCGGTGTTTAAGTGCTGTGTCGTGTCAGTGTTTAAGTGCTGTGTCGTGTAAGTGCTTTACGTGTTGTGCTTATCACATTGTTGTGTCTTTGTGTCAGGCCGGCGCCACCAGCCTTTCGTGCTGTCTATTGTGCGAGTGCTGTGTAGTGTCAATGTGTAATTAAGTGCTGTGTTGTTGTGCTCAGTGCATTAACACATTGTAATTGTGTCTTTGTGTCAGCACGTGCTTGATGTCGTGTCTTTGTGTTATTGCAGTGTCATGTAGTTGTGTGAATGTAGTGGCGTGTCAGTGTGTAATCAAGTGCTGTGTTGTTGTGCGCACTGTACGTGTTAACACATCGTTGTTTCTTTTTGTGTCAGTGCAGTGCCTTGTCATTGTGTAAATGCATTGGCATTGTGTGAGCAAAGTGTCATATCCGGTTTTGAGTGCAGTCTCATTTCATTGTGTGAAAGCAGTGTCATGTCACTGTGTCAGTGCTGTGTTGTGCTCAGCGTGCGTGTTAACACATTGTTGTTTCTTCGTGTCAGTGCAGTGCCTTGTTGTTGTGTGAATGCGTTGTCATCGTGCGTGAGCACGTTGTCATTGTGCGAGCAGAGTGTCAGTGTGTTTAGCGCAGTCTCATTGCATTGTGTTGTGTCGATGTGTATGTGCTGTTGTTGTGCTCAGTGTGCGAGTTAACACATTGTTGTTTCTTCGTGTCAGACCAGCGCCACTGGCCTTTTGTGCTGTTCATTGTGTGGGTGCTGTGTCCTCTCAATATGTAATTAAGTCCTGTGTCATGTAATTGCTGCACGTGTTGTGCTCAGTGTGCGTGTTAACACATTATTGTGTCTTCATGTTAGACCAGCACCACCAGCCTTTTGTGCTGTCCATTGTGTAAGTGCTGTGTTGTGTCAGTGGGTTAGTGCTGTGTTGTGTTCAGTGTGCGTGTTAACACATTTTTGTGTCTTCGAGTCAGACCAGTGCCACCTGCCTTTTGTGATGTCCATTGTGTAAGTGCTGTGTCATGTCAGTGTATGCTTGCATGTTGTGTCGTTGTGTGAATATAGTGTCATATTTTTGTGTATGTCTAGTGTTGTGACTCATGCAGTCAGAAACCAAAAACACGTAACTGTTGCTAAGAGGGTGCTGACAATTAATACAGTTGTTGCTAGAAGTTATTATATCTTTGTGTTTAGGTTGGTTTCTGTAGGGGTTTTGTTGTTGTGTTGTTTATTTATTTGTTGTTGTTGTTTTCAATCTAAGTTTTTAAGATATATACATGTGTATGTGTGTGTGAGGACAAAGTTTTTTTGTTAATTTTTTTATCTTGCAATCCTGACTAATGTCATCAACTACATGCTTCTCACCACACACACACACAGGATCTCAGGGGAGAGCGAGCCCCGAATGGTCCAGCACTGCTACGTCGTGCGGCCCAGCGGGCGGGGCTACGGGTTCAACGCCGCACTGGCCGTGTTCGAGTCCGTGGACCAGCTGGTGCTGCGGCATCGCCACGTCAACCTGAAGCACTACTTCAAGGACCTGGACGTGACCCTGACCTTTCCCGTCGGCTGCCAGGAACTGCTGCTCCGGAGCATGTCGGAGTCGGAGAAGGAGAGCGCGACGGTGAAGGAGGGGGAGTACGCGAACGCGGCGGCCATTCAGGACGCCATGGTGGACAGTGTGTACGAGTCTGTGGACTTCCCCGAGAGAAGCGAGGAAGAAGAGCAGGTGTCTGCAGTGTCTGCTGAGGGCCCGGAGAAAGACGTGTGCAGACCTGAAGTTCTGGTTTACGGTAACGTTCCGTTCAACGACGCAGCAGCAGTCAACAAGGAGAGTGCAGAGATGAGCAAGTATTTAACTATGGGGATGCCGGGACAGGGTGTGGCGTCCAAACCGACAGCCAGTTCCAGTGCAGGGAAGGAAGAGAATGACGAGTATGAAACTATGGAAGTGCTGCCAAAACAGGTGGTTTCCGAACCAGAGTCTGGTTTACCTGTGGAGAAAGACTTGAAAAACAAGAACGAAACACAGGAAATGTTGCAGAAACATGCAGTTGCCAAACCAACAGCCGGTGCATCAAAAGTGAAAGAGTTGAAGAACAAGAACGAAACTCAGGAAATGTTGCAGAAACATGCGGTTGCCAAACCAACAGCTGGTGCATCAAAAGTGAAAGAGTTGAAGAACAAGAACGAAACTCAGGAAATGTTGCAGAAACATGCGGTTGCCAAACCGACAGCTGGTGCATCAAAAGTGAAAGAGCTGAAGAACAAGTACGAAACTTTGGAAATGCAGAAACATGCGGTTTCCAAACCAGCAGCCAGTCCAGTTGTGGTGAAGGAGCTGAAGAACAAATACAAAAAGAAGGAAGTGTTGCCGAAACAAGTGACATTCAAACCGACAGCCAGTCCAACCCTGGAGAAGGAGCACAACTACGAATCTATTGATGAATCAGACCACAGCACAGATGCTGACTGTAGTAAACGTACAGACAAGCAAGAGACAGTGAAGGAGGCAAGAGAAGAAGGGGTGACGGGGCCTAGATACGAACCTGTACGGTTCTCAGGGACAAGCAGTGGTGCAGCAGTCAAGTCCTCAGATGGCTGTAAGTCCATGACAGGACGTAAATGTGAAACCTCACTCACAGAGAGCTCTCAGGAACCAGTAACCGTTACCAGTGTGGAAAGTGGCAGCCAAGAGCAGAAAGAAAACGCGTACGAAACCATCGGTAGACGTCGGGAAACCTCGGTCTGACTCAAATATTTGGTCTTCGGGCAGAAGACTCCAAATATAGAAAATATAGGAGCAGAGGGGGGTTATGTCCCCTCTGTCAAACACAAACGGGAGAAAAATCTCCTGTATCGCCTGATCCTGCAACTGTCGTCAGTTGTCAGCTTCGTTTCAGAGGCCTTAGAGCCAGCTCAAATCAGGGAGTCTTTTCTTACATGACTGTTTTTATGCTGCCATAGAGGCCACAACCACACTCTGTTTTCAGGGGGTAAAACCAAGTTGTGAATGTGGAGAGGCATTGTGAAAGAAAAGGAATTGCTTCAGAAAAAAAACAACAACTACTGAAGTCCAACAGAAGCTGGACAAAACTGTTTAAAACAAGAGGCAAAGCCTTTATGCCTCACCTGTGTGATTCCTGTTGTTCAACAACAAAACTGTAAAGAATGGGGGTGGTGGAGGGGGGGATAAGAGACGGGAGAGGGTGGTTACTAATACATACATAACAATTCAAATGATGTTTCTTGCTCACTATCAGAAACGAGTGTTTGTCAAACATGTGCTGGAAAAGGAGCTGTTTTAACTGAAGCACGATACATCGATTGACATTTTACTGTTTTACGATCAGTTTATAATCTTTCAATCTTTCAGACTGGTCCAGTCTTTATTGTTACTTTCCTGCTTCCTTAAATCACCAAACACATTTTTGCACGTGATCAGTCTGGACAAGTCACATTTTTTGTTGTTGTTTTTTGGCAAATTTATGATTGGCGGGTCAGAAGAGGTGTAGTAGACTGACGGACCAATCAACACCTGCCTCTCCGATCAAAGATACCTTTCCAGAAAGAAAATGGCTACAGTACTTCATTTTGTGCCTTGAGAAGAGCCAGTCTGGATCTTTTTTTCTTTTCTTTTTTTTTCTCCCCCAACTTCTGTTTTGTTCATCTGTTATTGTGTCTTCATTTTTCTGCTGTGTGAAGTCGTTTCCCTACAGTGGATGTGTTCACTTCCACTTCTTGGTCTGGGCTGACCAAAGGGACTCTGACCTGACTGAGGGGACTCTTGACAGAGTCAACAGCAGGTGGAAGGTGTTGTAACGCACTCATGGCAGACTGATTTGCTTCAAACTTAGATCTACATGTGTTGCTTTCGTTCGTCATGTGTTCATTGGAGCGTGCCATTTGACTTGCGCCTTGCGTTTTGTTTTTACTGGACACATATCAAAATATCTCAGTCACATGCCAGCTCAGACCACTTTACTGTGTCAGGGTCTATTACAGAGTAGATAATTATCAAGAACTATGAAATGTTTTGATCTGTGTGTAGAATGTGTCTAGAATATAAAATCATGAGTTTTACAGTGAGCTCTCAGAATTAAACATTGATTCTTTGACAGTCAGAACTCTTTTCCAACAAATAGTACCTGTACACCTAACCCCCCCCCCCCCTCCCCGATACCCCCCTCCCCCACCCCCACAACCTTTCTCCCCACCCCCCCCCTCCTGACCCCCTCCACCGCCCCTCCCCCAAAGAAAAGAAAGAAAGAAAAAGGCAGAATTGCTTGTTAAAGCATATTTGTTTTCTGAAAGGAAAATGAATGGAAAATTCAGTCATGATAATTACATTGTTGGCAAGGGTGGTTTCAGTTTCACTTTCTCAAGGAGACTGCATTCAGACAAATCCACACACACACACATGTATATATACATGTATATATATATATATATAGAGAGAGAGAGATGCTACACATCTGCTATGCAAATGCCTTACAGCAGCTTTACCCAATGTGCTAATCAAGCCTATAGTGCATGCATATATATATATTTGTGTACCTATCAGACTGGATTTCTTCTGCAGAATTTTGCCAGCGGACATCGCTGATGTTTTCCACGGGTTCTTTTTCAGTGCACCGTGTGCGTGCTGCACACAGGATCTCAGTTTGACATCTCGTCTGAATGGCGAGACGCTCAGTTTTGGTTTTCCAGTCAAACCTACCAAAAAAAAAAGGGACAAGACTGGAAATTGAACCCCAGTTTCAGTTTCAGTTTCAGTAGCTCAAGGAGGCGTCACTGCGTTCGGACAAATCCATATACGCTACACCACATCTGCCAAGCAGATGCCTGACCAGCAGCGTAACCCAACGCGCTTAGTCAGGCCTTGGGGGGGGGGGGGGGGGAAAGAAAAGAAAGGTGAATAAATAATCGATAAGCTTACATAAATAAATAAATAATAATTATAATATAAAAAAGATAGTAGTAATAATAATAATACTAATAATAAAATAATAATAATAAATAAATAAATAAATAAGACAACAATGATGATAAATAAGCAAATAAATGTAAAACATGAAGACACACATTGAACCCCAACCCTCACAGACATTGAACCCCAACCCTCACAGACATTGAACCCCAACCCTCACAGACATTGAACCCCTAACCCTCACAGACACTGTATTGGCACAGGAAGGGTCTTAACCACTGTGCCACCTTCCCTCTGGCCAGTGTGGATAACAGCATATCATGGCAGTGCAGCAGCATGACTAAGCTAGCACAGGTGTAATGGACATACAGTAGACCATGGTGATGGTTCTCATGTGTGTGTGTGTGTGTGTGTGTGTGTGTGTAAGTGCTTTAGTCTTATTTTACTTGCAAAAGACGTTATCAAAGCCGAGACAGTTTTCTTGTTATGCTGGACAGAAAAGAAAACATTGTCACTGTTGTTGTGGATCCACACACAGCTTTTAACTCATTCAGCCCTGCTGCCCGAGCATTGCTCTGGCATCAGTAGTCATCTCATTAAAACAATTTTCACGTTTTTCTTCATAATTATGCATAAACCATTAGGAAAGGGAACTTACTTCTTCTACAGTATTTCTGGATGTGTCTGCACATGATCTGGAGGAAAAACAGTATATTTTCTGCATTTTTTCCACACGGCAGTGTGGCATGGAAGGCTGCTGAGGCTATGAATTCCCCAGGGTTGAATGGGTTAAACAGTTTTCTGATTTGGCTGGACAGAAAAACATTGTTTCTGTTGTTTCTGTCGATCCACACATAGCTTCATTAAAAATAGAAAGGGGGAGGAAATGGGGTTTGGGGGATGACATCGAGAGAAAATGTTGGTTATTGCCACTCTCTCAAAATATGCTTCCCACATCAACTCTGTCAAATATGAATTCCATTGCTAGAAATCCATTAGGCTGAAACGCCACTCTCTCGAAACATGCTTCCCACATCAACTCTGTCAAATATGAATTCCATTGCTAGAAATCCATTGGGCCAAAACGGAAAGTTTTATCGTTTCAATATTGATCCTCTCGGCCAAGTACTTTCAGAAGATCAGCAATTATGCCGGGCTTTTCCCTGGACTTTCACAAATAATGCACAGGGCATGGGCTGGCTGGCTTAAGCAGACTTACCAGTGCTAAATTTGCTTAGCATTAGGAATTTTCCCAGGTCTATGGGGTTAGCAAAGACCGGAAAATGTTTAATGTCAAACAAACTTGGTACTGCAGAGATTACTCATACAACCAGCTCTGATGCATAATATGTGAGTATGTGATGTGAGTGAAAGACTTCAGCTATAGGTGCAGCTGTAGCCATTGATGTCACAGATAATTTGTTGAAAATGTAGAGGAAAGCACTTGGGGAAACGATGATATACCTTTAGAACTGTTTGTCTCCCTTTTTTTTCCTCTTCTTTTTTGTTTTATTATATCTATCAATTCATTCATTTATTTATATGATTTTTTTTTCTTGTTTATTAAGTGATAGTGTTTGCTTGCCCTGCTGTTGTGCACCTTTTGAACATGCCCATGGATGCATAATAGTGTGTTAGAGGCGTTTGATTGGCTAAGAGCGGGCCAGACTAAGAGGGGCGTCTTTTCACCGTTAGCCGCGCGAAATTTGGCCAAACAGAGCAAACCATAGGCCTAGTTTGCATCAGTTTGACATGGTAAGTATATGTAAACACCAAACATGGAGTATAATACAAACTCCTCCTTTCTGTTAAGAAGCAGAATCAGCAGTGATCTGACAGTGATGATAAAATATGGTCGAATTCCTGATGCACAAAATTGATGTACAAATGAAATATATGTTGCATACGGTTGTGGTGCTGAAAACTGACTTCATTTGTTGTTGTGTGGTGTGTGTCCATCGAGATCGATGATGACCATCGTTGTCATCCAGCTGGGGGATGGGGGGAGGGTGGTGGGGGGGGGGATGCTCATGAATCTATCTGTGAGTGCGCAGATGGCTGAATAGTCCAATCTGCGCACGAAATGTTCGCTGACAGTTGGGGCAGACAAGAACAGGCATATCATTGTCAGGGAGCTTGTTTGCCCGTGACTTTCTGGCCTGCCTCTTCTGAACAGCTGCAGCAGTCCTGTTGGCCTCGCACAACTTGGCACCTTTGTGCACAGCAGTGCGCCATTTGTCACGGTCCGCTGCAGATTCCTCCCAGGAGTCAGGGTTGATATCAAACGCTTTCAGAGAGACTTTCAGAGTATCTCTGAAGCGCTTCTTCTGACCTCCGTGTGATCTCTTCCCTTGTTGCAGCTCGCCATAGAAGAGCCTTTTGGGCAGCCGATGGTCTGGCATGCGCGCCACGTGTCCAGCCCAGCGAAGCTGGGACTGCATCAGGATGGTGAAGATGCTGGGAAGGGTGGCTTTTGCAAGCACCTCCGTGTCTGGGGTCCTGTCTTGCCACTTGATGTTCAGTAGCTTCCTTAGGCATGTTGTGTGGAAGTGGTTCAGCTTCTTGGCATGTCGTTGGTACACTGTCCAAGTTTCGCAGGCGTACAGTAGTGTGGGGAGAACTACTGCTCTGTACACCTTTAGTTTGGTCTCAAGACCAATGCCTCTTCTGTTCCAGACATTTGCATAGAGTCTACCAAAAGTTGCGCTTGCTCTTGCAATCCTGACGTTCACTTCATCGTCAATGGTCGCATTTTGTGACAATGTGCTGCCAAGGTATGTGAACCGCTCCACCACACTGAGTCTCTGACCGTTGACTGTGATGTTGGGCTCAACGTAGGGTTTCCCTGGGGCTGGCTGATGGAGAACTTCAGTTTTCCTCGTGCTGATGGTAAGGCCGAAGTTCCTGCTGGCAGTGGCAAATTTGTCCACGCTGAGTTGCATGTCAGCTTCAGATCCAGCGTTGAGGGCACAATCATCAGCAAACAAAAAGTCTCTGATGATGTCTGTCATGACCTTCGTTTTTGCTTGAAGCCTTCTGAGGTTAAACAGCTTGCCATCTGTTCGGTACTTTAGGCCAATTCCAACATCGCCATCTCTGAAGGCATCAGTAAGCATTGCAGAGAACATGAGGCTGAACAGTGTTGGAGCCAGGACGCAGCCTTGCTTGACACCATTTGTGACAGGAAAAGCAGCAGATGTTTCACCATTGTCCTGGACTCGAGCCTGCATGCCTTCATGGAATTGGCTGACCAAGGAAATAAATTTCCGAGGGCATCCGTACTTGGCCATGATCTTCCACAGTCCCTCTCTACTCACGGTGTCGAAGGCTTTAGTGAGGTCAACATAGGTGGAGAACAGAGCAGCATTTTGCTCCTGACATTTCTCTTGCAGCTGCCTTGCAGCAAACACCATGTCGGTGGTTCCGCGCTCTTTCCGGAATCCACATTGGCTCTCAGGCAAATGACCTTGGTCAAGGTGTGCTGTGAGGCGGTTTAGTAAGATCCTGGCAAGTATCTTGCCTGCGATAGAGAGCAAGGAAATGCCCCGATGGTTATCACAGGCTTGCCGGTTCCCCTTTCGCTTGTACAGGTGAATGATAGATGCATCTTTGAAATCCTGGGGGATCGTCTCTTCTTTCCACATGAGTGAGTACAGCTGATGGAGCTTCTCAGTCAGCACAGTGCCTCCATCCTTGTAGACCTCTGCTGGTATGGAGTCTGAGCCAGGTGCTTTGCCACTGGATAGCAGACGGATTGCTTTCTGGGTCTCAAGAAGTGTTGGCGGATCGTCCAGTGCTTCGTTAATGGGGACTTGTGGGAGCCGGTCTATGGCTTCATCATTTATGGAGGAAGGGCGATTTAAGACACTGTTGAAGTGCTCAGCCCAGCGTTTGAGAATTTTCTCCTTCTCGGTGATCAAGGTATTCCCATCTGCACTGAGGAGGGGGGATGATCCTGAGGATGTGGGACCGTAGACTTCTTTTAAGGCATCATAGAACCTCTTCATATCGTGCCTGTCAGCATATCCCTGGATCTCATCGGCTTTGTCGCTCAACCACTTATCCTGCATCTGACGTAACTTTTGCTGAACAGTCCTGCGGATGGCATTGTACGCATCCTTTTTTGATGTGGACTTTGGGTTGCTCAGGTGGGCTTGATGCAGACGGCGTTTCTCATCCAGAAGCTGCTTGATTTCCTCACAGTTTTCATCAAACCAGTCTTTGTGCTTTCTGGTCATGGGTCCCAGGGTCTCTGAAGCTGTACTATAGATCATCTCGCGCAAGGTCCTCCAGTCAGATTCCACATTCTGGTTGTCCAGAGAGGCGGATTCCAGACGATCTTCCAGCAGCTCCACAAAGGTCTGTTTGATGGTGATGTTTTTCAGCTGAGCAATGTTGAGCCGTTTTGGAGCCTTCTGGCCTTGGGGGCGTCTCTTGGGCTGGATTCGAATATTCAGCTTCGAGACTACAAGGCGATGGTCTGTCCAACACTCGGCGCCGCACATGGTCTTTGTCACACGTACATCTTGCCTATCCCTTTTCCTGACGATGACGTAATCGATGAGATGCCAATGCTTTGAGCGAGGGTGCATCCATGACGTCCTGTTACGGGTAGGGAGGCAGAAAACTGTGTTGGTTATCAGCAGTTCGTGCTCTGCACAGGTCTGAAGCAAAAGCAATCCATTTGGGTTACAGTGGCCCACACCATGCTTTCCAATCACTCCATCCCAGGAGATGTAGTCAGAGCCAACTCTAGCATTGAAGTCCCCAAGAATGATGAGCTTGTCTGCTTTAGGGATAGCAGCAATGACAGAGTGAAGGTCCTCGTAGAACTTCGCCTTCACTTCATCCGGGTTGGTCATGGTTGGGGCGTAGGCACTGACAATGGTGAGGTGCTTCTGGCCAGATGCCAGTGGGAGTTTCATGGTCATAAGCCTATCGTTGACTCCCTTTGGGATTCCTGCTAGCTTGCTGACAAGTGCTGTTTTTACTGCAAAACCAACGCCAGCCTCACGTCGCTCTTCGCTTCCTCGTCCACTCCAGAAGAAGGTGTAACCAGATCCCCGTTCACAGAGCTCACCTTCGCCTGCAAGCCGAGTCTCACTCAAGGCTGCGATGTCGATGTTGTATCTGGCGAGTTCGGATGCAACTAGTGCCGTTCTCCTTTGGGGTCTGTCCACGTTATCTCTGTCCAGGAGAGTCCTTATGTTCCAGGCACCAATGGTGAGAGGAACGATCCTTGTTTTTTTCTTTTCTTTCTCTTTGTTTCGACCGCTGATGTAGGGTCCCCGCCAGCCGCGGTATGCTGGCCAGGGCGATATGGAGCAGGCAATTTTTAGGGCACCTTTTCTAGCCCCTTCCTCATGCCAGGGAGGTGAGCAGTGCATTCCTAAAGAGGGCTGCTCAGACGCTCAGACGGCTGCCGAGCTCCATCGCTGCTCCTGTCGATGAAGAACGACCCTATGGCCTGAACCGCCTGCGTGCAGGTCTGCGGCTGCGACTGCCAGTGTACCCACACCTGTCGTTTCGTCGCTCGCCTGTCGCCACAGGACTTGGGGGTGATGAAATGATGAAGGATGAAAGGTCAGTATGGATGACTGATGACTTGCGCGATGAGTTTGTTTAAAGTGAAGAGGAGTTGCGCAACGTCGACCTCACTCTCTCGTCCGGGTCCACCAATTTCCAGTGGCAAGACTAAGTCGAGACAACTGGAGGATGAGCACGGATGCAGTGGATGACCAAGATATCCTTTCGGTGTCTCATCTTGCTCTCTGCACTCCACAGTGCGTTGCTGTATCCGCCTTCCTCTCCGTTGAACCGTTAGGTTTCTTCCGCAGATTCTACCGGATCCAGACTTCGCATGCATGGGTAGACACACCCCGGGGGCCAACTGTGTGTGTGGCATGCACACAGCACGGTGGAGCTAGATGGCCGTCGGTGGCTCTCCTGAGCCGACGCCCTTTTATGGATCTCGTTTTTAATTCCATAAGGGTGTCTAGCCACCCGCCTCACCAGTCCCGGAAGGGAGTGGTGAGAGTGCCGGTTTAGTCGCCGGCAATCCGACCCTGAACAGGTTGTACTGGATTTCAGGTTACCAGTAGCAGATCTAGTGACCTGACCTGTTGTTGTGTATGTTGTATGTGAAACCATAAATCTGTGTATGTGTATTATGAGTGTGTTGTGTGTGTGTGTGTATGCGCATGTGTGTTGTGTATGCATGTGTGTGTGTGTTTGTTGTATGTTTATATATATGTTGTGTATGTGTATTGGTGCATATGTGTGAAATATTACGAAGAGATTTTCCATGTATTTTTCCTCAGTGAGGTGTTTATGCAGATGATTTATTTTGGTAGTTTGTCTTCTCAAAAAGAAAAAAAAGAAAGACCTGAAAAAATATAATAAAGATCAGTGCCATTTCAACAGAATGTTTGTCATTTGTGTGCTTTTACCTTTTGTCTTTTCTCTCTGTGTATGTGTGTGTGTGTGTGTGTGTGTGTGTGTTGCAAGTTTAGTCTTTTGAAACATTTGTACACAAAAAGGTGAATAAACAACATGCTAATGATATCTGTCTACTTTTTTTTTTAAACAGCACAATATTCTAAGCAGCATATGGGATATAACCGATCACATCAAATATTAAAATGCTAAAAAGAAAACTTTTTTAAAAAAATTTTTAAAAGATTTTTTATACATGTGTGGTATAACATTATTCGTGCTACATCCTTTTTTTGTGAATTTACAGGATCTCTTGGTCTTGATGTTTCTCCCATAAAGTAGACTGTGTTGTTATTGTCATTGATTGTCTCAATTATGGAGAACAGTGTTCACGTCCAAGTCAACTGGACATGATTTCGTGCGATCTCCAACCCAGGAGTACTGACTCACGATTTCCTTCTTTTCTTTTGGTGATAACAAACTCCAGGGAGAGCTGGACAGTACAAGGTCTTCAGAGAAGAAGCCCCCCCCCCCCCCCCCCCCCTCAGTCAAGTGTTTCAGCCCTTAACTCCTTACACTCTAAGGGGGGCCGGGTCGCATCCAGGTCATGACTGCTGGATGCCTTTGTATTTTAATTTTTTGTTCTTGGTTTGCAGCTGTGTTTTGTGTCAGTATTTCTTATGGCTTTTTTTGTTCTTCTAAAACAAATTCTGTTGTTTCTTTTTTTTTTTCCCTGTGTCTGCTACATACACCACATGTTAACAATGGTGACAGGCATTGATGCAGGAGATTAGCGTATTTTACCAGTTTTTGTGGTAAACAATGAACTGCAGGGTTTTCATTAATAAATGAATAAATAAATCACTTCTTCGGAACTGTTCGCTGCCGCAGAAAACGTTTCAGGCTATAATTCTTTAGCAGAGGCCCAACACACAGGGGGACACTGGAGAATTTATCCACGACAGATGGGTGCAGTAGCCGAGTGTTGGACATACAATCTGAGGATCCTGGGTTCGAATCTCGGTAATCTGGTAGGTAAAGGGTGGAGATTGTTCCAATCTCCCAGGTCAACATATGTGCAGACCTGCTTGTGCCTGAACCCCCTTCGTGTGTATACGCAAGCAGATCAAATACGCACGTTAAAGATTCTCTAATCAATGTCAGCGTTTGGCGGGTTATGGAAATAAGAACATACCCAGCATGCACACCCCCGAAAACGGAGTATGGCTGACTACATGGCGGGGTAAAAATGGTCATACACGTAAAAGCCCACTCGGTTACATACGAGTGAACGTGGGAGTTGCAGCCCACGAACGAAGAAGAAGAAGAATCCACGACAAAAAGACGCAAGACATAAGCTATTTATCTGAGGTTTTGCTCTGAGAACTAAAGGCATACAAGCGGCTGTCAAAGACCAAAAGCTGTTTGTGGTGAGACCTCCCAACTCAAATGATTCAGACAGAAAGGAGGAGCAGTCCCCTTTAACAAAGCTGGTCACTGATAGCATCAGTGGAGTGATGGCCTAGAGGTAACGCGTCCGCCTAGGAAGCGAGAGAATCTGAGCGCGCTGGTTCGAATCACGGTTCAGCCGCCGATATTTTCTCCTCCTCCACTAGACCTTGAGTGGAGGTCTGGACGCTAGTCATTCGGATGAGACGATAAACCGAGGTCCCATGTGCAGCATGCACTTAGCGCACGTAAAAGAACCCACAGCAACAAAAGGGTTGTTCCTGGCAAAATTCTGTAGAAAAATCCACATCGATAGGAAAAACAAATAAAACTGCATGCAGGAAAAAATTTTTTTTTAAATGGGTGGCGCTGTAGTGTAGCGACGCGCTCTCCCTGGGGAGAGCAGCCCGAATTTCACACAGAGAAATCTGTTGTGATAAAAAGAAATACAAATACAAATCCCTCTCTCTTTCTCAAGCAGATGGGAGTTACCATTCACACTAAAACCGGCTGCAGAAGAGGGACAGGGACAAGAATGGCAAGACAATCAGGACAGGCAGAAATGCCAGGTACATACAAGTTCCAGACTTCCCACTGCCAAGAGATGTGGACATTGGCCCTTCTACAGTCAGTCAATACCAGGTGGAAGACCCTTCAGCAATAACCGGAAACGGAGTGTCAGCGATGCCTGTTGAAGGGACACACAGCAGCGGACTGCCCAAACCCACACAGTACTACAGACAGTGTCTGAACAACGGGCACACAGCAGCTGACTGCCCAAACCCACAGTACTACAGTTTCTGAACAACGGGCACACAGCAGCGGACTGCCCAAACCCACAGTACTACAGACAGTGTGTGAACAACGGGCACACAGCAGCGGACTGCCCAAACCCACAGTACTACAGACAGTGTGTGAACAACGGGCACACAGCAGCGGACTGCCCAAACCCACAGTACTACAGACAGTGTGTGAACAACGGGCACACAGCAGCGGACTGCCCAAACCCACAGTACTACAGACAGTGTCTGAACAACGGGCACACAGCAGCGGACTGCCCAAACACACAGTGCTACAGACAGTGTCTGAACAACGGGCACACAGCAGCGGACTGCTCAAACCCACACAGTACTACAGTTTCTGAACAACGGGCACACAGCAGCGGACTGCTCAAACCCACACAGTACTACAGTTTCTGAACAACGGGCACACAGCAGCGGACTGCCCAAACACACAGTGCTACAGACAGTGTCTGAACAACGGGCACACAGCAGCGGACTGCCCAAACCCACAGTACTTCAGACAGTTTCTGAACAACGGGCACACAGCAGCGGACTGCCCAAACCCACAGTACTACAGACAGTGTCTGAACAACGGGCACACAGCAGCGGACTGCCCAAACCCACAGTACTACAGTTTGTGAACAACGGGCACACAGCAGCGGACTGCCCAAACCCACAGTACTACAGTTTCTGAACAACGGGCACACAGCAGCTGACTGCCCAAACCCACAGTACTACAGTTTCTGAACAACGGGCACACAGCAGCGGACTGCCCAAACCCACAGTACTACAGACAGTGTGTGAACAACGGGCACACAGCAGCGGACTGCCCAAACCCACAGTACTACAGACAGTGTGTGAACAACGGGCACACAGCAGCGGACTGCCCAAACCCACAGTACTACAGACAGTGTGTGAACAACGGGCACACAGCAGCGGACTGCCCAAACCCACAGTACTACAGACAGTGTCTGAACAACGGGCACACAGCAGCGGACTGCCCAAACACACAGTGCTACAGACAGTGTCTGAACAACGGGCACACAGCAGCGGACTGCTCAAACCCACACAGTACTACAGTTTCTGAACAACGGGCACACAGCAGCGGACTGCTCAAACCCACACAGTACTACAGTTTCTGAACAACGGGCACACAGCAGCGGACTGCCCAAACCCACAGTGCTACAGACAGTGTCTGAACAACGGGCACACAGCAGCGGACTGCCCAAACCCACAGTACTACAGACAGTGTGTGAACAACGGGCACACAGCAGCTGACTGCCCAAACCCACAGTACTACAGACAGTGTCTGAACAACGGGCACACAGCAGCGGACTGCCCAAACCCACAGTACTACAGTTTGTGAACAACGGGCACACAGCAGCGGACTGCCCAAACCCACAGTACTACAGTTTCTGAACAACGGGCACACAGCAGCGGACTGCCCACACCCACAGTACTACAGTTTCTGAACAACGGGCACACAGCAGCGGACTGCCCAAACCCACAGTACTACAGTTTCTGAACAACGGGCACACAGCAGCGGACTGCCCACACCCACAGTACTACAGTTTCTGAACAACGGGCACACAGCAGCGGACTGCCCACACCCACAGTACTACAGTTTCTGAACAACGGGCACACAGCAGCGGACTGCCCAAACCCACAGTGCTACAGACAGTGTCTGAACAACGGGCACACAGCAGCGGACTGCCCAAACCCACAGTACTACAGACAGTGTGTGAACAACGGGCACACAGCAGCGGACTGCCCAAACCCACAGTACTACAGACAGTGTGTGAACAACGGGCACACAGCAGCTGACTGCCCAAACCCACACAGTGCTACAGACAGTGTGTGAACAACGGGCACACAGCAGCGGACTGCCCAAACCCACAGTACTACAGACAGTGTGTGAACAACGGGCACACAGCAGCTGACTGCCCAAACCCACAGTACTACAGACAGTGTCTGAACAACGGGCACAAAGCTCGGGACCCAGTGTGCAGCCTCACTGCAGAAAAAAAAAAAAAAAAAAACCCAACCGATTATCGGTTTTGAACAGACAGACAACAACAACAAATAGAAAACACAACATTGAACGAACAGACTGTCAACGACACCACAACTGACCTTGGACAAAATGAGAGACAGACACTTTCACTTTCTCAAGGAGGCGTCACTGCGTTCGGACAAATCCATACACGCTACACCACATCTGTTGAGCAGATGCCTGACCAGCAGCATAACCCAACGCGCTTAGTCAGGCCTTGAGTGCATGCTTACATATTTGTGTACCTATGAAAGTGGATTTCATTTTACGTAATTTCGCCAGAGGACAACACTCTCGTTGCCATGGGTTCTTTTTCAGTGCGCCAAGTGCGTGCTGCACACGGGACCTCGGTTTATCGTCTCATCCGAAAGACTAGACGCTCAGTTTGATTTTCCAGTCAAACTTAGGAGAAAGGGCGAGAGCGGGATTCGAACCCACACCCTCACGGACTCTCTGTATTGGCAGCTGAGCGTCTTAACCATTCTGCCACCTTCCTCCTAGAGACAGACAACAGACTCAAACACTCAAACAAAACAGGAACAATACTGACGACGGACGTGTAACTCGATTCACCCACACACACACACACTGAAGACATACAGGCGGGTGAGGATCGGGATCCAGAAAGCGTCCGCGCTGGAAGGGTTCGATGGCATCCCCGGCAGAGAAACAGACCAGAACTAACACAAGGCAACAATTAATCTCAGAGAAAAGTTCCCCGTGCTTGTTTAGAAACCAAACCAGTAGAATCAACAGAAAATGTAAGTTTTCAAAACAATGAAAATACAATAGGCTCGTACAAATCTGTAAAAACGGGTTCACAAAAGACCATATTTCTGTTTCCAATCACCAGCAGTATACATCTGCACACAGTTCATCAGGGTGGGGGTTGTGGTCGTGTCAGAATTTACAGTTAAAAGAAACCGAGGAAAGAGATCAACTGGTTTTATTTCTTCGTAGACATCTGCCTGTGCCACCTCCGCCTTTGCTTATTTTTCTTGACCTGTCAGACTTTTCACGTTCACTGTCTTGCACAGCTTTTGGATAGGAAATTCTGTAAACAAAGCACACCTCTAATGTATACACTAAATCCTGCCAAATTTCTGAAATGAAGAAGAAATTCGCAATCAGTATTTGATTTGATATGGATATATACTTATATAGCGCATATCCTCAGTCGGAGACCAAGCTCCAAGCGCTTTACGAACACGGTGCCATTTGCGCAACAGGCTGCCTACCTGGGTACAGCCGACTGACAGCTGCTGTTGGGCGCTCATCATTCGTTTCCTGTGTCATTCAGTCAGGTTTCAGTCATGCACACAAACACACTCATACAGACATGTAATATTTTACGTGCATGACCGTTGTATTCATTTACCCCGCCATGTAGGCAGCTATACTCGGTTTTCGGTGCATGCTGGGTATGTTCTTGTTTCCATAACCCACCGAACACTGACATGGATTACAGGATCTTTATCGTGCGTATTTGATCTGCGTGCGTGTACGCAGGCATTAGCAGGTCTGCACATATGTTGACCTGGTAGATCGGATAAATGTCCACCCTTTACCCACCAGGCGCCGTTACCGAGATTCGAATCCGGGATCCTCAGAGAAAGTCCAACGCTTTTTAACCATTCAGCTATTGCGTCTATTATGAACAATCCCAACCAACGGTTATTGATATGATATTCTTCATTGCGACCAACGACTTACCGACTGTATGTCAAAGTGCATGACTTCATACAGGAAGGTGGGCAGGTTGGAGAGCATCAGAAGCACTCCCAACGTGTACGATAAAAGTACATGTGTACTGCAGCTTAACTCTCTCCATACGAACGGCGAAAGAGACGACGTTAACAGCGTTTCACCCCAATTACCATCATCAAAATATTGCAAGCGGAAGGCTCTTATACTGAAGAGGTGAATGTTGACAAAGAATACCACAATTCTGACGACGGAAGCTAAAGGTTGGGTCATTCAGACACCCACTGGACATCCGAGGGGTCTGTGTAGAGGAGGAGAGAGGACTGGCCGTACTGAGTGAGTTAAACCCAGAAACAAGAAGATCGTAGAAAAACTGCGCCACGATACACTCACTTGTTGTAAAATGAACATCATTATCAGGATGTATCTCTGCAACAGAAAAAAATGATAATGATAATAAAAACGGGTGTTGCCGGCCGCACTGTAGCGACGCGCTCTCCCGGGGCAAAGCAGTTATTTGTGACAAAAGAGTAATTCTTCTTCTTCTTCTGCGTTCACTCGTATACACACGAGTAGGCTTTTATGTGTATGACCGTTTTTACCCCGCCATATAGGCAGCCATACTCCGTTTTCGGGGGTGTGCATGCTGGGTATGTTCTTGCTTCCATAACCCACCGAACGCTGACATGGATTACAGGATCTTTAACGTGCGTATTTGATCTTCTGCTTGCATATACACACGAAGGGGGTTCAGGCACTAGCAGGTCTGCACATATGTTGACCTGGGAGATCGTAAAAATCTCCACCCTTTACCCACCAGGCGCCGTCACCGTGATTCGAACCCGGGACCCTCAGATTGACAGTCCAACACTTCAGTTAACCACTCGGCTATTGCGCCCGTCAAGTGTAATTACGATACACTGCAATGTTTCATGCATGTGATATGTTACGATCGACAGATTCTGTGTTGCTTTCTTTGCTTTGCCACGAAGTGACCACTAGTGTGTTTGATTTTGTTAAAATATGTTTGGTTAGTTCTGTCAAACACTGAAGAAGGTCAAAATATTTCTATGATCCTCATCGTGTTCTCTGGGAAAAGGAAGTAATTAAATGCATGGCACAAGTATCCCATGCTTTTAAGGTTCAAACATTTAAGTCGAGAAACCCGATTTGGGTACTTGGAAACACAAAAAAGAAAATACAGGTCCACTTCCTCGAGACATGCAATCGCACGATGAAGAAGAAGGGGGGGGGAGGGGGGGGGGGGGGGGGGGCAGGGGGGGACCAAAAAAAAAAAAAAAAAAAACGAAAAACGAGAAGCAAAAAGGTCATGCAAACGTGACAAAGCGCACAATCGACTGCGCACCACTGCGCGATCATGACAACACGAATACCACCACATAAACAAACACCGTGAAGCCCTATAAACGTAAACCTGCAAGACACATCAGTGCACACGCAAATAAATAATCCTCCACTGAATGTATGGAAAAACGTAACAAAAAGGAGAGCCTTGAAATGTATTACTTGTAGAGTTTTAGTACCGTTATCCTGCTCAATAAAAAAAAAAAAAAAAAAGACTAAGAACATCAAAATATCGTACAGATTTAATAATAATTTTCAAAACAAAACAAAACAAAAAAACCAAAAAAAATCCAGCTTCAACACTTTTTTCTTCTTTCTAAAAACACAAAAAGTGTACTAAAATTAATTGTATTGGACCGTTTATAATAAAATTGTTTCGTGAATGCTTTTCTGGTGTCTGAAAAGTACGAGCTCCCACAGATGTAATGGAATTCGTCTCCCAAATCACCTGAATTACACTTTCTACAAACTCTCTCATTACTGTAAACACCAAAGAATCTCCCTTCCTGGATGAGTAAATTGTGATCTAGCGTTCTAAACTTCATAGATATAGTGCTGTGATTATCTGGGAGAATTGTAATGTATTTTTCAAACTGAAAATTGTCCTTGTATATTCTGTAGTTATAATGCATTTCATTTTTATTCATTTCTGCACTCCAAGTCAGCATATAGTGGTCTCTCAATCTTTGCTTTACTACGACTGTTAACTGAAATGAAAATCACACTCGAGAGGTTTTACTGTTTTCTTGGTCTGTCAGCTTGTATAAAAAAAATTAAGTAGTCGGCATTTTGCTGTAAGTATAAGAGGATACTGTCCAAGTTCACCTAAGACCATTCGTGTAAGAGTAGCCTTCCTTGATTTCAAAATAATCTTATAAAATTGAATCAGGAGCTTATTGGCTAGTTCACACATTTAGGGCACCATATCTCCGAGCCGTATAAAATATTTGGTACAATAGTTTGCTCAAACAATTCTAAATGAACATCAATATGTAACATTAACTTGCAACATTTCTTTAATAAACAAAACATTACCCTTGCGCTCATACAAATATTTCTGTGCTGGCTTGAAAGTGTTATTACAACTGAATTTCATCCCAAGATACCGTAAATCATAAGCTATCTCAAGAGTTTCACCATTATATTCAAATGTTGGCACTTTACGGACTTTTGGAAATATTACAACTTTAATTTTCGAAGGATTTACCTTTAGTTTCCGAAGGCTACAATAATCTGATCAGGCGTCTGATGCTTTTCGCAGATCTTTGGGTGAATCAGCTTACTCAGCAAAACAGTGTCATCTGCGTAAAGCGAAATAAACGTCTTATATAAAATGTCAATTTGTCTGTCATAAAATTCAGTATACATGGTGCCCATCTCTCCGACACTACTCAAACCACTCATTTTTTTCTGAAAGAATTTATTTCATATCGTTAAGGTATACAGCAAATAAAAAAGGAGATAAATTTTCACGTTGCTTCACCCCACTCTTACAGCCAAAGAAATCTGAATTGTTATTATTCCATTGCACACATGACTTTGCCTTCTTATGAATAACGTTCAAAATCCAACCACTCACATTGTGATTTATTAGCTTTTGCCATAGGAGAGCCCACACGACTTGACACGACAGAATGGACTGTTGCAATCAAGGAAGGTGATTTGTGTCATTGCACCTTTTTATCTCCCCTGAAGCTCCGCGATGGCCGCGCACACACACACACGCGCGCGCGAACTTCGATACCTGAATTCATTCATACTAAAACTTTCGAAGTGTTTTTCCATCTTTCAATCTGGCTGGTTTATTCTGAACAGGGAAAAAGAACAGATGAGAAATCTAGGCTATGTGTCGGGTGTTTTCTGTTTACATTTGTACGAAATGATCTCTGTGATTTGCCATCACTGATGAGGACAGAGCCAGCATCATCAGCAAAATAACCAAGCTTGTATCGTTCCGCCAATGACACTGAAAACGGAAAACGATAAATGAAACGTTTTATGTGTGTGTGCGATTTTAGGTTTATAGAACACGCAACAGATTAACGTCAACAAGCAGCTGTGTCGCTCTGGTGGGGCAAGTGATTCTCTGTGTGTGTGTGTGTGTGTGTGTGTGTGTGTGTGTGAGAGAGAGATTTTGATACTTCACTGTCTTTACCAAAAACGTCCATGTGGCATGGAGATACATCCCTCTTCTCAAGTCATTCGACACCAAAGTTTGAACAATACACGGAAAACAAACTACATATTATCTAAAAGCCTGCATTTTAACACGTACCAGAGGCACACATAGATATCAGAATGAATAGATAAATAAATAAATAAACCAAACTGACCGTCCAAATGTCACCATTACTTTTTTTTTCTCTCTTAGAATCCGCACGAATTCTTGATTTTTTTTTTTATTTTTTTAATTTTTTTTTTTTTTTTTTATATTAATGAGTATTTCGAGATACAATTAACATTTGGCATATATTTATTGCCTCAGAGACATATTTCTGAAGTGAGAGTGAATATCTTCTTTCTCTACCCTCAATATACTGAGCAGATCTTTTCTCTGTGCTGAAACTGTATTGAATACAGTTTTACAATTCTTTTTGTCTGTTTTTTTGTTTGTTTGTTTTTTTTTGTTTGGGTTTTTTCGCATCTCCTTCGTATCCTTGCAGATAAACAGGAAGTGTTTTTCATCTGCTGGGATTTCGCCACGCACTGGACAAGGAGATATTGCTGCAATGTCTGTATCGAACCATCGTTTGACGGGCGCAATAGCCGAGTGGTTAAAGCGTTGGACTGTCAATCAGAGGGTCCCGGGTTCGAATTACGGTGACGGCGCCTGGTGGGTAAAGGGTGGAGATTTTTACGATCTCCCAGGTCAACATATGTGCAGACCTGCTAGTGCCTGAACCCCCTTCGTGTGTATATGCAAGCAGAAGATCAAATACGCACGTTAAAGATCCTGTAATCCATGTCAACGTTCGGTGGGTTATGGAAACAAGAACATACCCAGCATGCACACCCCCGAAAACGGAGTATGGCTGCCTACATGGCGGGGTAAAAACGGTCATACACGTAAAAGCCCACTCGTGTGCATACGAGTGAACGCAGAAGAAGAACCATCGTTTGTTAGCAGTCAGTCCAAGTGCTCTCAATATAGGCCTAACACTGCAGCTTTTATATCATATATTTTGTTATGATTTTAATGGACTATTTGAATACTGATTTGAATGAATAGAACCAATTATATCTATCGTAGCATTCCATTTCTCCATGCTAGTTTTGTTTGAAACATGCTATTATTCTATCTTTAGATTCCGATATAAACCGAAACCGAGAAGTAAACTAGTCTAGCCAGCAGCCTGAGAGAAGCTGGCTTCCAAGCCAATGTCCTCGCCATAGAGATTGGTGCAAGAGGGTTTGTGAGGGGCGGCGGGAGGGGGTGGGGGGGAGAAAAGAAAAAAAGGCGGCAATACAAGGGCATCAGGAGTCGTGACCTGGGTGCAGCACGGCCCCCATAGAGTGTAAGGAGTTAACTCTCTCCATACGAACGGCGAAAGAGACGACGTTAACAGCGTTTCACCCCAATTACCATCATCAAAATATTGCAGGTGGAACGCTCTTATACTGAAGAGGTGAATGTTGACAAAGAATACCACATTTCTGACGACGGAAGCTAAAGGTTGGGTCATTGAGACACCCACTGGACATCCGAGGTGTCTGTGTAGAAGAGAAGAGAGGACTGGCCGTACTGAGTGAGTTAAGGGCCGAGACTCTTGACTGATGGGGGCTTCTTCGCTGAAGACCTTGTGCTGTCCAGCTCTCGCTAGAGTTTCTTATCACTAAACCCGTTCTCGGATCCTACTCTTTGGCACACTACAAACAAGTCCGAATCACAATGTGTCCTTAATTCTATGCTGATGCTAAGTATGATGTCTATTATTTGTTGAAAATTGCAGTGTTATCTACACCTGATGAAAATGAGTCCACCTTGACCTTGAAAAAAGTTGTTAAAAAAAAAGAAAAAAAAGTCCGATTCCATGTTCTGTGGTTTTCTTGACAAGAAATACCCAGTTCTGTTCGCCCTTCTCCTCTTGCAGCAGCAGCATCCGTATGCTTGCTTGCATAATCTTGATGTTGGCAGCCTTGTCACTTTGAGAGAATATTTCATGCAATTCACAAATGGATACCTGTAAATTTTGCCATACAATATTTGTTTTTGATAAACATGAAGACACCACATCAGCTCTTTATTGCAAAAATATGTACTTTTTCTACTTAGTTATTTATTGATAGTCCCCATGATTCAGCTCCATTTTCCAGGACTGATTCAATTTGTGCATCCAAAAATTTCAAGAAAACATGCGCATCAGCCGAGGGGTTTTATAATTTTGATTACATCTTTTCTGCTCGTTTCATTCCACGCAGACAACAGACTCAATTTCGTTGTAAATAACATTCCTAAATATTCATATGTATTGTCTACTTTTATTTCCATATGACCAAGGTATCATCTGGACCTCCTTTGCTAAAGTATAACATTGGTCTTGTCGAGATTTACTGTTAACTCTCTCCATACGAACGGCGAAAGAGACAACGTTAACAGCGTTTCACCCCAATTATCATCATCAAAATATTGCAAGCGGAAGGCTCTTATACTGAAGAAGTGAATATTGACAAAGAATACCACAATTCTGACGACGGAAGCTAAAGGTTGGGTCATTCAGACGCCCACTGGACATTCGAGGAGTCTGTGTAGAGGAGAAGAGAGGACTGGCCGTACTGAGTGAGTTAACGTCATTTTATGGCAGGTGGAGGGTTTACCTGTACTTGCCATTACGAATTACGTAGAGTTAACGATAGTCTCTCTGTTTCATGTTTGAGGACATTGACTTAATTTTGTAACGGAAACAAGAACAATATAATCAGGAAATAGCATCCAAACCAATTGTGCTGCCCCAGGTATCATCTGGATTCGATGTCTGTCCTTCTTAGATGTCTCAACGGCCAGTTTGTTAACTGGTCCTATTATTGACCAGAATACCCTGGGGTCATGAACACAATTTCTTAATTCTTACTTCTTTAAAACCTCGTTTTTTTCCTTTTAAACTCAACGTATCCTTTCCGATACTCAATACAAATTTCTATCAGTTGTTTCCTAACAATTTCTGTCTCACATAGAGACAGACAGCTAGAGAGAGAGAGAGAGCACGAATGAGAGAGAGTGTGTGTGTATGTGTGTATTTGTGACCACGTGCATGCGAACACACACACACACACACACACACACACACATATATATATATACATATATATTATACACACATATATGTGTGTGTGTGTGTATGTTAGTGTGGGTGTGAGCGCACGCGCGCTCAAGTGTATAAGCAAAACGTTTTGGAGGTCACATCAAATCAGGTTGCTTATAGTGCAGCTGACGGCGAAGGGCCATTCCAGGACTGGTTTCGGAGGCCATTACTTTGGACCGAAAATAACGCAGTAAATAAACAGCAGGAAAGTGCCGATCTCCAGGGAAAAAATAGCAACAACATTATTCATAATGTTGCAACGTGTTTCCCGGCGAACATTATCCGCAAATTACAATTTTGCACACGACACTTCACCGCTGGGATTGGCCAGTGACAGTCACGTGGAAGAACCTTCCTCACCTCCCTCCCCCTAAATGTATTTTATAAAAGTGGGCAGAGAGGGGACGATGTTCAGACAACTTGGGTGAACCATCGACGACGTGATTCCTCTGCGAAAGGTCCTGGTCTAACGTCTTCACCCATTCCGGTCAGTATGACACTACTTGGACCTGGGCGTCTGTGGGACTGTCAAAACGGTTGCACGTGCGTCTTTTTGTGTGTGTGTGTGTGTGTGTGTGTGTGTGTGTGTGTGTGGACAAGTTCGCTGAACGTACGTACGTACTTATTGTCCATCATGCCATCTGGCATGTTGGGTCAGCCTCTGTGGGGATGTCGGGGGGTCTTCCAGTATAAATAGCATCACCACTTTCTGGGAATTATGTGCTAGAAAATTATTTTTCTATCGCTCTCTTTGTTTATGCCTTTTTTCTTTCTTCACTGTTGTCTCGTTCTTCTGCCTTCCCAGTTCTTTCCCCTTTCTTTTCTTTTTTTTTCAAGCATGCCTTAACACTTTCTTCTCTCTTCCACAGTCTGTGATGTACTACATGTGCTGTTTTGCTCTGGCGATTAGGTAGTGAGATGTAAACACTGGATTATTTGCCTGTATGGCCTTTTTATGTATTTTTTCTTTGGCTTTGAAGTATTGTTTTGTTGTTGTTTTTTTGTTTGTTTGTTTTTTCTCCTTTTTTACGATTCTTTGTAATCTTGGGATGATAAATTAAGCGGAATGGCTGGCGTCCTGAGCATGGCCTTGTCTTATTTTCCATGTGGAGCTAAATGGTTCGGATACTGTATCATGAACTGTGTTTTGTGAGTTTGTTTCTGTTTTATTGTTTTTTTGTTTATTTTGTAGATTTGGCAGTATTGTGTTGACGCGGTTGAACATTTGTATGGTTTGACAGTCCTGATATGGCCCGCGCGGTCGGCTGGACTGTAAGCAACAAGAACGTGTAGGGTCAGCAACAAAGAACCACCACTCTTGTCTATTCTGGCCTTGTCTCTGACTGGAACCTCAAGTGTGCTTCAGGGTCTTGAGTTCGTCAGCCGTTCGCTGGACGTGGCCACTTTTTTTTCTTATTCAGTTTTGATCGTTCGCCTTCATTGTAAATTTTGGGTTTATATTTATATGTATTCACCTTCTTTCTTTTTTTCATTCCTTTTTCATCCATTTGATGCAAACCTGGGGTTGGCTTTGAAGTCCTGACCAGCGCGTTGGAGTTTATGCGTAAGTCAGGCAGATATCTGCTTCTTTTTTTTCCCTCGCAGATGTATTGCAGATTGGAGTAGTCAGCACACTTGTGACACCTCCTTGAAACTGAAACTGAGTAAAACACTGTGTAACACCGTGGCCTGTTTCAGGTAGCAGGCATACTATACACTGAGTAAAACACTAACACCATGGCCTGTTTCAGGTAAAGAGGCCACCTTTCATTCTTCGGGACATACTATACACTGAGTAAAACACTAACACCGTGGCCTGTTTCAGGTTAAGAGGCCACCTTTCATTATTCGGGACATACTATACACTGAGTTGTTATTTGGTAAACCATGCTTAAGCTGACACACATGGGCTAGTTTTTGGTAGATGGCTTTAGTTCATCATGACAGTTTTATACTGACTTCAATTATTTTTTAAACCACGGGTAAGGTTGTATGCATTGGACGCCGTAACTGGATAGTCTGTCATTGTGGTTTTCTTATGCTTTATTGACTCACTTGTGTAAACAAAGTGAGTCTATGTTTTAACCCGGTGTTCGGTTGTCTGTGTGTGTGTGTGTGTGTGTGTGTGTGTGTGTGTGTGTGTGTGTCCGTGTGTCTGTGTGTCCGTGGTAAACTTTAACATTGACATTTTCTCTGCAAATACTTTGTCAGTTGACACCAAATTTGGCATAAAAATAGGAAAAATTCAGTTCTTTCCAGTCATCTTGTTTAAAACAATATTGCACCTATGGGATGGGCACAAAAAAATATAAAAAGAAGCCTAATTATATGCAAACTGCATTTACTGTTATATTTTTTGTATTCTCTGAACTTGGCACTTTGACACAACAACAAGAGCAGTCATTATTATCATTTTTTGTTCAAACAGGGACTTCTTTTTGCTAAGCATGGAATTTTTATTTATTTTGCAAACGTTTTGGTGCAGATAGTAAAAAAGGGAAATTACTCTGTAATTAATGCTAGGGGACTTAATTTATCACAAGTGAGTCTTGAAGGCCTTGCCTCTCTTGTTGTAATTGTAATCACACCTATCGGATTGGGAAATCATTCATCACGGTCTTTCTCACACAGCCACCCCATCATTTCACTGGGAACGGGCAGTCTTCTCCCATTGTTTCCCCCACAGAGACCTTCATCTGGTGTCTGATTTGTCCAGCCTACTTTGGGTTCAAAACATATTCAGTCCATATACTAATGAACAGCCAACTTCCCAGGTCAACAACAACAACAAAAAAAAAAAAAAAAAATCGGCTGCAATGACGCGCTTACTCGGTTTGTGCCAATCTGAGAGCCGATCTTTCTCCAGTTTTTGGGCCCCAAACCATGCAAATGTAAACGAAACATGGTGCCATGAGTCAAGGGCGATTCGTGTTCATGGTTATGAGTCACGTCGCGTCGTTTTCCATCGGAACCCTTCATCACCCGCTTCCTGTCATTTCTCTTTCGCCTGCATTGTAGAACGCGCGGGGGAAAAAATCCATTTGTACAGGTTCCAGAGTTTAGGATACTAAAATGACGGGCGCAATAGCCGAGTGGTTAAAGCGTTGGACTTTCAATCTGATGGTCCCGGGTTCGAATCTCGGTAACGGCGCTTGGTGGATAAAGGGTGGAGATTTTTCCGATCTCCCAGGTCAACATATGTGCAGACCTGCTTCTGCCTGAACCTCCTTCGTGTGTATACTTGCAAATAGAAGATCAAATACGCACGTTAAGGGTCCTGTAATCCATGTCAGCATTCGGCAGGTTATGGAAACCAGAACATATCCAGCATGCACACCCCCGAAAACGGAGTAAGACTGCCTGCATGGCGGGGTAAAAACGGTCATACACGAAAATACCCTCTTGTGCACATAGGAGTGAACGTTGGTGTTGCAGCCCACGAGCGAAGAAGTATACCAAGAAATTAACCCCATAATATTCACGATTCCATCACTATCATCAGACTGCACCAGCTGTTCCGAGCTCCCCGTTCCATCATGCACACTGTGGCTTCCCTGCTGCTGCTGACGGCTGTGGCCATGACGACACAGGCCGATTCAATCAGTGACAACCTCCAGCTGGCTCCTTTCAAAGAACACCTCTACTTGTTTGACGTCATTTCTGACGCGGCTGTTGCGGACGTCCAGGGGGCTGTCGCTTCTTTCAACCCTCGTCATAGCTTCAAGGTGATGGCTCGTGTGTGTGTGTGTGCGTGTGTGTGTGTGTGTGTGTGTGTGTGTGTGTGTGTGTGTGTGTGTGTGCATGTGTGTTTGTGTGTATGTCAGAGATAACGAGAGATATCTTCGTGTGTGTGTGTGTGTGTGTGTGTGTGTGTGAGGGATAGGTAGAGATATCTTCGTGTGTGTGTGTTGTGTGTGTATGTCAGAGATAAGGAGAGATATCTTCGTGTGTGTGTGTGTGTGTGTGTGTGTGTGTGATAGGGAGAGATATATTCGTGTGTGTGTGTGTGTGTGTGTGTGTGTGTGTGTGTGTGTGAGGGATAGGTAGAGATATCTTCGTGTTTGTGTGTTGTGTGTGTATGTCAGAGATGAGGAGAGATATCTTCGTGTGTGTGTGTGTGTGCGTGTGTGTGTGTGAGGGATAGGGAGAGATATATTCGTGTGTGTGTGTGTGTGTGTGTGTGTGTGTGTGTGTGTGTGAGGGATAGAGAGAGATATATTCGTGTGTGTGTGTGTGCGCGCGTGTGTGTGTGTGTGTGTGTGTGTGTGGAGGGGGGGGGGGTGAGGGGGGACAGGGAGAGATATCTTCGTGTTCGTTCTTTAGTGTAACGTTTCTTCACTAATTGGTATTACACGAGAGTAGGAAAACAATCAAGGAGGGGGGTATTGGAGGGGCGGAGGGGGGGGGGGGGAGTAGAAATTACTGTGTACGCATGCGAGTAAGTGAAAGTGTGTGCTATTGAACTTTTTAAAAGAAACGGTTAGATATCTTCATACGTGCGTGCGTGTGTGTGTACGCGCGCGTGCGTGTGTGTGTGCATGTGTGTGTGTGTGTATGAGGGATAGGGAGAAGTATGTTCGTGTGTGGGGGGAGGGGGGAGGGCGTGGGGGGCGGGGAAGAAATTACTGTGTACGCATGTGAGTAAGTGAAAGTGTGTGTACGTCTCTGTGTGTGTGTGTGTGTGTGTGTGTGTGTGTGTGTGTGTGTGTGTGTGACATGCGGAAAATGATTTAAGTTTTGTTAAAAAAAAGGGAAAAAAAAGAAAAAAAGAAAAAAGAAAAGCATAACAATATAACATCTTTCTAATGAAAAACTAACAACTATAACAGTGAACCAACTGGACTATTTAACAAGGATTTTAAAAAAGTCATAGCAATGGACTTCTGAAGATTATCAACACTGAAGATGATTTCAGCTCAGGGATGTGAGATTTTATCATATGGCAAGCTAGTATATGATAGGCTGTTATGTGAGCACCACAGATGCAAGAAACATTACTGACTAATACTTGGTCTTAGAACAATTCATTTTCCATCTGCAGATTAGAGAAATGATTTGCCTCCTATGAAATTACAGTAAAAACCGCAATGGGAAGGAAACCAGCAAAAGGTTATAATTTATAAGAGCCTCTTAGGAAGAGTTCGTGAATCAAATGGTTGATTCCAAAAATGAGTTCATACCTAACCGTATGAGCGCAGTTTGATATCGATCATACTGATCTGACTAAAGATGACAACATAAATTTACTTACATCGCATGTACCAATTCATTTTGAAGAGAAATACCTTAATCATCTAAACTTCTTCTTCTCCTGCGTTCACTCGTATGCACACGAGTGGGCTTTTACGTGTATGACCGTTTCTACCCCGCCATGTAGGCAGCCATACTCCGTTTTCGGGGGTGTGCATGCTGGGTATGTTCTTGTTTCCATAACCCACCGAACGCTGACATGGATTACAGGATCTTTAACGTGCGTATTTGATCTTCTGCTTGCATATACACACGAAGGGGGTTCAGGCACTAGCAGGTCTGCACATATGTTGACCTGGGAGATCGGAAAAATCTCCACCCTTTACCCACCAGGCGCCGTCACCGTGATTCGAAACCGGGACCCTCAGATTGACAGTCCAACGCTTTAACCGCTCGGCTATTGCGCCCGTCAATCAACTAAACATTTTTACAGACGGACCCCGTTGTAAATAATAGAGCCAGTGCTGCTTTCGTTATTCCAGACTTTCAAGACTCATTTCATCTGGGAAAGAATAAGTCCATCTTCACAGCTGAACTCATAGCAATTCTAATGGCGTTAGATTTTATGATACCCTTTCCGAAAGCTTTATTTCAGATTCTATTTTGTATTATTCTAAATCGGTTCTTCACGCCATTGAACTTTTAAAAGAAACGGTTAGATATCTTCTTGTGTGTGTGTGCGTGTGTGTGTGCGTGTGTGTATGATGGATAGGGAGAAATAATTATATATGTGTGTGTGTGTGTGTGTGTGTGTGTGTGTGTGTGTGTGTGTGTGCAGGTTTTTTTGTTGTTGTTGTTTTTTTATGTGGACTGCAAAACAGTGTAAAGATACGGACAGACAGGCCCACAGTCAGAAAACACAGTGCTGTTGTTTTATTCCCTGTCATTTCACATATTCTTTCGCGTCTTTGTCTGTCTGCAATAGGATCCTGTCAATGTGGAAATCTAGGACAAGAGCTCACTTACCAACACATTCCTGTGTGTCTGTGACCCAGAGAAGGCCGAGATAAATTTGGAAATTCAGATCGTGTAGAAACTGTTCTTTCTTTTTGTCTGTCTTCGTTTTTCTTTTCGCTTTTAAGCGTCCTTTCACATAATATCATATGTATTTTCAGACGGATCTTAGCATCGTTTGTAATTTTCATATCATGGTTACATAGTGACAGTCAGTCGGGTTGGAAAGTCGGTTCGTAATAGTTTTATTGTCTTTTGATTTTTTTCTCTCCGTATTTTCTAAATATAAGCTGCATGACCGCGGTTACATGAATGTTTCAATAGTCCTTTGAATAATAGATTTGGCCACGGCAATTATGAGTGAGGTAAACGACTAATTCTTTTGTGTGTGTGTGTGTGTGTGTGTGTGTGTGTGTGTGTGTGTGTGTGTGTGTGTGTGTGTGCAGGTAATTGGAGAGAACAAATACATGTTTGGTAAGTATCTTTAAACCTTGTTGTTTTAACACAGTTATGCTACTCTGTGTGTGTGTGTGTGTGTGTGTGTGAGTGTGTGTGTGTGTGTGTGTGTGTGTGTGAGTGTGTGTGTGTGTGTGTGTGAGTGTGTGTGTTCATCCCACCCACTCCTTCTTTTCTAATAAACATGTTCCATGTTTACATGTATGACGGCATTTATTTTCAGTCCTAGCTGTTGTTTTCACAGAGGCCCAGCAAGCTTACAGTGTGCACATTGGTACAACTTGTCTTAACTGAACGGGAGACTGAAGTGGATGAAAATATGAAATATGGATTTTTTCTTCTTTTTTTTTTTTCAATGACAATTTGCACGGCATTCCAATTCTTTGAAATCTATTGCTCATCTATTTTTCCTCAAGACACTGATAAATTCATATTGTCTATATGCTACAGTAAGTTTTCGGTTGCAGATGTATTCTGTTGTGTATAAACGTTCCGTTCAACTTCATGTTCATTGTCAGAGACCCTCGCTCCAAAGTCTCAGTAAAAACATTTTGCACTTTTCGGTGTCACCATCTTCATCATCGTACCAATGGTGTGTAATTGATCACCGTATGAAAAGCCTTCAGTTTCATCAACATTCAGAGGGACGTATTTGTATCGCACTTTTCAAAATATACTCGTCCTCTTAAATCATTGTAGAAATTTCTTGTGGAATTGTGTATCTCCCCACACGATAAACACATTCATGTCGTAGAATGCTTGCCAGGTTTTTTACATGGAGATAGGGCTCCATTAACAGCGTCTTCAAACAAGGAGGGATGGAGAAAGGGACATGGCAACGATAAAAAAAAATGATTTATTCAAGGAATGGCCATGGCCCCGTGTGTGTCGAAGGGGGTAATTTGTAATAAACATGATGCACGAACAACACATGTCAACCACACATAATGCATGCACACATATTTTAATAGCTCTTGACAAGGCGGACCTTCTTTTGCAGGACTTGTATAAATACAATACAAGATGTCGAATAACGTTTTCATTTTTGTAAATGTCAAAAGCATCATAAGCCTTAAATGCTGACTGTTGGTAATATGTTGGAGGAACACACACACACACACACACACACACACACACACACGCACAGAGAAAGAGAGAGAGAGAGAGAGAGAGAGAGAGAGAGAGAGAGAGAGAGAGAGAGAGAGAGAGAGAGAACACTCTTCGTGTCCTGGGCTCCGCTCCTTGCAGAAAGCACTGAGGTAAATACCGAGACCGGTGAAATATAAAAATATCAACAACAGTGGGCTCTGCATGTCTTTAAAACTTGTATTCGTAAAAAGCAGCAAATTTTCGCTGTAAAAAAACAGCTTCTTCAGGCAAGATAAAGACAGGGAAGAAGCTGTTTTTACAGCGAAAATTTGCTGCTTTTTTAGAATACAAGTTTTAAAGACATGCAGAGCCTACTGTTGTTGATATTGATATATATATATCCCTGTGTGTGTGTGTGTGTGTGTGTGTGTGTGTGTGAGAGAGAGAGAGAGAGAGAGAGAGAGAGAGAGATGCCATGCCATATTAAGGATGCTGACTGTTCAACCTCCTGTTGTCATCAGTGATTCTCAGCAACGACACAGCCGCACTACGTAACCTCAACTTCCCGGCAGGCTCTGTGGTGACCCAACATGCAGTGGTCCACACCAGCGAGTTCATGGCCATGTTTGGTGTACAATCAGCCTGGAACGAGACTGATGCTGATGATGTGCTGCCCGATACCGTTCTGCTGGTCCATGATTGGACCTTCCTGCAGCCAGGTGATCGATTCTTGTATTTCTACATCTTTCCCGTCTTTCTGTCTCTCGGTATCTGACCAAACGTACGTTCCATCAATCTGTCTTGTATGGCCAAAACTATGTTCATTTTTTTTCTTCCTTTTTTTTTTTCTTTTTTTCCCCCCTTTTTTCATAAGTGTGTATTTCAGATCGAATTTCAACATACACGTAGTTTTCATTCTGAGCAATGTTTTGAATTGTACTTTTAAACAAAATATCGTGTTCGTCTGGCTATCACATGTACGTTTCTTCTTCTTCTTTGTTCATGGGCTGCAACTCCCATGTTCACTCGCACATGTACACGAGTGGGCTTTTACGTGTATGACCGCTTTTACCCCGCCATGTAGGCAGACATGCCATACTCCATTTACGGGGGGTACATAATATTTCAAACTGCTCCATGGTTCCAGAGACCCAGTGCCTGACGCAGTATGAGCGAGAGATGGCTGACTGGGCAAGGAAGTATACAGAGACACACGCCTTGGTCAAACCCGTGTCGTACGCTGCCCTTGCTGCCTATCCCCCCAGGGTGAGAGATCTACTTAGATGCCTCGATGAGAAACGTCTGTTTTCTTGGGAGTAGAAGGGCTCTCATTTGAAAGAAAATAACAGTCTTGTTTAATTCTAGTTTTTAACGCAGTTCCAGAAGGGTTATGAACACACACACGCGCGCGCACACACACACAGACACACACACACACGCACACATGCAGCCTCTGTTAAAATTAATGTATTGGTACTGAAGTAGAAAAGAGAGAGGATGCTATCCTGGATGGGATTGGGTGGTGAGGCGGCCATAACATATGACAAAGAGTACTGCAGAAAGGTATGCCAGTCCTGATGTTCGTGACGTGTTTGCTGGAATCATGACGTAAAAGTGTTCGTGACGTGTTTGCTGGAATCATGACTTAAAAGTGTTCGTGACGTGTTTAGCGTGTCTTGAAAACTGCTGTGTGTGTGTGTGTGCAAGAGAGGCAGAGAGTACGAAGCAAAACTGTTGGAGAATCTTTTACATTAAGAAGACGGAGTTTGACATAAAGTTAGTATACCCGTCGTGTTTCTTTGTGTGGAGAAATATGGATCTAAAGGTAATCCTGCAGTTTAGAATACTAAACTCAGGGGGCCGTTCAAATGAAAAAATAGAGGTTGTTTTAGACTGACCTTGATGCGCTGAGTCGAATGCAACCCTCAGCTAAGCTCTACGGCCACTCCTTGTCAATGAAACAGAGACATAATAAATAGTAAACTCAGTCGGTCACTTCCCGAGCAACTATCGGCGAGCCATTTTGATTGCTGGTGACGTGGTGTTTACGTCATCAATTTCAGTCAAAATGGCGTGCAGGTCGGGAAGGAGTACTACTTACCGTGCATTTGATCCAGTTTCGTGGCAAAAGGAGTGGTCTTAGAGCTTAGCTGAGGGTTGCATTCGACTCAGCGCATCGAAGTCAGTCTAAAACACCTTCTACTTTTTCATTTTAACGGCCCCTGAGTTTAGTATTCTAAACTGCAGGATTACCGGATCTAAATCATTGGACACTTGCCATTACGGCGTTCACACTTTCGTCGTAATAACCAGACAAGCAGTCAGACAGTCGAGACAGGACAGATTTGGATGGTCACGAAAGAAGATGGGGACATTATTCATAGCAGTGAACTGACATGTATTATAGACTGTCAAAATCATGCCCATGGGCCTATTACAAAATGTGTGGACATGAATGTTCATTGTGTAAAAAAAAAAAAAAAAAAAAAACACCCTGTAACTTGCTGTACGTTGCAGATCTTCATCTTCAACAAGTTTGAGGAGAACGCCATGCAGAACGTGGTCAGAATGGGGATGGAGCAGGTGGGAGGACCCGGAAGGAGTTTGAAGACTACCACGCGAATTGTCAAACTCTGAGTGACGTCACTTCCTCACTTGTTCTCCAGAAAGATCTGAAACTTCTGTTTAAAAAAACAAAAATGTCTGCTACAGTTTGATTGTCATGCTTTTTGAAACGTGTCATGTAGAACAATTGTCAATAAAGCGATGTGCAGACTATGTGACTGTTTTTACTGGTTCTCCCGGTCACACACACACACACACACACACACACACATATATATATATCACATACGATCACTGGGATACACAGAGAGAGAGTGTGAGTGAAAAAGAGTGATGTGTACATAGACAACTTAAGGAACATTTAGAACATTACGTAGCAGAAGACGTCATGTAAGGTCAGAAAGATGTAAAAAAAAAAATAATAATAAAAAAAAGCATTACGTCATCTTAGTGTTGTCTGTGACCAAGGTACCAGGTGGCAGCGAAAATTCAGATTTTATTTTTTTGTTTAACAAAATAGGTGTTTTTCAACTTTGTTTTATTATATATATATATATATATATATATTTTTTTTTTTTTTTTTTTTTTTTTTTTACAGAATGTTTTGTCATTTGAGTGGTTTTGTGTGTGTGCGTGTGTGTGTGTGCAGAGAAATGTGATAAAATGATGTCCAGAACAATAACTGCGAAGATGATCAAAATTCTTGTGAAACTTCCCATTATTGATTAGTTTCCACTATGAAGTCCAACTGTGGGCAAAAATAGATAATGAAAAATGATTGAAAACAGAATCAACAGTAAGAGAGAAGGCTCATTTCAAAGAATGGCAAAACAGTATGTATTTCAATCTAGATTCAAGCAGAGCTGCTTCTCTCTCTCTCTCTCTCTCCTTTCTTGGACCAAAAGTGTAACGAACTGACCACAATTCCCCTTTCCTCCACAACGATAACAAACACACACAAGATATTGTCACAAACACAAACTGCAAATTTCACGTTTTATTTCACTTTTTTTTCATATTTCCGCTGTGATGAAAACAATATTGACCACTTCTTTCTTTCCTTTTTTTTTTTTTTAGAATTAATTTTTGGCAAGCGTGAGCATGTTTATAATGAATATTTTCTGGGCCTTTGTTTTTTATTTATCTTTGTCTTTTGTTATTTTTCCTTGCAGTTAGATAAAATATCACAGACATCATGGTCCCAGGGATGTACACAATGTTGATAATAACATTAACACACAGAGGGACGCTCACTCTGTCTGGCTCCGCGACTAAGCCATTATTGCATTTACCTTTCTATTCTTTGCACAAAGTCACTTTTTTTAAATGACATCTAGAAGGGCTGTTTGATTTTTTATCTGCACTTGTTTTTTCACCACGACTTTCATGTAAAGGTTAAGGTTAATGGTCCCCTAGGCCATTATTGTCGTTAGTAGGGGGCTTACTAGGCGGTGTCCTACGTACGTTAAATCAGAACAGGCACCACTGTACACCACCGAAGTGACTCAGCAGCAGTGCAGCGTCTCCTCTGGTGTTTATTCAGACTTCTGGTGTGTGGCCTCCTGGCGACCTAACATCGATGGTTCCCTGTGGACTGCCGACGCTGGAACTGTGATGGACGAACCCGGGTGTGGCCGTCTATGGGGGAATTTAAATGAGCGGCGTGGAAGTAATGCCACTGAAACGGTGCAGATGATGGGGCAGCAAAAAAAAAAATAAATAAAAAAAATAAAAATAATAACACACTGCTTCAGACGTCGGCCAATGAGCAGTCTTAATCATTGTTGCATTATGATACATACATTAGTCAACATGTACAACAGTCATCCTGCTGATATGAAATCTCTGGCCATGGAATGAATACAATTTTTGTCACCAAAAACGAAAATGTGTTGAATCTGTATAAACGAAGAAGAAGAAAAAGACTGATCAGAATCTGTCCCTGTGGACTCGGCACAAAACAAAACTGAAGTGAAATTCGTCACAAACATAAACATGTGATCGGTGTATTGCTGTTCCAGAAACTGGAATAATGAAATGCATTTAAAACACACACACACACACACACACACACACACACACACACACACACACACAATCCTGAAAGAAACAAAACACCAAACTTGGAATTTCTTGCCCTGAAACTTGCATCAGTGTGCACAGTTGGACAGATCAGTCTCTTCATTCAAGGAAAGGAAAATCAGATTCTTAATTCATGTCCATATGATGATAGCCATTCGGGCTCCTGATCCTGAACCTACTTCAAACAAAGGGATATTTTTTTAAACAATAGAAAACCATTTTTCTAGGAAGGGGAAGGGTATGATTAAACTATAAAAAAAACAACAACTTTGCTTTGAAAATGTTTCAAAACAATTTTGGCAGAGGCATAATGTATCCAAAGCCTTCAAATAAGCATTTTTTGCTCAAGAGGTTGAAACTTCATGAACTGACAAAATATTAACTGTTTACTGGAAAAGACCCCATAAAATTATCTTCAAACCAAAACGTTTGATTTCTCTGGGTTTTGAATCCACTTGCATGTCATTCACAAACTCAAATATTCTGATATGCAAGCATGCATAACACACACACACACACACACACACACACTACTGTTTCACCCCCTGAGACATTTGAATAGAATGTGTACTTTCTCTTTTACCACCCACACAGTGGGCAGACATAACACCATAGCAAAGTTCTGCACTCCCTCCTTCATGAATACACACACAATTCACCCAAACTTTCATCAAAAGCATACATATAAGTACTTGTCATCTCCATTTGTGTTTCAGCACATGAAGACAGTCACTCAATGCTGTTGTTGTTGTTTTTTCAGTACATGTCCTATCCATCCATCCATCCATCCATCTTTATCTATCTATCTATTTATCTATACAGATAGATCAATAGACAGATAGATAGATATGCATGTATATTCATAAATTCATTCATGAACAATTCAAAATGATGTATTCAATATATCCGCATGTAGAAATGTGCACAAAAGACATCAGCAGATATATCAGTTACTTCTTCAAGTGGACATTGATTGTTGCTGTTCATCGATTATATGCCTTTTCACAGAAAGTGATATTCGATGATGTAATAACTGTTTTTGTTGTTGTTCATCGATTTCATGTCTTTTCACAGAGTGACATGAGACAACACATTGATTGTATTTACATCCCCATGTGAAGACCACATATACACATATCACACATCACGTATGTGCAAATGCAAGCAAAACCAGTAAGCACCCCGTGATCAGTTTAACCCTCTCAACGTTGCTGCAGTGAACACATTAGGAATACCCTTGGAGAATGCAAGGTGAGCAGGACATGATCCTCGCTGTGTATCGTGGGATGAAAAAAACAAAACAAAAAAACAGGGGGCACAGACATCTAACATAACATGTAACTCTTTTGTTCCAAGACCAACATGTCTGAAATAACAATCTCATGTCCTTCAGGGACACAAGGACAGTGTCTGGAATTATTCCAAAACCATATATTTAGAAAAAGACTTCTTATAAAGAAGGTCTGCAAAAAAGCAAAAGACACCAACTATACCGTGTTTTGTTTTGCTGAAAAGGACCCATGTCAGCACATGGGTCTTTTTTGTCTTTTTATTTTACCCACACAACACAGGAAGGCAAGCCACTTTTGGCCAAAGTACTGCTCTCATTTTGCTCCGAAAAACAAAAAGAGTGGTATTCTGACAGTTTCAGTTTCAGTTTCACTTTCTCAAGGAGGCGTCACTGCGTTCGGACAAATCCATACACGCTACACCACATCTGTTGAGCAGATGCCTGACCAGCAGCATAACCCAACGCGCTTAGTCAGACCTTGAGTGCATGCTTACATATTTGTGTACCTATGAAAGTGGATTTCATTTTACGTAATTTCGCCAGAGGACAACACTCTCGTTGCCATGGGTTCTTTTTCAGTGCGCCAAGTGCGTGCTGCACACGGGACCTCGGTTTATCGTCTCATCCGAAAGACTAGACGCTCAGTTTGATTTTCCAGTCAAACCTAGGAGTAAGGGCGAGAGCGGGATTCGAACCCACACCTTCACGGACTCTCTGTGTTGGCAGCTGAGCGTCTTAACCATTCTGCCACCTTTCTCCTTTCTCTCTCCTTTCTCTGACAGCATTTCAAAACACGCAGAGGCAAACAAAAATATGATGCATGGAGGGTGTTCATCATCCAGGCTCTGCCACAAGCTGTGTAAAAATTCCATTTTTAATGGTTATGAATTATAAAATAAATATCATTTGAAAACTGCTTGCCCTACCATTAGCATGGCATTTAAAGTACAATTTCAGCTCAGAAATATTGGACGATTCAAAAACGAAATAATAACGTTAAAGAAACAAATGCTAAGGTCACACTCTCATTGCTGCATGCAGAACATGTACACAGCCAGACATCGGAAAGAACAGCGGATTGAACCTGCCAGCCCATACACGTATCTTCCATACATAGTGTTAAGGACAAACCAAAAATAGCATAGAACAAAACACAACCATTGCAAAACCATCCCAGCGATTGTACAAAAAAATGTTTACTTTTCTTTTTAATACTTAAAGTCCTGATAAGACTTCGTCTTCTTCATTGTCGTCTTCTTCTTCTTCTTCTTCATTGTCGTCGTCTTCTTCATTGTCGTCGTCTTCTTCATTGTTGTCTTCTTCTTCATTGTCGTCGTCTTCTTCATTGTTGTCTTCTTCTTCATTGTCGTCGTCTTCTTCTTCTTCATTGTCGTCGTCTTCTTCTTCTTCATTGTCGTCGTCTTCTTCATTGTCGTCTTCTTCTTCTTCATTGTCGTCTTCTTCTTCTTCATTGTCATCGTCTTCATCATTGTCGTCTTCTTCTTCTTCGTTGTCGTCTTCTTCTTCTTCTTCTTTGTTGTCTTCTTCTTCTTCGTTGTCGTCTTCTTCTTCTTCTTCTTCATTGTCGTCTTCTTCTTCATTGTCGTCTTCTTCTTCTTCTTCTTCGTTGTCGTCTTCTTCTTCTTCTTCATTGTCGTCTTCTTCTTCATTGTCGTCTTCTTCTTCATTGTCGTCGTCTTCTTCATTGTCGTCTTCTTCTTCTTCATTGTCGTCTTCTTCTTCATTGTCGTCGTCTTCTTCATTGTCGTCTTCTTCTTCATTGTCGTCTTCTTCTTCATTGTCGTCTTCTTCTTCTTCATTGTCGTCTTCTTCTTCTTCTTCATTGTCGTCGTCTTCTTCATTGTCGTCTTCTTCTTCTTCATTGTCGTCTTCTTCTTCATTGTCGTCTTCTTCTTCATTGTCGTCGTCTTCTTCATTGTCGTCTTCTTCTTCTTCATTGTCGTCTTCTTCTTCATTGTCGTCGTCTTCTTCATTGTCGTCTTCTTCTTCATTGTCGTCTTCTTCTTCATTGTCGTCTTCTTCTTCTTCATTGTCGTCTCCTTTGTCTTCTTCATTGTCGTCTTCTTCTTCTTCGTTGTCATCTCCTTCTTCTTCTTCATTGTCGTCTTCTTCTTCTTCTTCTTCATTGTCGTCTTCTTCTTCTTCTTCTTCATTGTCATCTCCTTCTTCTTCTTCTTCATTGTCGTCTTCTTCTTCTTCTTCTTCATTGTCGTCTCCTTCTTCTTCTTCTTCATTGTCATCTCCTTCTTCTTCTTCTTCTTCGTTGTCGTCTCCTTCTTCGTTGTCATCTCCTTCTTCTTCTTCTTCATTGTCGTCTCCTTCTTCTTCTTCTTCATTGTCGTCTCCTTCTTCTTCTTCTTCATTGTCATCTCCTTCTTCATTGTCGTCTCCTTCTTCATTGTTGTCTTCTTCTTCTTCATTGTCGTCTCCTTCTTCTTCGTTGTCGTCTCCTTCTTCTTCGTTGTCGTCTCCTGCTTCTTCTTCTTCATTGTCGTCTCCTTCTTCATTTCCTTCTTCTTCTTCTTCATTGTCATCTCCTTCTTCTTCTTCGTTGTCGTCTCCTTCTTCGTTGTCATTTCCTTCTTCTTCTTCTTCATTGTCATCTCCTTCTTCTTCTTCGTTGTCGTCTCCTTCTTCGTTGTCGTCTCCTTCTTCTTCTTCATTGTCGTCTCCTTCTTCATTGTTGTCTTCTTCTTCTTCATTGTCGTCTTCTTCTTTTTCGTTGTCGTCTTCTTCTTCATTGTCATCTCCTTCTTCTTCTTCATTGTCGTCTTCTTCTTCTTCGTTGTCGTCTTCTTCTTCGTTGTCGTCTCCTTCTTCTTCTTCGTTGTCGTCTCCTTCTTCTTCTTCGTTGTCGTCTCCTTCTTCGTTGTCGTCTCCTTCTTCTTCTTCGTTGTCGTCTCCTTCTTCTTCTTCGTTGTCGTCTCCTTCTTCGTTGTCATCTCCTTCTTCTTCTTCGTTGTCGTCTCCTTCTTCGTTGTCGTCTCCTTCTTCTTCTTCTTCATTGTCGTCTTCTTTTTCTTCGTTGTCGTCTCCTTTGTCTTCTTCATTTTCGTCTTCTTCTTCTTCGTTGTCGTCTCCTTCGTCGTCTTCTTCATTGTCGTCTTCTTCTTCTTCTTCTTCTTCTTCTTCGTTGTCGTCTCCTGCTTCTTCTTCTTCTTGTTCGTCGTCGTCTCCTTCATCTTCTTCTTTATTGTCGTCTTCATCTTCTTCTTCTTCTTCGTTGTCGTCTTCTTCGTTGTCGTCTATTTCTTCTTCTTCTTCTTGTTCATCGTCGTCTCCTTCATCTTCTTTATCTTTTTGTTCTGTTTCTTCTTTGTCATTGTCATCTTCTTTTTCTTGGTTGCCTTCTTTTTCAGCTTTGGCTTCTGCTTCTTCTTCTTTGTCTTCTTCTTTGTCGTCTTCTCCTTCTTCCGCTTCTCCTTCTTCTTCTTTGTCGTCTTCTCCTTCTTCCTCTTCTCCTTCTGTGTGTGTGTGTGTGTGTGTGTGTGTGTGTGTGTGTGTGTGTGTGAGTCTGACTCTCAGTCTCTCCTCCCCCTCTCTCTCTATTTATCTATCTCTCCCTCTGTCTCTCTTCCTCTCTCAAAAAGTCATACATTTCCAGACATTTTCTTTTTATTATGTACATTTTATGTGCATTTTCTTTTGTACATTATCTTAGCTGTCTTTAAGCATTCATTCATACTGCTACTACTACTACTACTACTACTACTGCTACTGCTGCTGCTGCTGCTAGTTACTACTACTACTACTTTTTCTTCTTCTTCTTGAAGATGATCATGTTGATGATGATGATGACTTTTTTTTAAATTGTTAATATTCTTATTCTTAGTAGAAGGAGTTGTATTAGTAACAGTATTAACATTATCATTAGTAATAGTAGTAGTAGTGTTGTTGTTGTTGTTGTTATTGTTCTTACTATCATTATCATTATAGTCATTATTATCATTATCATTGTTATTGATATTATTATCATCATCATCATCACTATCATTAACAGTAGTAGTCATATCATTATCATCATCATCACTATCTTTAATGATTTATTTATTTATGTACACTTATAGTTGATTTCATCAAGTTTTTACGTCTTATACATATTATTATTAGTAGTAGTAGTTCCTTTTTTTATGTATTTATCTATTATTTATTCACCCTTTTTTTTTCTTCTTTTTTTTTCTCAAGGCCTGACTAAGCAAATGTTGGGTTACGCTGCTGGTCAGGCATCTAGCTTGGCAGATGTGGTGTATGTAGCGTATATGGATTTGTCCGAACGCAGTGACACCTTCCTTGAGCTACTGAAACTGAAACTGAAACTAACACATGCAGGCAGATGGTGGCCATGGGCTGCCAGAGGGAGTACCTGGACCGGGTGCTGGAGCCGCGGGTGGCCACCCGGGAGTTTGACCGCAGCACCTGGCAGCGGGACTGCTCTCGTGAGGATGCCGTGTCCCTTCTGGAGGGACTGCCTCACGGGGCCTTCCTGCTGCGCCGCAAAGAGCAGCGCCACCTGCCCTTTGTGCTGTCCATCGTGTGAGTGCTGTGTCGTGTCTCGGCGTGCAGGTGCTGTGTCATGTTTCAGTGTGTACGTGTTGTGTAGTGCATGTTGTGCTCAGTGTTTTAACACAGCTATTTCATCTTGTCAGTGTGTCAGTGCAGTGTTGTGTCAGTGTGTAAATGGTGTGTCATGGTTATGTGTTAAAGTGCTGTGTCGTGTTTCAGTGTGTAAAAGGTGTGTAGTATTTCAGTGTGTAAGTGTTGTGTAGTGTTTCAGTGTGAAAGTGCTGTGCCGTGTTTCAGTGTGTAAGTGTAATGTCATGTTTCAGTATGTAAGGATTGTGTCGTGTTTCAGGTTGTAAGTGCTGTGTCGTGTTTCAGTTTGTAGGTGCTGTGTCGTATTTCAGTGTGTAGGTGCTGTTTCGTATTTCAGTGTGTGAGTGCTGTGTCATGTTTCAGTGTGCAAGTTATGTGTTATGTTTCAGTGTGTAAGTGCTGTGTCATGTTTCAGTGTGTAAGTGCTGTGTTGTATTTCCGTGTGTAAATGTTGTATTGCGTGTAAGTGCTTTGTCATTTCAGTGTGTCATGTCAGTGTGTAAATGCTGTGTCATGTCAGTGTTTAAGTGCTGTGTCGTGTCAGTGTTTAAGTGCTGTGTCGTGTCAGTGTGTAAGTGCTTTACGTGTTGTGCTTATCACATTGTTGTGTCTTTGTGTCAGGCCGGCGCCACCAGCCTTCCGTGCTGTCTATTGTGTGAGTGCTGTGTAGTGTCAATGTGTAACTAAGTGCTGTGTTGTTGTGCTCAGTGCGTTAACACATTGTAATTGTGTCTTTGTGTCAGCGCGTGCTTCATGTCGTGTCGTTGTGTTATTGCAGTGTCATGTAGTTGTGTGAATGTAGTGGCGTGTCAGTGTGTAATCAAGTGCTGTGTTGTTGTGCGCACTGTACGTGTTAACACATCGTTGTGTCAAGTCAGTGCAGTGCCTTGCCATTGTGTAAGTGAAGTGCCTTGTCATTGTGTAAATGCATCGGCATTGTGTGAGCAAAGTGTCGTATCCGGTTTTAAGTGCAGTCTCATTTCACTGTGTGAAAGCAGTGTCATGTCACTGTGTCAGTGCTGTGTTGTGCTCAGCGTGCGTGTTAACACATTGTTGTTTCTTCGTGTCAGTGCAGTGCCTTGTTGTTGTGTGAATGCGTTGTCATCGTGCGTGAGCACGTTGTCATTGTGCGAGCAGAGTGTCAGTGTGTTTAGCGCAGTCTCATTGCATTGTGTTGTGTCGATGTGTATGTGCTGTTGTTGTGCTCAGTGTGCGAGTTAACACATTGTTGTTTCTTCGTGTCAGACCAGCGCCACTGGCCTTTTGTGCTGTTCATTGTGTGGGTGCTGTGTCCTCTCAATGAGTAATTAAGTGCTGTGTCATGTAACTGCTGCACGTGTTGTGCTCATTGTGCGTGTTAACACATTATTGTGTCTTCATATCAGACCAGCACCACCAGCCTTTTGTGCTGTCCATTGTGTAAGTGCTGTGTCGTGTCAGTGGGTTAGTGCTGTGTTGTGCTCAGTGTGCGTGTTAACACATTTTTGTGTCTTCGAGTCAGACCAGTGCCACCTGCCTTTTGTGATGTCCATTGTGTAAGTGCTGTGTCATGTCAGTGTATGCTTGCATGTTGTGTCGTTGTGTGAATATAGTGTCATATTTTTGTGTATGTCTAGTGTTGTGACTCATGCAGTCAGAAACCAAAAACACGTAACTGTTGCTAAGAGGGTGCTGACAATTAATACAGTTGTTGCTAGAAGTTATTATATCTTTGTGTTTAGGTTGGTTTCTGTAGGGGTTTTGTTGTTGTGTTGTTTGTTTATTTGTTGTTGTTGTTTTCAATCTAAGTTTTTAAGATATATACATGTGTATGTGTGTGTGAGGACAAAGTTTTTTTGTTAATTTTTTTATCTTGCAATCCTGACTAATGTCATCAACTACATGCTTCTCACCACACACACACAGGATCTCAGGGGAGAGCGAGCCCCGAATGGTCCAGCACTGCTACGTCGTGCGGCCCAGTGGGCGGGGCTACGGGTTCAACGCCGCGCTGGCCGTGTTCGAGTCCGTGGACCAGCTGGTGCTGCGACATCGCCACGTCAACCTGAAGCACTACTTCCAGAACCTTGACGTGACCCTGACCTTTCCCGTCGGCTGCCAGGAACTGCTGCTCCGGAGCATGTCGGAGTCGGAGAAGGAGAGCGCGACGGTGAAGGAGGGGGAGTACGCAAACGCGGCGGCCATTCAGGACGCCATGGTGGACAGTGTGTACGAGTCTGTGGACTTCCCCGAGAGAAGCGAGGAAGAAGAGCAGGTGTCTGCAGTGTCTGCTGAGGGCCCGGAGAAAGACGTGTGCAGACCTGAAGTTCTGGTTTACGGTAACGTTCCGTTCAACGACGCAGCAGCAGTCAACAAGGAGAATGCAGAGATGAGCAAGTATTTAACTATGGGGATGCCGGGACAGGGTGTGGTGTCCAAACCGACAGCCAGTTCCAGTGCAGGGAAGGAAGAGAATGACGAGTATGAAACTATGGAAGTGCTGCCGAAACAGGTGGTTTCCGAACCAGTGTCTGGTTTACCTGTGGAGAAAGACTTGAAAAACAAGAACGAAACACAGGAAATGTTGCAGAAACATGCAGTTGCCAAACCAACAGCTGGTGCATCAAAAGTGAAAGAGTTGAAGAACAAGAACGAAACTCAGGAAATGTTGCAGAAACATGTGGTTGCCAAACCAACAGCTGGTGCATCAAAAGTGAAAGAGCTGAAGAACAAGTACGAAACTTTGGAAATGCAGAAACATGCGGTTTCCAAACCAGCAGCCAGTCCAGTTGTGGTGAAGGAGCTGAAGAACAAATACAAAAAGAAGGAAGTGTTGCCGGAACAAGTGACATCCAAACCAACAGCCAGTCCAACCCTGGAGAAGGAGCACAACTACGAATCTATTGATGAATCAGACCACAGCACAGATGCTGACTGTAGTAAACGTACAGACAAGCAAGAGACAGTGAAGGAGGCAAGAGAAGAAGGGGTGACGGGGCCTAGATACGAACCTGTACGGTTCTCAGGGACAAGCAGCGGTGCAGCAGTCAAGTCCTCAGATGGCTGTACGTCCATGACAGGACGTAGATGTGAAACCTCACTCACAGAGAGCTCTCGGGAACCAGTAACCGTTACCAGTGTGGAAAGTGGCAGCCAAGAGCAGAAAGAAAACGCGTACGAAACCATCGGTAGACGTCGGGAAACCTCAGTCTGACTCAAATATTTGGTCTTCGGGCAGAAGAATCCAAATATAGAAAATATAGGAGCAGAGGGGGGTTATGTCCCCTCTGTCAAACACAAAGGGGAGAAAAATCTCCTGTATCGCCTGATCCTGCAACTGTCGTCAGTTGTCAGCTTCGTTTCAGAGGCCTTAGAGCCAGCTCAAATCAGGGAGTCTTTTCTTACATGACTGTTTTTATGCTGCCATAGAGGCCACAACCACACTCTGTTTTCAGGGGGTAAAACCAAGTTGTGAATGTGGAGAGGCATTGTGAAAGAAAAGGAATTGCTTCAGAAAAAAAACAACAACTACTGAAGTCCAACAGAAGCTGGACAAAACTGTTTAAAACAAGAGGCAAAGCCTTTATGGCTCACCTGTGTGATTCCTGTTGTTCAACAACAAAACTGTAAAGAATGGGGGTGGTGGAGGGGGGGATAAGAGACGGGAGAGGGTGGTTACTAATACATACATAACAATTCAAATGATGTTTTTTGCTCACTATCAGAAACGAGTGTTTGTCAAACATGTGCTGGAAAAGGAGCTGTTTTAACTTAAGCACGATACATCGATTGACATTTTACTGTTTTACGATCAGTTTATAATCTTTCAATCTTTCAGACTGGTCCAGTCTTCATTGTTACTGTCCTGCTTCCTTAAATCACCAAACACATTTTTGCACGTGATCAGTCTGGACAAGTCACTTTTTTTTTTTTTTTTTTTTTTTTTGGCAAATTTATGATTGGCGGGTCAGAAGAGGTGTAGTAGACTGACGGACCAATCAACACCTGCCTCTCCGATCAAAGATACCTTTCCAGAAAAAAAAATGGCTACAGTACTTCATTTTGTGCCTTGAGAAGAGCCAGTCTGGATCTTTTTTTCTTTTCTTTTTTTTTTCTCCCCAACTTCTGTTTTGTTCATCTGTTATTGTGTCTTCATTTTTCTGCTGTGTGAAGTCGTTTCCCTACAGTGGATGTGTTCACTTCCACTTCTTGGTCTGGGCTGACCAAAGGGACTCTGACCTGACTGAGGGGACTCTTTGACTCAGAGTCAACAGCAGGTGGAAGGTGTTGTAACGCGCTCATGGCAGACTGATTTGCTTCAGACTTAGATCTACATGTGTTGCTTTCGTTCGTCATGTGTTCATTGGAGCGTGCCATTTGACTTGCGCCTTGCGTTTTGTTTTTACTGGACACATATCAAAATATCTCAGTCACATGCCAGCTCAGACCACTTTACTGTGTCAGGGTCTATTACAGAGTAGATAATTATCAAGAACTATGAAATGTTTTGATCTGTGTGTAGAATGTGTCTAGAATATAAAATCATGAGTTTTACAGTGAGCTCTCAGAATTAAACATTGATTCTTTGACAGTCAGAACTCTTTTCCAACAAATAGTACCTGTACACCTACCCCCCCCCCTCCCCGATACCCCCCTCCCCCACCCCCACAACCTTTCTCCCCCCCCCCACCTCCTGACCCCCCTCCACCGCCCCTCCCCCAAAGAAAAGAAAGAAAGAAAAAGGCAGAATTGCTTGTTAAAGCATATTTGTTTTCTGAAAGGAAAATGAATGGAAAATTCAGTCATGATAATTACATTGTTGGCAAGGGTGGTTTCAGTTTCACTTTCTCAAGGAGACTGCATTCAGACAAATCCACACACACACACATGTATATATACATATATATATATAGAGAGAGAGAGAGATGCTACACATCTGCTATGCAAATGCCTTACAGCAGCTTTACCCAATGTGCTAATCAAGCCTATAGTGCATGCATATATATATATTTGTGTACCTATCAGACTGGATTTCTTCTGCAGAATTTTGCCAGCGGACAACCCTGATGTTTTCCACGGGTTCTTTTTCAGTGCACCGTGTGCGTGCTGCACACAGGATCTCAGTTTGACATCTCGTCTGAATGACGAGACGCTCAGTTTTGGTTTTCCAGTCAAACCTACCAAAAAAAAAAAGGGACAAGACTGGAAATTGAACCCCAGTTTCAGTTTCAGTGTCAGTAGCTCAAGGAGGCGTCACTGCGTTCGGACAAATCCATATACGCTACACCACATCTGCCAAGCAGATGCCTGACCAGCAGCGTAACCCAACGCGCTTAGTCAGGCCTTGGGGGGAAAAAAAAAAAGAAAGGTGAATAAATAATCGATAAGCTTACATAAATAAATAAATAATAATTATAATATAAAAAAGATAGTAGTAATAATAATAATACTAATAATAAAATAATAATAATAAATAAATAAATAAGACAACAATGATGATAAATAAGCAAATAAATGTAAAACATGAAGACACACATTCAACCCCAACCCTCACAGACATTGAACCCCAACCCTCACAGACATTGAACCCCAACCCTCACAGACACTGTATTGGCACAGGAAGGGTCTTAACCACTGTGCCACCTTCCCTCTGGCCAGTGTGGATAACAGCATATCATGGCAGTGCAGCAGCATGACTAAGCTACCACAGGTGAAATGGACATACAGTAGACCATGGTGATGGTTCTCATGTGTGTGTGTGTGTGTGTGTAAGTGCTTTAGTCTTATTTTACTTGCAAAAGACGTTATCAAAGCCGAGACAGTTTTCTTGTTATGCTGGACAGAAAAGAAAACATTGTCACTGTTGTTGTGGATCCACACACAGCTTTTAACTCATTCAGCCCTGCTGCCCGAGCATTGCTCTGGCATCAGTAGTCATCTCATTAAAACAATTTTCACGTTTTTCTTCATAATTATTCATAAACCATTAGGAAAAGGGAACTTACTTCTTCTACAGTATTTCTGGATGTGTCTACACATGATCTGGAGGAAAAACAGTATATTTTCTGCATTTTTTTCCACGCGTCAGTGTGGCATGGAAGGCTGCTGAGGCTGTGAATTCCCCAGGGTTGAATGGGTTAAACAGTTTTCTGATTTTGCTGGACAGAAAAAAACATTGTTTCTGTTGTTGTAGATCCACACATAGCTTCATTAAAAATAGAAAGGGGGAGGAAATGGGGTTTGGGGGATGACATTGAGAGAGGATGTTGGCTATTGCCACTCTCTCAAAACATGCTTCCCACATCAACTCTGTCAAATATGAATTCCATTGCTAGAAATCCATTGGGCTGAAACGCCACTCTCTCGAAACATGCTTCCCACATCAACTCTGTCAAATATGAATTCCATTGCTAGAAATCCATTGGGCCCAAACGGAAAGTTTTATCGTTTCAATATTGATCCTCTCGACCAAGTACTTTCAGATCAGCAATTATGCTGGGCTTTTCCCTGGACTTTCACAAATAATGCACAGGGCATGGGCTGGCTGGCTTAAGCAGACTTACCAGTGCTAAATTTGCTTAGCATTAGGAATTTTCCCAGGTCTATGGGGTTGGCAAAGACCAGAAAATGTTTAATGTCAAACAAACTTGGTACTGCAGAGATTACTCATACAACCAGCTCTGATGCATAATATGTGAGTATGTGATGTGAGTGAAAGACTTCAGCTATAGGTGCAGCTGTAGCCATTGATGTCACAGATAATTTGTTGAAAATGTAGAGGAAAGCACTTGGGGAAACGATGATATACCTTTAGAACTGTTTGTCTCCCTTTTTTTCCTCTTCTTTTTTGTTTTATTATATCTATCAATTCATTCATTTATTTATATGATTTTTTTTTTTCTTGTTTATTAAGTGATAGTGTTTGCTTGCCCTGCTGTTGTGCACCTTTTGAACATGCCCATGGATGCATAATAGTGTGTTCTGTTAAAAAGCAGAATCAGCAGTGATCTGACAGTGATGATAAATATGGTCGAATTCCTGATGCACAAAATTGATGTACAAATGAAATATATGTTGCATACGGTTGTGGTGCTGAAAACTGACTTCATTTGTTGTTGTGTATGTTGTATGTGAAACCATAAATCTGTGTATGTGTATTATGAATGTGTTGTGTGTGTGTGTGTGTGTATGCGCATGTGTGTTGTGTATGCATGTGTGTGTGTGTTTGTTGTATGTTTATATATATGTTGTGTATGTGTATTGGTGCATATGTGTGAAATATTACGAAGAGATTTTCCATGTATTTTTCCTCAGTGAGGTGTTTATGCAGATGATTTATTTTGGTAGTTTGTCTTCTCAAAAAGAAAAAAAAGAAAGACCTGAAAAAATATAATAAAGATCAGTGCCATTTCAACAGAATGTTTGTCATTTGTGTGCTTTTACCTTTTGTCTTTTCTGTGTGTGTGTGTGTTGCAAGTTTAGTCTTTTGAAACATTTTCACACAAAAAGGTGAATAAACAACATGCTAATGATATCTGTCTACTTTATTTTAAGCAGCACAATATTCTAAGCAGCATATGGGATATAACCGATCACATCAAATATTAAAATGCTAAAAAGAAAACTTTTTTTTAAAAATTTTAAAAAGATTTTTTATACATGTGTGGTATAACATTATTCATGCTACATCCTTTTTTTGTGAATTTACAGGATCTCTTGGTCTTGATGTTTCTCCCATAAAGTAGACTGTGTTGTTATTGTCATTGATTGTCTCAATTATGGAGAACAGTGTTCACGTCCAAGTCGACTGGACATGATTTCGTGCGATCTCCAACCCAGGAGTACTGACTCACGATTTCCTTCTTTTCTTTTGGTGATAACAAACTCCAGGGAGAGCTGGACAGTACAAGGTCTTCAGAGAAGAAGCCCCCCCCCCCCCCCCCCCCCCCCTCAGTCAAGTGTTTCAGCCCTTAACTCCTTACACTCTAAGGGGGCCGGGTCGCATCCAGGTCATGACTGCTGGATGCCTTTGTATTTTAATTTTTTGTTCTTGGTTTGCAGCTGTGTTTTGTGTCAGTATTTCTTATGGCTTTTTTTGTTCTTCTAAAACAAATTCTGTTGTTTCGTGTTTTTTTCCCCCTGTATCTGCTACATACACCACATGTTAACAATGGTGACAGGCATTGATGCAGGAGATTAGCGTATTTTACCAGTTTTTGTGGTAAACAATGAACTGCAGGGTTTTCATAAATAAATAAATAAATAATTCACTTCTTCGGAACTGTTCGCTGCCGCAGAAAACGTTTCAGGCTATAATTCTTTAGCAGGGGCCCAACACACAAGGGGACACTGGAGAATTTATCCACGACAGACGGGCGCAGTAGCCGAGTGTTGGACTTACAATCTGAGGATCCTGGGTTTGAATCTCGGTAATGGCGCCTGGTAGGTAAAGGGTGGAGATTGTTCCAATCTCCCAGGTCAACATATGTGCAGACCTGCTTGTGCCTGAACCCCCTTCGTGTGTGTACGCAAGCAGATCAAATACGCAGGTTAAAGATTCTGTAATCTATGTCAGTGTTCGGTGGGTTATGGAAACAAGAACATACCCAGCATGCACACCCCCGAAAACGGAGTATGGCTGACTACATGGCGGGGTAAAAACGGTCATACACGTAAAAGCCCACTCGGTTACATACGAGTGAACGTGGGAGTTGCAGCCCACGAACGAAGAAGAAGAAGAAGAATCCACGACAAAAAGACGCAAGACATAAGCTATTTATCTGAGGTTTTGCTCTGAGAACTAAAGGCATACAAGCGGCTGTCAAAGACCAAAAGCTGTTTGTGGTGAGACCTCCCAACTCAAATGATTCCTCAGAAAGGAGGAGCAGTCCCCTTTAACAAAGCTGGTCACTGATAGCATCAGTGGAGTGATGGCCTAGAGGTAACGCGTCCGCCTAGGAAGCGAGAGAATCTGAGCGCGCTGGTTCGAATGACGGTTCAGCCGCCGATATTTTCTCCTCCTCCACTAGACCTTGAGTGGAGGTCTGGACGCTAGTCATTCGGATGAGACGATAAACCGAGGTCCCATGTGCAGCATGCACTTAGCGCACGTAAAAGAACCCACAGCAACAAAAGGGTTGTTCCTGGCAAAATTCTGTAGAAAAATCCACATCGATAGGAAAAACAAATAAAACTGCATGCAGGAAAATATTTTTTTAAAATGGGTGGCGCTGCAGTGTAGCGACGCGCTCTCCCTGGGGAGAGCAGCCCGAATTTCACACAGAGAAATCTGTTGTGATAAAAAGAAATACAAATACAAATCCCTCTCTCTTTCTCAAGCAGATGGGAGTTACCATTCACACTAAAACCGACTGCAGAAGAGGGACAGGGACAAGAATGGCAAGACAATCAGGACAGGCAGAAATGCCCAGTACATACAAGTTCCAGACGTCCCTCTGCCAAGAGATGTGGACATTGGCTCTTCTACAGTCAGTCAGTACCAGGTGGAAGACCCTTCAGCAACAACCGGAAACAGAGTGTCAGCGATGCCTGTAGAACGGGCACACAGCAGCGGACTGCCCAAACCCACAGAAGTGCAGACAGTGTGTGAACAACGGGCACACAGCAGCGGACTGCCCAAACCCACAGTACTACAGACAGTGTGTGAACAACGGGCACACAGCAGCGGACTGCCCAAACCCACAGTACTACAGACAGTTTCTGAACAACGGGCACACAGCAGCGGACTGCCCAAACCCACAGTACTACAGTTTCTGAACAACGGGCACACAGCAGCGGACTGCCCAAACCCACAGTACTACAGACAGTGTCTGAACAACGGGCACACAGCAGCGGACTGCCCAAACCCACAGTACTACAGTTTCTGAACAACGGGCACACAGCAGCTGACTGCCCAAACCCACAGTACTACAGACAGTGTCTGAACAACGGGCACAAAGCTCGGGACCCAGTGTGCAGCCTCACTGCAGAAAAAAAAAAAAAAAAAACCCCAACCGATTATCGGTTTTGAACAGACAGACAACAACAACAAATAGAAAACACAACATTGAACGAACAGACTGTCAACGACACCACAACTGACCTTGGACAAAATGAGAGACAGACACTTTCACTTTCACTTTCTCAAGGAGGCGTCACTGCGTTCGGACAAATCCATACACGCTACACCACATCTGTTGAGCAGATGCCTGACCAGCAGCATAACCCAACGCGCTTAGTCAGGCCTTGAGTGCATGCTTACATATTTGTGTACCTATGAAAGTGGATTTCATTTTACGTAATTTCGCCAGAGGACAACACTCTCGTTGCCATGGGTTCTTTTTCAGTGCGCCAAGTGCGTGCTGCACACGGGACCTCGGTTTATCGTCTCATCCGAAAGACTAGACGCTCAGTTTGATTTTCCAGTCAAACTTAGGAGAAAGGGCGAGAGCGGGATTCGAACCCACACCCTCACGGACTCTCTGTATTGGCAGCTGAGCGTCTTAACCATTCTGCCACCTTCCTCCTAGAGACAGACAACAGACTCAAACACTCAAACAAAACAGGAACAATACTGACGACGGACGTGTAACTCGATTCACCCACACACACACACACTGAAGACATACAGGCGGGTGAGGATCGGGATCCAGAAAGCGTCCGCGCTGGAAGGGTTCGATGGCATCCCCGGCAGAGAAACAGACCAGAACTAACACAAGGCAACAATTAATCTCAGAGAAAAGTTCCCCGTGCTTGTTTAGAAACCAAACCAGTAGAATCAACAGAAAATGTAAGTTTTCAAAACAATGAAAATACAATAGGCTCGTACAAATCTGTAAAAACGGGTTCACAAAAGACCATATTTCTGTTTCCAATCACCAGCAGTATACATCTGCACACAGTTCATCAGGGTGGGGGTTGTGGTCGTGTCAGAATTTACAGTTAAAAGAAACCGAGGAAAGAGATCAACTGGTTTTATTTCTTCGTAGACATCTGCCTGTGCCACCTCCGCCTTTGCTTATTTTTCTTGACCTGTCAGACTTTTCACGTTCACTGTCTTGCACAGCTTTTGGATAGGAAATTCTGTAAACAAAGCACACCTCTAATGTATACACTAAATCCTGCCAAATTTCTGAAATGAAGAAGAAATTCGCAATCAGTATTTGATTTGATATGGATATATACTTATATAGCGCATATCCTCAGTCGGAGACCAAGCTCCAAGCGCTTTACGAACACGGTGCCATTTGCGCAACAGGCTGCCTACCTGGGTACAGCCGACTGACAGCTGCTGTTGGGCGCTCATCATTCGTTTCCTGTGTCATTCAGTCAGGTTTCAGTCATGCACACAAACACACTCATACAGACATGTAATATTTTACGTGCATGACCGTTGTATTCATTTACCCCGCCATGTAGGCAGCTATACTCGGTTTTCGGTGCATGCTGGGTATGTTCTTGTTTCCATAACCCACCGAACACTGACATGGATTACAGGATCTTTATCGTGCGTATTTGATCTGCGTGCGTGTACGCAGGCATTAGCAGGTCTGCACATATGTTGACCTGGTAGATCGGATAAATGTCCACCCTTTACCCACCAGGCGCCGTTACCGAGATTCGAATCCGGGATCCTCAGAGAAAGTCCAACGCTTTTTAACCATTCAGCTATTGCGTCTATTATGAACAATCCCAACCAACGGTTATTGATATGATATTCTTCATTGCGACCAACGACTTACCGACTGTATGTCAAAGTGCATGACTTCATACAGGAAGGTGGGCAGGTTGGAGAGCATCAGAAGCACTCCCAACGTGTACGATAAAAGTACATGTGTACTGCAGCTTAACTCTCTCCATACGAACGGCGAAAGAGACGACGTTAACAGCGTTTCACCCCAATTACCATCATCAAAATATTGCAAGCGGAAGGCTCTTATACTGAAGAGGTGAATGTTGACAAAGAATACCACAATTCTGACGACGGAAGCTAAAGGTTGGGTCATTCAGACACCCACTGGACATCCGAGGGGTCTGTGTAGAGGAGGAGAGAGGACTGGCCGTACTGAGTGAGTTAAACCCAGAAACAAGAAGATCGTAGAAAAACTGCGCCACGATACACTCACTTGTTGTAAAATGAACATCATTATCAGGATGTATCTCTGCAACAGAAAAAAATGATAATGATAATAAAAACGGGTGTTGCCGGCCGCACTGTAGCGACGCGCTCTCCCGGGGCAAAGCAGTTATTTGTGACAAAAGAGTAATTCTTCTTCTTCTTCTGCGTTCACTCGTATACACACGAGTAGGCTTTTATGTGTATGACCGTTTTTACCCCGCCATATAGGCAGCCATACTCCGTTTTCGGGGGTGTGCATGCTGGGTATGTTCTTGCTTCCATAACCCACCGAACGCTGACATGGATTACAGGATCTTTAACGTGCGTATTTGATCTTCTGCTTGCATATACACACGAAGGGGGTTCAGGCACTAGCAGGTCTGCACATATGTTGACCTGGGAGATCGTAAAAATCTCCACCCTTTACCCACCAGGCGCCGTCACCGTGATTCGAACCCGGGACCCTCAGATTGACAGTCCAACACTTCAGTTAACCACTCGGCTATTGCGCCCGTCAAGTGTAATTACGATACACTGCAATGTTTCATGCATGTGATATGTTACGATCGACAGATTCTGTGTTGCTTTCTTTGCTTTGCCACGAAGTGACCACTAGTGTGTTTGATTTTGTTAAAATATGTTTGGTTAGTTCTGTCAAACACTGAAGAAGGTCAAAATATTTCTATGATCCTCATCGTGTTCTCTGGGAAAAGGAAGTAATTGAATGCATGGCACAAGTATCCCATGCTTTTAAGGTTCAAACATTTAAGTCGAGAAACCCGATTTGGGTACTTGGAAACACAAAAAAGAAAATACAGGTCCACTTCCTCGAGACATGCAATCGCACGATGAAGAAGAAGAAGAAGAAGAAGAAACAACGAAAAACGAGAAGCAAAAAGGTCATACAAACGTGACAAAGCGCACAATCGACTGCGCACCACTGCGCGATCATGACAACACGAATACCACCACATAAACAAACACCGTGAAGCCCTATAAACGTAAACCTGCAAGACACATCAGTGCACACGCAAATAAATAATCCTCCACTGAATGTATGGAAAAACGTAACAAAAAGGAGAGCCTTGAAATGTATTACTTGTAGAGTTTTAGTACCGTTATCCTGCTCAATAAAAAAAAAGAAAAAGACTAAGAACATCAAAATATCGTACAGATTTAATAATAATTTTCAAAACAAAACAAAACCAACAAAAAAACCAAAAAAAATCCAGCTTCAACACTTTTTTTCTTCTTTCTAAAAACACAAAAAGTGTACTAAAATTAGTTGTATTGGACCGTTTATAATAAAATTGTTTCGTGAATGCTTTTCTGGTGTCTGAAAAGTACGAGCTCCCACAGATGTAATGGAATTCGACTCCCAAATCACCTGAATTACTTTCTACAAACTCTCTCATTACTGTAAACACCAAAGAATCTGCCTTCCTGGATGAGTAAATTGTGATCTAGCGTTCTAAACTTCATAGATATAGTTCTGTGATTATCTGGGAGAATTGTAATGTATTTTTCAAACTGAAAATTGTTCTTGTATATTCTGTAGTTATAATGCATTTCAGTTTTATTCATTTCTGCACTCGAAGTCAGCATATTGTGGTCTCTCAATGTTTGCTTTACTACGACTGTTAACTGAAATGAAAATCACACTCGAGAGGTTTTACTGTTTTCTTGGTCTGTCAGCTTGTATAAAAAAAAATTAAGTAGTCGGCATTTTGCTGTAAGTATAAGAGGATACTGTCCAAGTTCACCTAAGACCATTCGTGTAAGAGTAGCCTTCCTTGATTTCAAAATAATCTTATAAAATTGAATCAGGAGCTTATTGGCTAGTTCACACATTTAGGGCACCATATCTCCGAGCCGTATAAAATACTTGGTACAATAGTTTGCTCAAACAATTCTAAATGAACATCAATATGTAACATTAACTTGCAACATTTCTTTAATAAACAAACATTACCCTTGCGCTCATACAAATATTTCTGTGCTGGATTGAAAGCGTTATTACAACTGAATTTCATCCCAAGATACCGTAAATCATAAGCTATCTCAAGAGTTTCACCATTATATTCAAATGTTGGCACTTTACGGACTTTTGGAAATATTACAACTTTAATTTTCGAAGGATTTACCTTTAGTTTCCGTAGGCTACAATAATCTGATAAGGCATCTGATGCTTTTCGCAGATCTTTGGCTGATTCAGCTAGAAACAGTGTCATCTGCATAAAGCAAAATAAACGTCTTATATAAAATGTCAATTTGTCTGTCATAAAATTCAGTATACATGGTGCCCATCTCTCGTACACTACTCAAACCACTCATTTTTTCTGAAAGAATTTATTTCATATCGTTAAGGTACACAGCAAATAAAAAAGGAGATAAATTTTCACCTTGCTTCACCCCACTCTTATTATTCCATTGCACACATGACTTTGCCTTCTTATGAATAACGTTCAAAATCCAACCACTCACATTGTGATTTATTAGCTTTTGCCATAGGAGAGCCCACACGACTTGACACGACAGAATGGACTGTTGCAATCAAGGTGATTTGTGTCATTGGACCTTTTTATCTCCCCTGTCGCTCCGTGATGGCCGCGCGCACACACACACACGCGCGCGAACTTCGATACCTGAATTCATTAATACTAAAACTTTCGAAGTGTTTGCCCATCTTTCAGTCTGGCTGGTTTATTCTGAACAGGGAAAAAGAAAAGATGAGAAATCTAGGCTATGTGTCGGGTGTTTTCTGTTTCATCTGTACGAAATGATCTCTGTGATTTGCCATCACTGATGAGGACAGAGCCAGCATCATCAGCAAAATAACCAAGCTTGTATCGTTCCGCCAATGACACTGAAAACGGAAAACGATAAATGAAACGTTTTATGTGTGTGTGCGATTTTAGGTTTATAGAACACGCAACAGATTAACGTCAACAAGCAGCTGTGTCGCTCTGGTGGGGCAAGTGATTCTTTCTCTCTCTCTCTCTCTCTCTCTGTGTGTGTGTGTGTGTGTGTGTGTGAGAGAGAGATTTTGATACTTCACTGTCTTTACCAAAAACGTCCATGTGGCATGGAGGTACATCCCTCTTCTCAAGTCATTCGACACCAAAGTTTGAACAATACACGGAAAACAAACTACATATTATCTAAAAGCCTGCATTTTAACACGTACCAGAGGCACACATAGATATCAGAATGAATAGATAAATAAATAAATAAACCAAACTGACCGTCCAAATGTCACCATTACTTTTTTTTCTCTCTTAGAATCCGCACGAATTCTTGATTTTTTATTGATTAATGAGTATTTCGAGATACAATTAACATTTGGCGTATATTATCAGACATATTAATTTTCTGAAGTGAGAGTTCATATCTTCTTTCTCTACCCTCAATATACTGAGCAGATCTTTTCTCTGTGCTGAAGCTGTATTGAATACAGTTTTACAATTCTTTTTGTCTGTTTTTTTTTTTTTGTTTTTTTTTTTTTTTTTTTTGGTTTTTTCGCATCTCCTTCGTATCCTTGCAGATAAACAGGAAGTGTTTTTCATCTGCTGGGATTTCGCCACACACTGGACAAGGAGATATTGCTGCAATGTCTGTATCGAACCATCGTTTGACGGGCGCAATAGCCGAGTGGTTAAAGCGTTGGACTGTCAATCTGAGGGTCCCGGGTTCGAATTACGGTGACGGCGCCTGGTGGGTAAAGGGTGGAGATTTTTAGGATCTCCCAGGTCAACATATGTGCAGACCTGCTAGTGCCTGAACCCCCTTCGTGTGTATATGCAAGCAGAAGATCAAATACGCACGTTAAAGATCCTGTAATCCATGTCAACGTTCGGTGGGTTATGGAAACAAGAACATACCCAGCATGCACACCCCCGAAAATGGAGTATGGCTGCCTACATGGCGGGGTAAAAACGGTCATACACGTAAAAGCCCACTCGTGTGCATACGAGTGAACGCAGAAGAAGAACCATCGTTTGTTAGCAATCAGTCCAAGTGCTCTCAATATAGGCCTAACACTGCAGCTTTTATATCATATATTTTGTTATGATTTTAATGGACTATTTGAATACTGATTTGGATGAATAGAACCAATTATATCTATCGTAGCATTCCATTTCTCCATGCTAGTTTTGTTTGAAACATGCTATTATTCTATCTTTAGATTCCGATATAAACCGAAACCGAGAAGTAAACTAGTCTAGCCAGCAGCCTGAGAGAAGCTGGCTTCCAAGCCAAAGTCCTCGCCATAGAGATTGGTGCAAGAGGGTTTGTGAGGGGCGGCGGGAGGGGGGGGGGGAAGAAAAGAAAAAAAGGCGGCAATACAAGGGCATCAGGAGTCGTGACCTGGGTGCAGCACTGCCCCCATAGAGTGTAAGGAGTTAAGGGCCGAGACTTGACTGATGGGGGCTTCTTCGCTGAAGACCTTGTGCTGTCCAGCTCTCGCTAGAGTTTCTTATCACTAAACCCGTTCTCGGATCCTACTCTTTGGCACACTACAAACAAGTCCGAATCACAATGTGTCCTTAATTCTATGCTGATGCTAAGTATGATGTCTGTTATTTGTTGAAAATTGCAGTGTTATCTACACCTGATGAAAATGAGTCCACCTTGACCTTGAAAAAAGTTGGTGAAAAAAAAAGAAATCCGATTCCATGTTCTGTGGTTTTCTTGACAAGAAATACCCAGTTCTGTTCGCCCTTCTCCTCTTGCAGCAGCAGCATCCGTATGCTTGCTTACATAATCTTGATGTTGGCAGCCTTGTCACTGAGAGAATATTTCATGCAATTCACAAATGGATACCTGCAAAATTTGCCATACAATATTTGTTTTTGATAAACATGAAGACACCAAATCAGCTCTTTATTGCAAAAATATGTACTTTTTCTACTTATTTATTGATAGTCCCCATGATTCAGCTCCATTTTCCAGGACTGATTCAATTTGTGCATCCAAAAATTTCAAGAAAACATGCGCATCAGCCGAACGTAGTATCTGAGGGGTTTTATAATTTCGATTACACCTTTTCTGCTCGTTTCATTCCACGCAGACAACAGACTCAATTTCGTTGTAAATAACATTCCTAAATATTCATATGTATTGTCTACTTTTATTTCCATATGACCAAGGTATCATCTGGACCTCCTTTGCTAAAGTATAACATTGGTCTTGTCGAGATTTACTGTTAACTCTCTCCATACGAACGGCGAAAGAGACAACGTTAACAGCGTTTCACCCCAATTATCATCATCAAAATATTGCAAGCGGAAGGCTCTTATACTGAAGAAGTGAATATTGACAAAGAATACCACAATTCTGACGACGGAAGCTAAAGGTTGGGTCATTCAGACGCCCACTGGACATTCGAGGAGTCTGTGTAGAGGAGAAGAGAGGACTGGCCGTACTGAGTGAGTTAACGTCATTTTATGGCAGGTGGAGGGTTTACCTGTACTTGCCATTACGAATTACGTAGAGTTAACGATAGATAGTCTCTCTGTTTCATGTTTGAGGACATTGACTTAATTTTGTAACGGACACAAGAACAATATAATCAGGAAATAGCATCCAAACCAATTGTGCTGCCCCAGGTATCATCTGGATTCAATGTCTGTCCTTCTTAGATGTCTCAACGGCCAGTTTGTTAACCAGAATACCATGGGGTCATGAACACAATTTCTTAATTCTTACTTCTTTAAAACCTCGTTTTTTTCCTTTTAAACTCAACGTATCCTTTCCGATACTCAATACAAATTTCTGTCAGTTGTTTCCTAACAATTTCTGTCTTACATAGAGACAGACAGATAGAGAGAGAGAGCACGAATGAGAGAGAGTGTGTGTGTATGTGTGTATTTGTGACCACGTGCATGCGAATACACACACACACACACACACATATATATATATATATATATATATATATATATTACACACACACACACACACACACACACACACACACACATATATATATATATATATATATATATATATATATATATATATGTGTGTGTGTGTGTGTGTGTGTGTTTGTGTGGGTGCGAGCGCACGCGCGCTCAAGTGTATAAGCGAAACGTTTTGGAGGTCACATCAAATCAGGTTGCTTATAGTCCAGCTGACGGCGAAGGGCCATTCCAGGACTGGTTTCGGAGGCCATTACTTTGGACCGAAAATAACGCAGTAAATAAACAGCAGGAAAGTGCCGATCTCCAGGGAAAAAAAACAACATTATTCATAATTATCCGCAAATTACAATTTTGCACACGACACTTCACCGCTGGGATTGGCCAGTGACAGTCACGTGGAAGAACCTTCCTCACCTCCCTCCCCCTCAATGTATTCTATAAAAGTGGGCAGAGAGGGGACGATGTTCAGACAACTTGGGTGAACCATCGACGACGTGATTCCTCTGCGAAAGGTCCTGGTCTAACGTCTTCACCCATTCCGGTCAGTATGACACTGCTTGGACCTGGGCGTCTGTGGGACTGCCAAAACTGTTGCACGTGCACCTTTGTGTGTGTGTGTGTGTGTGTGTGTGTGGACAAGTTCGCTGAACGTACGTACGTACTTATTGTCCCTCATGCCATCTGGCCTGTTGGGTCAGCCTCTGTGGGGATGTCAGGGGTCTTTCAGAATAAATAGCATCACCACCTTCTGGGAATTATGTGCTAGAAAATTATTTTTCTATCGCTCTCTTTGTTTCTGCCTTTTTTCTTTCTTCACTGTTGTCTCGTTCTTCTGCCTTCCCAGTTCTTTCCCCTTTCTTTTTTTTTTTTTTTTTTTTCAAGCATGCCTTAACACTTTCTTCTCTCTTCCACAGTCTATGATGTACTACATGTGCTGTTTTGCTCTGGCGATTAGGTAGTGAGATGTAAACACTGGATTATTTGCCTGTATGGCCTTTTTATGTATTTTTTCTTTGGCTTTGAAGTATTGTTTTGTTGTTGTTGTTTTGTTTTGTTTGTTTGTTTGTTTGTTTGTTTTGTTGTTGTTGGTTTGTTTTTTGTTGTTGTTTTTTTTTTCCTTTTTTACGATTCTTTGTAATCTTGGGATGATAAATTAAGTGGAATGGCTGGCGTCCTGAGCATGGCCTAGTCTTATTTTTCATGTGGAGCTAAATGGTTCGGATACTGTATCATGAACTGTGTTTTGTGAGTTTGTTTCTGTTTTATTGTTTTTTTTGTTTATTTTGTAGATTTGGCAGTATTGTGTTGACACGGTTGAACATTTGTATGGTTTGACAGTCCTGATATGGCCCGCGCGGTCGGCTGGACTGTAAGCAACAAGAACGTGTAGGGTCAGCAACAAAGAACCACCACTCTTGTCTGCTCTGGCCTTGTCTCTGAATGGAACCTCAAGTGTGCTTCAGGGTCTTGAGATCGTCAACCGTTCGCTGGACGTGGCCACTTTTTTTTTTCTTATTTAATTTTGATCGTTCGCCTTCACCGTAATTTTGGTTTATATTTATATGTATTCACCTTTCTTTTTTTCATTCCTTTTTTTATCCATTTGATGCAAACCTGGGGTTGGCTTTGAAGTCCTGACCAGCGCGTTGGAGTTTATGCGTAAGTCAGGCAGATATCTGCTTTTTTTTCCCCTCGCAGATGTATTGCAGATTGGAGTAGTCAGCACACTTGTGACACCACCTTGAAACTGAAACTGAGTAAAACTCTATGTAACACCATGGCTTGTTTAAAGACGCCACCTTTCATTCTTAATAACATACTATACACTGTGTGAAACACTGTGTAACACCATTGCCTGTTTCAGGTTAAGAGGCCACCTTTAATTCTTCGGGACATACTATACACTGAGTAAAACACTGTGTAACACCATGGCCTGTTTCAGGTAAAGAGGCCACCTTTAATTCTTCGGGACATACTATACACTGAGTAAAACACTAACACCATGGCCGGTTTCAGATAAAGAGGCCACGTTTCATTCTTCGGGACATACTATACACTGAGTAAAACACTAACACCATGGCCGGTTTCAGATAAAGAGGCCACGTTTCATTGTTCGGGACATACTATACACTGAGTAAAACACTAACACCATGGCCGGTTTCAGATAAAGAGGCCACGTTTCATTCTTCGGGACATACTATACACTGAGTAAAACACTAACACCATGGCCGGTTTCAGATAAAGAGGCCACGTTTCATTCTTCGGGACATACTATACACTGAGTAAAACACTAACACCATGGCCGGTTTCAGATAAAGAGGCCACGTTTCATTCTTCGGGACATACTATACACTGAGTAAAACACTAACACCATGGCCGGTTTCAGATAAAGAGGCCACGTTTCATTCTTCGGGACATACTATACACGGAGTAAAACACTAACACCATGGCCTGTTTCAGATAAAGAGGTCACCTTTCATTATTCGGGACATACTATACACTGAGTAAAACACTGTGTAACACCATGGCCTGTTTCAGGTTAAGAGGCCACCTTTAATTCTTCGGGACATACTATACACTGAGTAAAACACTAACACCATGGCCTGTTTCAGATAAAGAGGCCACGTTTCATTCTTCGGGACATACTATACACTGAGTAAAACACTAACACCATGGCCTGTTTCAGATAGAGGTCACCTTTCATTCTTCGGGACATACTATACACTGAGTAAAACACTGTGTAACACCGTGGCCTGTTTCAGGTAAAGAGGCCACCTTTCATTCTCGGGACATACTATACACTGAGTAAAACACTGTGTAACACCATGGCCTGTTTCAGGTAAAGAGGCCACCTTTAATTCTTCGGGACATACTATACACTGTGTGAAACAGTGTAACACCATGGCCTGTTTCAGGTAAAGAGGCCACCTTTCATTCTTCGGGACATACTATACACTGAGTAAAACACTAACACCATGGCCTGTTTCAGATAAAGAGGCCATGTTTCATTCTTCGGGACATACTATACACTGAGTAAAACGCTGTGTAACACCGTGGCCTGTTTCAGGTAAAGAGGCCACTTTTCATTCTTCAGAACATACTATACACTGAGTTGCTATTTGGTAAACCACGCTTAAGCCGACAAACACACATGGGCTAGTTTTTGGTAGATGGCTTTAGTTCATCGTGACATAGTTTTATACTGACTTCTATTATTTTTTAAACCACGGGTAAGGTCGTATGCATTGGACGCTGTAACTGGATAGTCTGTCATTGTGGTTTTCATATGCCTTATTGTAATTGTAATCACACCTATCGGATTGGGAAATCAGCGCTATTCATCACTGTCGTTCTCACACAGCCACCCCATCATTTCACTGGGAACGAGTAGTCTTCCCCCTTTGTTTCCCCCACAGAGACCTTCATCTGATGTCCACCTGGTGTCTGATTAGTCCAGCCTGCTTTGGGTTCAGTAAATATTCAGACCATATCCTAATGAACAGCCAACTTCCCAGGTCGTCAACAACAACAACAAAACAAAACAAAGAAGAAAGGCAAGGCCTTCAAGACTCACTTGTGATACACTTTTTAAAAAAATCCATGTTTTTATGTATTGAGTATAATGCATTTACTGTTATATTTATATTTTTTGTATTCTCTAAACTTGGCACTTTGATCTGACATTCGACCCAACAAAGGATCTGTCATTATTATCATTTTTTGTTCAAACAGGAACTTATTTTGCTAAGCATGGAAGTTTTATTTATTGCAAACGCTTTGGTGTAGATAGCAGAACAAGGGAAATTACTCTGCTGGGGAACTTAGTTTGCTTTAAACTGATCTTTCTCATCTTAAACATTACATTTTGAAATTATACTCAATACATAAAAAGCTTGGATTTTTTTAAAAAAAAGTGCATCACAAGTGAGTCTTGAAGGCCTTGCCTCTCTTGTTTCAAAATGTAATGTTTAAGATGAGAAAGATCAGTTTAAAGCAAATTAACTCCACTAGCATTACAGAGTAATTTCCCCTTTTTACTATCTGCACCAAAGCGTTTGCAAAATAAATAAAAATTCCATGCTTAGCAAAAGAAGTTCCTGTTTGAACAAAAAATGATAATAATGACTGCTCTAGCTGTTGGGTCGAATATCAGATCAAAGTGCCAAGTTTAGAGAATACAAAAAATATAAATATAACAGTAAATGCAGTTTGCATATAATTAGGCTTCATTCTTTATTTTTTTGTGCCAATCCCAGAAGCGCAATATTGTTTTAAACAAGATGACTGGAAAGAACTGGATTTTTCCTATTTTTATGCCAAATTTGGTGTCAACTGACAAGTAGTTGCAGAGAAAATGTCAATGTTAAAGTTTACCACGGCCACACAGACACACAGACAACCGAACACGGGTTAAAACATAGACTCACTTTGTTTACACAAGTGAGTCAAAAATCGGCTGCAATGACGCGCTTACTCGGTTTGTGCCAATCTGAGAGCCGATCTTTCAATTGTTTGGTCCCCAAACCATGCAAATGTAAACAAAACATGGTGCCTTGAGTCGACAAGGGCGATTCGTGTTCATAGTTATGAGTCACGTTCCGTCGTTTTCAATCCGAACCCTTCATCACCCGCTATATGTCATTTCCCTTACGCCTGCATTGCAGAACGCGCGGGGGAAAAAATCCATTTGTACAGGTTCCAGAGTTTAGGATACTAAAATGACGGACGCAACAGCCGAGTGGTTAAAGCGTTGGACTTTCAATCTGATGGTCCCGGGTTTGAATCTCGGTAACGGCGCCTGGTGGATAAAGGGTGGAGATTTTTCCGATCTCCCAGGTCAACAAATGTGCAGACCTGCTTCTGCCTGAACCTCCTTCGTGTGTATACTTGCAAGTAGAAGATCAAATACGCACGTTAAAGATCCTGTAATCCATGTCAGCATTCGGCAGGTTATGGAAACAAGAACATACCCAGCATGCACACCCCCGAAAACGGAGTAAGACTGCCTGCATGGCGGGGTAAAAACGGTCATACACGAAAAATCCCTCTTGTGCACATGCGAGTGAACGTGGGTGTTGCAGCCCATGAACGCAGAAGAAGTATACCAAGAAATTAACCCCATAATATTCACGATTCCATCACTATCATCAGACTGCACCAGCTGTTCCGAGCTCCCCGTTCCATCATGCACACTGTGGCTTCCCTGCTGCTGCTGACGGCTGTGGCCATGACGACACAAGCCGATTCAATCAGTGACAACCTCCAGCTGGCTCCTCTCAAAGAACACCTCTACTTGTTTGACGTCATTTCTGACGCGGCTGTTGCGGACGTCCAGGGG
>NC_134895.1:48592225-48600016 GCF_041734735.1 Babylonia areolata | reverse complement strand
GGACAAGGAGATATTGCTGCAATGTCTGTATCGAACCATCGTTTGACGGGCGCAATAGCCGAGTGGTTAAAGCGTTGGACTGTCAATCAGAGGGTCCCGGGTTCGAATTACGGTGACGGCGCCTGGTGGGTAAAGGGTGGAGATTTTTACGATCTCCCAGGTCAACATATGTGCAGACCTGCTAGTGCCTGAACCCCCTTCGTGTGTATATGCAAGCAGAAGATCAAATACGCACGTTAAAGATCCTGTAATCCATGTCAACGTTCGGTGGGTTATGGAAACAAGAACATACCCAGCATGCACACCCCCGAAAACGGAGTATGGCTGCCTACATGGCGGGGTAAAAACGGTCATACACGTAAAAGCCCACTCGTGTGCATACGAGTGAACGCAGAAGAAGAACCATCGTTTGTTAGCAGTCAGTCCAAGTGCTCTCAATATAGGCCTAACACTGCAGCTTTTATATCATATATTTTGTTATGATTTTAATGGACTATTTGAATACTGATTTGAATGAATAGAACCAATTATATCTATCGTAGCATTCCATTTCTCCATGCTAGTTTTGTTTGAAACATGCTATTATTCTATCTTTAGATTCCGATATAAACCGAAACCGAGAAGTAAACTAGTCTAGCCAGCAGCCTGAGAGAAGCTGGCTTCCAAGCCAAAGTCCTCGCCATAGAGATTGGTGCAAGAGGGTTTGTGAGGGGCGGCGGGAGGGGGGGGGGGAAGAAAAGAAAAAAAGGCGGCAATACAAGGGCATCAGGAGTCGTGACCTGGGTGCAGCACTGCCCCCATAGAGTGTAAGGAGTTAAGGGCCGAGACTTGACTGATGGGGGCTTCTTCGCTGAAGACCTTGTGCTGTCCAGCTCTCGCTAGAGTTTCTTATCACTAAACCCGTTCTCGGATCCTACTCTTTGGCACACTACAAACAAGTCCGAATCACAATGTGTCCTTAATTCTATGCTGATGCTAAGTATGATGTCTATTATTTGTTGAAAATTGCAGTGTTATCTACACCTGATGAAAATGAGTCCACCTTGACCTTGAAAAAAGTTGGTTAAAAAAAGAAAAGAAGTCCGATTCCATGTTCTGTGGTTTTCTTGACAAGAAATACCCAGTTCTGTTCGCCCTTCTCCTCTTGCAGCAGCAGCATCCGTATGCTTGCTTGCATAATCTTGATGTTGGCAGCCTTGTCACTTTGAGAGAATATTTCATGCAATTCACAAATGGATACCTGCAAATTTTGCCACACAATATTTGTTTTTGATAAACATGAAGACACCACATCAGCTCTTTATTGCAAAAATATGTACTTTTTCTACTTAGTTATTTATTGATAGTCCCCATGATTCAGCTCCATTTTCCAGGACTGATTCAATTTGTGCATCCAAAAATTTCAAGAAAACATGCGCATCAGCCGAGGGGTTTTATAATTTCGATTACACCTTTTCTGCTCGTTTCATTCCACGCAGACAACAGACTCAATTTCGTTGTAAATAACATTCCTAAATATTCATATGTATTGTCTACTTTTATTTCCATATCCCCATATGACCAAGGTATCATCTGGACCTCCTTTGCTAAAGTATAACATTGGTCTTGTCGAGATTTACTGTTAACTCTCTCCATACGAACGGCGAAAGAGACAACGTTAACAGCGTTTCACCCCAATTATCATCATCAAAATATTGCAAGCGGAAGGCTCTTATACTGAAGAAGTGAATATTGACAAAGAATACCACAATTCTGACGACGGAAGCTAAAGGTTGGGTCATTCAGACGCCCACTGGACATTCGAGGAGTCTGTGTAGAGGAGAAGAGAGGACTGGCCGTACTGAGTGAGTTAACGTCATTTTATGGCAGGTGGAGGGTTTACCTGTACTTGCCATTACGAATTACGTAGAGTTAACGATAGTCTCTCTGTTTCATGTTTGAGGACATTGACTTAATTTTGTAACGGACACAAGAACAATATAATCAGGAAATAGCATCCAAACCAATTATGCTGCCCCAGGTATCATCTGGATTCGATGTCTGTCCTTCTTAGATGACTCAACGGCCAGTTTGTTAACTGGTCCTATTATTGACCAGAATACCCTGGGGTCATGAACACAATTTCTTAATTCTTACTTCTTTAAAACCTCGTTTTTTTCCTTTTAAACTCAACGTATCCTTTCCGATACTCAATACAAATTTCTATCAGTTGTTTCCTAACAATTTCTGTCTCACATAGAGACAGACAGCTAGAGAGAGAGAGAGAGCACGAATGAGAGAGAGTGTGTGTGTATGTGTGTATTTGTGACCACGTGCATGCGAACACACACACACACACACACACACACACACATATATATATATACATATATATTATACACACATATATGTGTGTGTGTGTGTATGTTAGTGTGGGTGTGAGCGCACGCGCGCTCAAGTGTATAAGCAAAACGTTTTGGAGGTCACATCAAATCAGGTTGCTTATAGTGCAGCTGACGGCGAAGGGCCATTCCAGGACTGGTTTCGGAGGCCATTACTTTGGACTGAAAATAACGCAGTAAATAAACAGCAGGAAAGTGCCGATCACCAGGGAAAAAATAGCAACAACATTATTCATAATTATCCGCAAATTACAATTTTGCACACGACACTTCACCGCTGGGATTGGCCAGTGACAGTCACGTGGAAGAACCTTCCTCACCTCCCTCCCCCTCAATGCATTTTATAAAAGTGGGCAGAGAGGGGACGATGTTCAGACAACTTGGGTGAACCATCGACGACGTGATTCCTCTGCGAAAGGTCCTGGTCTAACGTCTTCACCCATTCCGGTCAGTATGACACTGCTTGGACCTGGGCGTCTGTGGGACTGTCAAAACGGTTGCACGTGCGACCTTTGTGTGTGTGTGTGTGTGTGTGTGTGTGTGTGTGTGGACAAGTTCGCTGAACGTACGTACGTACTTATTGTCCATCATGCCATCTGGCATGTTGGGTCAGCCTCTGTGGGGATGTCAGGGGTCTTTCAGAATAAATAGCATCACCACCTTCTGGGAATTATGTGCTAGAAAATTATTTTTCTATCGCTCTCTTTGTTTCTGCCTTTTTTCTTTCTTCACTGTTGTCTCGTTCTTCTGCCTTCCCAGTTCTTTCCCCTTTCTTTTTTTTTTTTTTTTTTTTTCAAGCATGCCTTAACACTTTCTTCTCTCTTCCACAGTCTATGATGTACTACATGTGCTGTTTTGCTCTGGCGATTAGGTAGTGAGATGTAAACACTGGATTATTTGCCTGTATGGCCTTTTTATGTATTTTTTCTTTGGCTTTGAAGTATTGTTTTGTTGTTGTTTTTTTGTTTGTTTGTTTTTTTTCCTTTTTTACGATTCTTTGTAATCTTGGGATGATAAATTAAGCGGAATGGCTGGCGTCCTGAGCATGGCCTTGTCTTATTTTCCATGTGGAGCTAAATGGTTCGGATACTGTATCATGAACTGTGTTTTGTGAGTTTGTTTCTGTTTTATTGTTTTTTTTGTTTATTTTGTAGATTTGGCAGTATTGTGTTGACGCGGTTGAACATTTGTATGGTTTGACAGTCCTGATATGGCCCGCGCGGTCGGCTGGACTGTAAGCAACAAGAACGTGTAGGGTCAGCAACAAAGAACCACCACTCTTGTCTGCTCTGGCCTTGTCTCTGAATGGAACCTCAAGTGTGCTTCAGGGTCTTGAGTTCGTCAGCCGTTCGCTGGACGTGGCCACTTTTTTTTCTTATTTCAGTTTTGATCGTTCGCCTTCATCGTAATTTTGGGTTTATATTTATATGTATTCACCTTTCTTTTTTTCATTCCTTTTTTTATCCATTTGATGCAAACCTGGGGTTGGCTTTGAAGTCCTGACCAGCGCGTTGGAGTTTATGCGTAAGTCAGGCAGATATCTGCTTTTTTTTTCCCCTCGCAGATGTATTGCAGATTGGAGTAGTCAGCACACTTGTGACACCACCTTGAAACTGAAACTGAGTAAAACTCTATGTAACACCATGGCTTGTTTAAAGACGCCACCTTTCATTCTTAATAACATACTATACACTGTGTGAAACACTGTGTAACACCATTGCCTGTTTCAGGTTAAGAGGCCACCTTTAATTCTTCGGGACATACTATACACTGAGTAAAACACTGTGTAACACCATGGCCTGTTTCAGGTAAAGAGGCCACCTTTAATTCTTCGGGACATACTATACACTGAGTAAAACACTAACACCATGGCCGGTTTCAGATAAAGAGGCCACGTTTCATTCTTCGGGACATACTATACACTGAGTAAAACACTAACACCATGGCCGGTTTCAGATAAAGAGGCCACGTTTCATTGTTCGGGACATACTATACACTGAGTAAAACACTAACACCATGGCCGGTTTCAGATAAAGAGGCCACGTTTCATTCTTCGGGACATACTATACACTGAGTAAAACACTAACACCATGGCCGGTTTCAGATAAAGAGGCCACGTTTCATTCTTCGGGACATACTATACACTGAGTAAAACACTAACACCATGGCCGGTTTCAGATAAAGAGGCCACGTTTCATTCTTCGGGACATACTATACACTGAGTAAAACACTAACACCATGGCCGGTTTCAGATAAAGAGGCCACGTTTCATTCTTCGGGACATACTATACACTGAGTAAAACACTAACACCATGGCCTGTTTCAGATAAAGAGGTCACCTTTCATTATTCGGGACATACTATACACTGAGTAAAACACTGTGTAACACCATGGCCTGTTTCAGGTTAAGAGGCCACCTTTAATTCTTCGGGACATACTATACACTGAGTAAAACACTAACACCATGGCCTGTTTCAGATAAAGAGGCCACGTTTCATTCTTCGGGACATACTATACACTGAGTAAAACACTAACACCATGGCCTGTTTCAGATAGAGGTCACCTTTCATTCTTCGGGACATACTATACACTGAGTAAAACACTGTGTAACACCGTGGCCTGTTTCAGGTAAAGAGGCCACCTTTCATTCTCGGGACATACTATACACTGAGTAAAACACTGTGTAACACCATGGCCTGTTTCAGGTAAAGAGGCCACCTTTAATTCTTCGGGACATACTATACACTGTGTGAAACACTGTAACACCATGGCCTGTTTCAGGTAAAGAGGCCACCTTTCATTCTTCGGGACATACTATACACTGAGTAAAACACTAACACCATGGCCTGTTTCAGATAAAGAGGCCATGTTTCATTCTTCGGGACATACTATACACTGAGTAAAACGCTGTGTAACACCGTGGCCTGTTTCAGGTAAAGAGGCCACTTTTCATTCTTCAGAACATACTATACACTGAGTTGCTATTTGGTAAACCACGCTTAAGCCGACAAACACACATGGGCTAGTTTTTGGTAGATGGCTTTAGTTCATCGTGACATAGTTTTATACTGACTTCTATTATTTTTTAAACCACGGGTAAGGTCGTATGCATTGGACGCCGTAACTGGACAGTCTGTCATTGTGGTTTTCATATGCCTTATTGTAATTGTAATCACACCTATCGGATTGGGAAATCAGCGCTATTCATCACTGTCGTTCTCACACAGCCACCCCATCATTTCACTGGGAACGAGTAGTCTTCCCCCTTTGTTTCCCCCACAGAGACCTTCATCTGATGTCCACCTGGTGTCTGATTAGTCCAGCCTGCTTTGGGTTCAGTAAATATTCAGACCATATCCTAATGAACAGCCAACTTCCCAGGTCAACAACAACAACAAAACAAAACAAAGAAGAAAGGCAAGGCCTTCAAGACTCACTTGTGATACACTTTTTAAAAAAATCCATGTTTTTATGTATTGAGTATAATGCATTTACTGTTATATTTATATTTTTTGTATTCTCTAAACTTGGCACTTTGATCTGACATTCGACCCAACAAAGGATCTGTCATTATTATCATTTTTTGTTCAAACAGGAACTTATTTTGCTAAGCATGGAAGTTTTATTTATTGCAAACGCTTTGGTGTAGATAGCAGAACAAGGGAAATTACTCTGCTGGGGAACTTAGTTTGCTTTAAACTGATCTTTCTCATCTTAAACATTACATTTTGAAATTATACTCAATACATAAAAAGCTTGGATTTTTTTTAAAAAAGTGCATCACAAGTGAGTCTTGAAGGCCTTGCCTCTCTTGTTTCAAAATGTAATGTTTAAGATGAGAAAGATCAGTTTAAAGCAAATTAACTCCACTAGCATTACAGAGTAATTTCCCCTTTTTACTATCTGCACCAAAGCGTTTGCAAAATAAATAAAAATTCCATGCTTAGCAAAAGAAGTTCCTGTTTGAACAAAAAATGATAATAATGACTGCTCTAGCTGTTGGGTCGAATATCAGATCAAAGTGCCAAGTTTAGAGAATACAAAAAATATAAATATAACAGTAAATGCAGTTTGCATATAATTAGGCTTCATTCTTTATTTTTTTGTGCCAATCCCAGAAGCGCAATATTGTTTTAAACAAGATGACTGGAAAGAACTGGATTTTTCCTATTTTTATGCCAAATTTGGTGTCAACTGACAAGTAGTTGCAGAGAAAATGTCAATGTTAAAGTTTACCACGGCCACACAGACACACAGACAACCGAACACGGGTTAAAACATAGACTCACTTTGTTTACACAAGTGAGTCAAAAATCGGCTGCAATGACGCGCTTACTCGGTTTGTGCCAATCTGAGAGCCGATCTTTCAATTGTTTGGTCCCCAAACCATGCAAATGTAAACAAAACATGGTGCCTTGAGTCGACAAGGGCGATTCGTGTTCATAGTTATGAGTCACGTTCCGTCGTTTTCAATCCGAACCCTTCATCACCCGCTTCTGTCATTTCTCTTACGCCTGCATTGCAGAACGCGCGGGGGAAAAAATCCATTTGTACAGGTTCCAGAGTTTAGGATACTAAAATGACGGACGCAACAGCCGAGTGGTTAAAGCGTTGGACTTTCAATCTGATGGTCCCGGGTTCGAATCTCGGTAACGGCGCTTGGTGGATAAAGGGTGGAGATTTTTCCGATCTCCCAGGTCAACATATGTGCAGACCTGCTTCTGCCTGAACCTCCTTCGTGTGTATACTTGCAAGTAGAAGATCAAATACGCACGTTAAAGATCCTGTAATCCATGTCAGCATTCGGCAGGTTATGGAAACAAGAACATACCCAGCATGCACACCCCCGAAAACGGAGTAAGACTGCCTGCATGGCGGGGTAAAAACGGTCATACACGAAAAATCCCTCTTGTGCACATACGAGTGAACGTGGGTGTTGCAGCCCACGAACGCAGAAGAAGTATACCAAGAAATTAACCCCATAATATTCACGATTCCATCACTATCATCAGACTGCACCAGCTGTTCCGAGCTCCCCGTTCCATCATGCACACTGTGGCTTCCCTGCTGCTGCTGACGGCTGTGGCCATGACGACACAAGCCGATTCAATCAGTGACAACCTCCAGCTGGCTCCTCTCAAAGAACACCTCTACTTGTTTGACGTCATTTCTGACGCGGCTGTTGCGGACGTCCAGGGGGCTGTCGCTTCTTTCAACCCTCGTCATAGCTTCAAGGTGATGGCTCGTGTGTGTGTGTGTGTGTGTGTGTGCATGTGTGTTTGTGTGTATGTCAGAGATAAGGAGAGATATCTTCGTGTGTGTGTGTGTGTGTGTGTGTGTGTGTGTGTGTGTGAGGGATAGGTAGACATATCTTCGTGTGTGTGTGTGTATGTCAGAGATAAGGAGAGAT
>NC_134895.1:48564725-48587225 GCF_041734735.1 Babylonia areolata | reverse complement strand
GTTTTTAACGCAGTTCCAGAAGGGTTATGAACACACACACGCGCGCGCACACACACAGACACACACACGCACACATGCAGCCTCTGTTAAAATTAATGTATTGGTACTGAAGTAGAAAAGAGAGAGGATGCTATCCTGGATGGGATTGGGTGGTGAGGCGGCCATAACATATGACAAAGAGTACTGCAGAAAGGTACGCCAGTCCTGATGTTCGTGACGTGTTTGCTGGAATCATGACGTAAAAGTGTTCGTGACGTGTTTGCTGGAATCATGACTTAAAAGTGTTCGTGACGTGTTTAGCGTGTCTTGAAAACTGCTGTGTGTGTGTGTGTGCAAGAGAGGCAGAGAGTACGAAGCAAAACTGTTGGAGAATCTTTTACATTAAGAAGACGGAGTTTGACATAAAGTTAGTATACCCGTCGTGTTTCTTTGTGCGGAGAAATATGGATCTAAAGGTAATCCTGCAGTTTAGAATACTAAACTCAGGGGGCCGTTCAAATGAAAAAATAGAGGTTGTTTTAGACTGACCTTGATGCGCTGAGTCGAATGCAACCCTCAGCTAAGCTCTACGGCCACTCCTTGTCAATGAAACAGAGACATAATAAATAGTAAACTCAGTCGGTCACTTCCCGAGCAACTATCGGCGAGCCATTTTGATTGCTGGTGACGTGGTGTTTACGTCATCAACTTCAGTCAAAATGGCGTGCAGGTCGGGAAGGAGTACTACTTACCGTGCATTTGATCCAGTTTCGTGGCAAAAGGAGTGGTCTTAGAGCTTAGCTGAGGGTTGCATTCGACTCAGCGCATCGAAGTCAGTCTAAAACACCTTCTACTTTTTCATTTTAACGGCCCCTGAGTTTAGTATTCTAAACTGCAGGATTACCGGATCTAAATCATTGGACACTTGCCATTACGGCGTTCACACTTTCGTCGTAATAACCAGACAAGCAGTCAGACAGTCGAGACAGGACAGATTTGGATGGTCACGAAAGAAGATGGGGACATTATTCATAGCAGTGAACTGACATGTATTATAGACTGTCAAAATCATGCCCATGGGCCTATTACAAAATGTGTGGACATGAATGTTCATTGTGTAAAAAAAAAAAAAAAAAAAAAACACCCTGTAACTTGCTGTACGTTGCAGATCTTCATCTTCAACAAGTTTGAGGAGAACGCCATGCAGAACGTGGTCAGAATGGGGATGGAGCAGGTGGGAGGACCCGGAAGGAGTTTGAAGACTACCACGCGAATTGTCAAACTCTGAGTGACGTCACTTCCTCACTTGTTCTCCAGAAAGATCTGAAACTTCTGTTTAAAAAAACAAAAATGTCTGCTACAGTTTGATTGTCATGCTTTTTGAAACGTGTCATGTAGAACAATTGTCAATAAAGCGATGTGCAGACTATGTGACTGTTTTTACTGGTTGTCCCTGTCACACACACACACACACACACACACACACACATATATATATCACATACGATCACTGGGATACACAGAGAGAGAGTGTGAGTGAAAAAGAGTGATGTGTACATAGACAATTGAAGGAACATTTAGAACATTACGTAGTAGAAGACGTCATGTAAGGTCAGAAAGATGTAAAAAAAAAAATAATAATAAAAAAAAGCATTACGTCATCTTAGTGTTGTCTGTGACCAAGGTACCAGGTGGCAGCGAAAATTCAGATTTTATTTTTTTGTTTAACAAAATAGGTGTTTTTCAACTTTGTTTTATTATATATATATATATATATATATATATTTTTTTTTTTTTTTTTTTTTTTTTTTTACAGAATGTTTTGTCATTTGAGTGGTTTTGTGTGTGTGTGTGTGTGTGTGTGCAGAGAAATGTGATAAAATGATGTCCAGAACAATAACTGCGAAGATGATCTAAATTCTTGCGAAAATTCCCATTATTGATTAGTTTCCACCATAAAGTTCAACTGTGGGCAAAAATAGATAATGAAAAATGATTGAAAACAGAATCAACAGTAAGAGAGAAGGCTCATTTCAAAGAATGGCAAAACAGTATGTATTTCAATCTAGATTCAAGCAGAGCTGCTTCTCTCTCTCTCTCTCTCTCCTTTCTTGGACCAAATGTGTAACGAACTGACCACAATTCCCCTTTCCTCCACAACGATAACAAACACACACAAGATATTGTCACAAACACAAACTGCAAATTTCACGTTTTATTTCACTTTTTTTCATATTTCCGCTGTGATGAAAACAATATTGACCACTTCTTTCTTTCCTTTTTTTTTTTTTAGAATTAATTTTTGGCAAGCGTGAGCATGTTTATACTGAATATTTTCTGGGCCTTTGTTTTTTATTTATCTTTGTCTTTTGTTATTTTTCCTTGCAGTTAGATAAAATATCACAGACATCATGGTCCCAGGGATGTACACAATGTTGATAATAATATTAACACACAGAGGGACGCTCACTCAGTCTGGCTCCGCGACTAAGCCATTATTGCATTTACCTTTCTATTCTTTGCACAAAGTCACTTTTTTTAAATGACATCTAGAAGGGCTGTTTGATTTTTTATCTGCACTTGTTTTTTCACCACGACTTTCAGGTAAAGGTTAAGGTTAATGGTCCCCTAAGCCATTATTGTCGTTAGTAGGGGGCTTACTAGGCGGTGTCCTACGTACGTTAAATCAGAACAGGCACCACTGTACACCACCGAAGTGACTCAGCAGCAGTGCAGCGTCTCCTCTGGTGTGTGGCCTCCTGGCGACCTAACATCGATGATTCCCTGTGGACTGCCGAAGCTGGAACTGCGATGGACGAACCTGGGTGTGGCCGTGTATGGGGGAATCTAAATGAGCGGCGTGGAAGTAATGCCACTGAAACGGTGCAGATGCTGGGGCAGCAAAAAATATTAAAAAAAAAAAAAAAAAATATTAACACACTGCTTCAGACGTCGGCCAATGAGCAGTCTTAATCATTGTTGCATTATGATACATACATTAGTCAACATGTACAACAGTCATCCTGCTGATATGAAATCTCTGGCCATGGAATGAATACAATTTTTGTCACCAAAAACGAAAATGTGTTGAATCTGTATAAACGAAGAAGAAGAAAAAGACTGATCAGAATCTGTCCCTGTGGACTCGGCACAAAACAAAACTGAAGTGAAATTCGTCACAAACATAAACATGTGATCGGTGTATTGCTGTTCCAGAAACTGGAATAATGAAATGCATTAAAACACACACACACACACACACACACACACACACACACACACACAATCCTGAAAGAAACAAAACACCAAACTTGGAATTTCTTGCCCCGAAACTTGCATCAGTGTGCACAGTTGGACAGATCAGTCTCTTCATTCAAGGAAAGGAAAATCAGATTCTTAATTCATGTCCATATGATGATAGCCATTCGGGCTCCTTCAGTGTGTAAGCTCCTGATCCTGAGCCTACTTCAAACAAAGGAGAATTTTTTTAAACAACAGAAAACCAACAACTTTGCTTTGAAAATGTTTCAAACCAATTTTGGCAGAGGCATAATGTATCCAAAGCCTTCAAATAAGCATTTTTTTGCTCAAGAGGTTGAAACTTCATGAACTGACAAAATATTAACTGTTTACTGGAAAAGACCCCATAAAATTATCTTCAAACCAAAACGTTTGATTTCTCTGGGTTTTGAATCCACTTGCATGTCATTCACAAACTCAAATATTCTGATATGCAAGCATGCATAACACACACACACACACACACACACACACTACTGTTTCACCCCCTGAGACATTTGAATAGAATGTGTACTTTCTCTTTTACCACCCACACAGTGGGCAGACATAACACCATAGCAAAGTTCTGCACTCCCTCCTTCATGAATACACACACAATTCACCCAAACTTTCATCAAAAGCATACATATAAGTACTTGTCATCTCCATTAGTGTTTCAGCACATGAAGACAGTCACTCAATGCTGTTGTTGTTGTTTTTTCAGTACATGTCCTATCCATCCATCCATCCATCCATCTTTATCTATCTATCTATTTATCTATACAGATAGATCAATAGACAGATAGATAGATATGCATGTATATTCATAAATTCATTCATGAACAATTCAAAATGATGTATTCAATATATCCGCATGTAGAAATGTGCACAAAAGACATCAGCAGATATATCAGTTACTTCTTCAAGTGGACATTGATTGTTGCTGTTCATCGATTATATGCCTTTTCACAGAAAGTGATATTAGATGATGTAATAACTGTTTTTGTTGTTGTTCATCGATTTCATGTCTTTTCACAGAGTGACATGAGACAACACATTGATTGTATTTACATCCCCATGTGAAGACCACATATACACATATCACACATCACGTATGTGCAAATGCAAGCAAAACCAGTAAGCACCCCGTGATCAGTTTAACCCTCTCAACGTTGCTGCAGTGAACACATTAGGAATACCCTTGGAGAATGCAAGGTGAGCATGACATGATCCTCGCTGTGTATCGTGGGATGAAAAAAACAAAACAAAAAAACAGGGGGCACAGACATCTAACATAACATGTAACTCTTTTGTTCCAAGACCAACATGTCTGAAATAACAATCTCATGTCCTTCAGGGACACAAGGACAGTGTCTGGAATTATTCCAAAACCATATATTTAGAAAAAGACTTCTTATAAAGAAGGTCTGCAAAAAAGCAAAAGACACCAACTATACCATGTTTTGTTTTGCTGAAAAGGACCCTTGTTCTATGTCAGCACATGGGTCTTTTTTGTCTTTTTATTTTACCCACACAACACAGGAAGGCAAGCCACTTTTGGCCAAAGTATTGCTCTCATTTTGCTCCAAAAAACAAAAAGAGTGGTATTCTGACAGCATTTCAAAACACGCAGAGGCAAACAAAAATATGATGCATGGAGGGTGTTCATCATCCAGACTCTGCCACAAGCTGTGTAAAAATTCCATTTTTAATGGTTATGAATTATAAAATAAATATCATTTGAAAACTGCTTGCCCTACCATTAGCATGGCATTTAAAGTACAATTTCAGCTCAGAAATATTGGACGATTCAAACACGAAATAATAACGTTAAAGAAACAAATGCTAAGGTCACACTCTCATTGCTGCATGCAGAACATGTACACAGCCAGACATCGGAAAGAACAGCGGATTGAACCTGCCAGCCCATACACGCATCTTCCATACATAGTGTTAAGGACAAACCAAAAATAGCATAGAACAAAACACAACCATTGCAAAACCATCCCAGCGATTGTACAAAAAAAATGTTTACTTTTCTTTTTAATACTTAAAGTCCTGATAAGACTTTGTGCCTGAGCACATTTAATGGAACTTGGTTCCAAGTAGGCTCCATCAAAAGCAAACAATTATGCATAAATCCTGTTTCATATTTTATTAACGTTGTCCTCCAGCATACGACGCATGTGCATCTGCAGCACTTGTGTACATGAGAACAGATTTTCTTCACAGAATTCTGTCAAGGCAGCTTTTGATGCCACAGTACCTTTTTTGTTTTGCTTTTTTTTGCTTTCATGCAAAGGACTGTCACTTTAACCCAGCATCACACCAGGACTGTCACTTTAACCCAGCATCACACCAGCTGCACTGAGGACTGTCACTTTAACCCATCATCACACCAGCTGCACTGAGGACTGTCACTTTAAGCCAGCATCACACCAGCTGCACTGAGGACTGTCACTTTAACCCATCATCACACCAGCTGCACTGAGGACTGTCACTTAGACCCAGCATCACACCAGCTGCACTGAGGACTGTCACTTAGACCCAGCATCACACCAGCTGCACTGAGGACTGTCACTTTAACCCAGCATCACACCAGCTGCACTGAGGACTGTCACTTTAACCCAGCATCACACCAGCTGCACTGAGGACTGTCACTTTAACCCAGCATCACACCAGCTGCACTGAGGACTGTCACTTTAACCCAGCATCACACCAGCTGCACTGGCGAGGGAAAGGGAAGGAATGGAGGGACGGAGGGAAGGGTTTTTTTCTGCCATGTCCAGGAATTGAACACAAGACTTCTCACTTCCCATGCAGGCAGACACTCGTTACAATCACTGACCAGCACTTCCTCCATTCGAAAGCTGAAACATGGCCTGAGCCAGGGATGATTTAGGTGTAGGTAGAAATGCCGCAAAAAAAAAAAAAGAGTTCAGGCTAAAACGTCAACAAAAACCAAACCGATCTTGCAACTGCGCCTCTGCTCCTAAAACAGTATCGCCATCAAAATTCTTGCGAGCATTATTCACACATCATCTCCCTCGATGTCCACGAGGTTTTTCAGCAAGGTGTGTGCGAAGGCCATCCTGTGTGAGATCTCAGTCTGGCAGCCACCACGGGCAATGTGGGACAGGGGGTAGGTTTTCGCGTTGCGTTCAGGGTCAATGAAGGTCACCAGGTAATTCCCTTTGACGCTGCTGAAGATGACTTTGGCGTGATCGTCAAAGAAGTTGACCTGGAAAATCAGATTCAATTCAATTTTTTAAATATTTGAGCCAGATATAAAAATCATTAAATGACTTTTTTTGCCCTACTGTGCAGTTATAAGAGTCATTTATTTGTTTTTATTCCTATAGTTTGCTGTGTTGTTGGGTTTTTGTTGTTTTGGTTTTTTGTTTGTTTGTTTGTTTGTTTTGTTGTTGTTTTTTTGTTTGTAGACTGTACATGATGAAAAGAAGCTGTTTACCTGCAGTGTGCCGTCTGTGAGGTAGAGAACGATGGCCTTGGTTGTGCGGAACCACTTCTTCAGGTAAAGGGAGGATGCCCAAGGGAGGTCACTGTTCTGTGAACTTTCCAGTTCTCCCCCCTGCATCGCATGACAAAAATAATCATTATAATAATGATAATAGAAATAATAATAATAATAATGATGATTATGATAATCATAATCATTATTTTTTTTATAATCATTATTCTTTTTAATGATCATAATGTTCATAACAATAATAATGACTGCAAAGATTATAAAGATAAATTCCAGTTTTTAAGTTCAACAGTTTATGATTTTCAAATTATAGTAATGAAGGCAATTGTGACAATGTCAATGATGCATTTATATTCTGTACAAACATCCAATAATTCTCTCAGACTGTGTCCCTGTCTTTTGTCCACTTCCCCAGCTGTGTGTGTGTGTGTGCGTGCGTGCATGCGTGTGCGTGTGTGTGTGTGCGTGTGTGTGTGTGTGAATTCTCTGCTACATGCTACATCCAAACTATAAAAAAAAAAGAACTGACCAAATAAACAGCCCCACCACCCCACAAAAAAAACAAAAAACAAAAACAAAAAAAAACTCAGAGCAAACACCCCTCTACCAACACACCACATACAACATTGACCAAACAAATGCTCCAACACCCCCAACCCCACCCCCACCCCCTGCAAAAGATGCAAACCTCAGAACCACACAACAATGCAAACCAGTGCCTTGCACAGTCGAAGCATACCTGAATCAGATGCTCGTCCATGTATCGGGCAAAGTACTGGAGGAGGGTTGTCTTGCGACTCATCTCTTCTGGCACACTGTCCAGCGTGTAGGCTGACAGCTTCTCCGTCATGTCACAATACTGCACAGACCTAAAATCAGACCAGTTTTCAAATGGGAGGTATTGCCAAACAGACCAGTTCCAAAATGGAAGATACTGTAAGACTACTTTCCAATATGGGAGATTTTGTCAAACAGACTAGTTCCTAAATGGGAGATACTATCAATTAGACTAGTGCCCTAATGGGAGATATTGTCAAACAGACCAGTTCCCAAATGGGAGATACCGTCAAATGCTTACAATACCTTCACGGTGTGAAAGTGTGTCATCTACATCTATCTGGGAAAGTTGATGTTGTGAACTTTTTTTACACAGTCCATCACCAGTTGTTTTTATTGTCAAAGTAATGACTTGCCTTTTACAAAGTCCAGCAAGTAATTGCACTTTATTCATTTCAAATATTCATCTTCGATTCACCCTCCCTATATCCTGCTCCCCCCCCCCCGCCCCCTCCACCCACCAACTCATCATACAACCACCACCCCCACCCCCCTCCCCTGCTTCCTGTCCTATCTTCCTATCTACTGTTTGAAAGGTTTGAGGTTCAAGGCTCCATAGCCTTTTATGAATAATAATAATAATATTGGTATTTATATAGCGCTGAATCTTGTGCATAGACAAATCAAAGTACTTTCGCACCATAACTCTAAAACTGGAGAAACTGAAGGCAAGGAAGAGGCAGGGAAAGGAGGTTATTTTGGGAAGAGGTGGGTTTTAAGGCCAGACTTGAAAGAGCTGAGTGTGGAGACTTGATGAAGCGAAAGAGGAAGTTCATTCCAATTACAAGGTCCAGAGACAGAAAGAACGGCGGCCAACAGTCATTATTACTATCATTATAATCATTATTATGGCCATCTGGAAACAGGGAGAGAGAGAGACAGAGACACATGGATACACAAGGACACAAATGGTTTGATTGTATACGCCTTGGAGAGACACTGACACAGAAAGAAAAAAAAAAAAAAAAGAAAGAAAAGAGAGAGAGTCACATTACTCCTTGAAGAAAAAGAATACCAAGCGCTCACCTTCCGTCAGGGGAGAGAAGTATCCTGGAGGTGTCGTTGAAGAGCACACCCATAGTGTCTGTGGAAAGGCGGAATCCAAAGCCGTACTTGTTGGAGTAGTCCACCCATTTGGTGACCCACACGATGCTGCCCTCGTTCACCGCCTCCGGATTGCTCGCACACTCTGAGCATCAAACCAGGATTTTCACTTGTTTTGATTGCATGTTTCACTCCTTTATTTTTTTTCTACAATGTACAGCTCAAATGAGCATGTTTTTTTATTGTTGTTTTTTTTATAAGAGGTGCTTTTCAAATTAAGTTATTATCATTATTATCATCACTATCAACGTCATCATGATTATCATTATTACTATCATTATAATCATTGTTGGTATTATTGTTATCATTATCGTTATCATTATTATCAAGTCTTTCAACAAACAGTGAGAGTATGGCAGCGTTGTAAAGATTTGGAGATAATTTTCAGCTGACATTGTCGATAGAAAAAAAAAAATTACTTGGACAGTTTATGGCAATGAATTAAAGGTCAGTTTCATCGCTGAGGGGAATGTATGGAAGCTTTATGTTCTTTCTGAATTATCGTGTGTGTGTGTGTGTGTGTGTGTGCATGTGCATCTCCACCCTTTACCCACCAGGCGCCATCACCGTGATTCGAACCCGGGACCCTCAGATTGACAGTCCAACGTTTTGACCACTCGGCTATTGCGCCCGTCTCATGGCTCCATCGATCAGTTTGACTATTTATTCAGAGACATTTTCCTCTGTCCTCCATCTGCAAATTTTCTGCGAACTGACAAATTAAAGTAGCTTTCTGCAATCCCTATATGACTTATGCCTATAGCTCCGCTCGGGAACAAAGGGCCGCAACAGCACTCCTCCAACGGACACGGTTTGGGGCGATCCTCTTTATCTGGGCCCACGTCATTCCGGCTGCATTCACTTCAGTGTCCGTACTTCTTCTCCAAGTCTGCCTGGGTCTGCCAACTTTGCGTTTGCCTTGGGGGTTCCAGTCAAGTGCCTGGCGAGTGATGTTGAGTGGTGACTTGCGCAACGTGTGGCCTATCCACCCCCACTTTCTCTTTTTGATTTCTTCTTCTATGGGTGCTTGTTTGGTTCTGTCCCAGAGGTCTTCATTTGAGATGATTTCAGGCCACCTGATGTTCAGAATGTTGCGCAGGCATCTGTTGACAAATGTCTGGAGTTTGTTCCTGTTGGTCTTGGTAGTGCGCCATGTCTCTGAGCCCTACAGCATGACTGACTTGACGTTGGTGTTAAATATTCTGATCTTGTTGTGAAGTGAGAGGGCTGAAGATTGCCAGATGGGTCGGAGAGTTCTGAAGGCGTGTCTCGCTTTATTGATGCGGCTCTTGATGTCATCGTCTGCTCCACCATCCTTGCTCACTACGCTGCCCAGATATGTGAACTTTTCCACTTCTTTGATCTCTTCCTGCTGTAATCGGACTGGGTCTTGCTGCTTGTTGTTGATGCGTAGGATCTCTGTCTTTCCGATGTTGATCCTGAGGCCGGTCTTCTCTGCCTCTATTGTGACGCGGTCTAACTTTTCCTGTGCGTGTTGTTTCGTGTGGGAGAGAAGATTGATGTCGTCCGCGAAGTCGAGGTCTTCCAACTGTTTGGTGAAGGTCCACTGGATGCCGGTCTTCTGGCCTGCTGTGGATTGCCGCATGATCCAGTCCACCACCATCAGAAAAATTGTCGGAGACAATAAGCAGCCCTGACGTACACCGGTTCGTACCTGGAAGGGGTCAGTCAGCTTTCCCTCGTGTATGACTTGGCAGGTGGCGTCCTTGTACAGTTGCTGGATGATGGCAATATATTTTAGAGGAAAGCCGTAGTGCTGCATTAGTTTCCATATCACCTCCCTGTCCACGCTGTCGAACGCCTTCTGGAAGTCCACAAAGACGCTGTACAGGGAGGTCTGCCACTCCAAGGACTGTTCAATAATAATTCTCATGGTGGCAATGTGGTCCGTGCAGGATCTGTCTTGACGGAAGCCTGCCTGTTCATCTCGCAGGGTCTTGTCTAAGGCGGTCTTCAGCCTGTCCAAGATGATTCTTGTCAGCACTTTTCCAGGTATTGACAGAAGCGTAATCCCTCTCCAATTGCTGCATGATGACAGGTCGCCCTTCTTTGGAAGTTTAACGATGTAGCCTTTCTTCCAGTCTTGTGGTACTGCTTCTGTCTCCCAAATCTTCACTAGCAATCCCTATATGTCTGTGAGATAAATTTTTCTCTTCTCTATCTTACGACAGAGTCAGGAACATGTTTCTACAGTTGGAGTGAAGACAATGCTTCATTTTTATTTTTTTTTTTTTTAGCAAACATTTTTTTTTTAAATTCAGACAAAGGTTTACATATAAAGTATATTTCATACTGGGAAGTTACAACAATATATTGTTCTGAATATCAGTCATTCCACATCAAGAATTATACTGGCAGAAAAATAAATAATCATTCAAACATTGTTCTGTGTGATGCCATGATGCACAATTTATAGTGAATTTGTATTAATGGCAGAATTTAAGATATCCGTTCACACACATCAGTTCCACTGGTGTTATTGTGCCCAGTTTACATCAAAGCAATATAGGCAGATCAGTGGACATTCATTCACATGCATATTAATTCCGTGTGACACTACAATGTTTGGCTTCACATCAGAGCATGATCAGAGCAACGGGTATTTGTTCATACATTAATTCTAATGCTATTTTGAACACTTTGCGAAGACTCACCTCACCTCACGTTTATGTGTATTTGACTGTGCTTTCATATCTGTGAAACTGCATGTTTGGTGCATATCTGTTATGCATGTGTGGGTGTATGTGTGAATGTGTGTCTTCATGTTTTACATTTATTTGCTTATTTATCATTATTGTTGTCTTATTTTTTTATTATTATTTTTTATTATTTTATTATTATTATTATTACTACCTTTTTATTTATTATTATTATTATTATTATTATTATTATTACTACATTTTTTATATTATAATTATTATTTATATATTTATTTATTTATTTAAGTAAGCTTATCTATTATCTATTCACCTTTTTTTCAGTTTTTTTTTCTCAAGGCCTGACTAAGCGAGTTGGGTTACGCTGCTGGTCAGGCATCTGCTTGGCAGATGTGGTGTAGTGTATATGGATTTGTCCGAACGCAGTGATGCCTCCTTGAGCTACTGAAACTGAAACTGAAACTCACCTTTGGGCATGTGCTGCAGACAGGCTGACAGAGCTTCCAGAAGAGTGGCGGCTGAACGAGGTTTGGGGCACCCAGCTGAAAGGCGATGAGTACATACATGGATTATTGGGCTGCTGTGAAGCTGCCTTCAGTGACCGTGTCAACACACAGGCAAGACAAGCAGGCTGGCAGGCACGCATGCACATACATACCCACATACCACGCATGCACATGCATGAATGGGCTCTTACATGCACACACTCACACGCATGCACCCACATACACATGCAGACTCATGCACACATTCACAAATTCACTCTCTCTCTCTCTCTTCTCTCTCAGTGTCTTTCTTACGCACATACACGTGCACGCATGCACATACGCACATACACACACACACACACACATTTACATATAGATCTTACACCCTATCTCATCCCATACCTCATCATTTCAAAACAAAGAATCAGTCAAAGAAAAGTAGGCAGAGGAAATCCTAAGATTGTTTAACTTAAATCAGTTACTTAACACCTTGGAACTCGTCCTCAAAAGTTCTCAACTGAGAATCTTCCCTAAATGGAAGAACATTACTGTTATGTGAAGATCAAGACCATCTACTTTGTGTGTGTGTGTGTGTGTGTGCTTTTTTTTTCCTTCAGTAGTTCTTCCTCTGATACTCGACTTCTCAGGATACCTCACATCAGAAGTAAGACCTATGGACACAGATCGTTTTCTTTTCAATCGCCAAAGATGTGGAACAAGCTCCCTGATAACCTCCGTCATTCTGATTCCCTCGCATCTTTTAGATCTCGTCTCAAAACTCACCTTTCCCTCAGCAATAAGTTCAATTGTGGCAGGTCCACTTCCTTTGCATCAGCTGTGCTTGACTATGTGTGTATACATATGTATGTGTACATAACTACATGCATGTATATGAATGTGTATTGTGTGTGCGTGTGTTTATGTAAGTTTGTGCCTGCCTATGTGTGCATATGTGTTAGGGTAGCTGTTAGATACACATGTATGTTAAAATGTATGTATGCAGTGTGTGTGTGTGTGTAGTCACATTTTGGTGTGTGAATGTAACATAGATGTAATGTTTTATGTTAACAAAAGCATTTTTGTAAAGCAGCTGCAGCAGATTTCTGGATAGTGTGCTATATAAGTATCCATTATTATTATTATTATTATTATTATACAGATGTGGTGTAGCGTATATGGCTGTGTCCGCTAGCTCTGACACCTTACTGAAACTAAAACCTGAAACTGAGACTGCTGGCTCTTAAAGAAACTAATTGTCAGCAATGCTGCAGGCATAAGAGGAATGACCTTTTTCTCACCTTTCTGTGAAGGAGAGTGCTTCCTGTCCTCTCCTTCACCGGCACAGGCAGTGACCTGCCCACTCGAACTCTGACCTTGAGTCATAGGTTTTGGTGATCGTTGAGCCGCTGGTTTTTCTATAGCCTGCAATCACAAACGGCATGAATTTCAAATTTTGAACAGTACTGTACTGCATTTTGTGGTGTTGTTTTGTGTTGTACTGTCATTTATCTTTTGTCACCATAGATTTCTCTGTGTGAAATTCAGGCTGTTCATGTCATTGATCCAAGAAATATATAAATAAAAAGATATGTAGAATTACATTTACAAAATAAATCCAAGAAATATTAGTTAAAAAATGTGGAAAATATATATAATTATTATTTATTTATTTATTTACTTATTTATGTACGCTTTATCTATCATTTATTCACCTTTTTTTTTTTTTCTCAAGGCCTGACTAAGCGAGTTGGGTTACGCTGCTGGTCAGGCATCTGCTTGGCAGATGTGGTGTAGCGTATATGGATTTGTCCGAACACAGTGACGCCTCCTTGAGCTACTGAAACTGAAACGGAAAATATCTATTTTTAACTAAAGACAAAAGAACACCAAACATGATACATACCTCCAGTTCTTTTTCTTCCAGAAGGTTTTCTGAGCAGGAGTTGAGCTGCATGCGACTCAGAGCGTTACCTAGGTGACACACTGGTTCTGTGCGGGCATGGTTGGAAAAGACAGCGGGACTCTGCCTGTAAATTGATGAGATTTTTTTTTTTTTTAATTTCCCTATTGAAAAACAACAACAATTAAACAAGGAGCTCTTCTCTCTCTCTCTCTCTCTCTTTCTCTTTCACTCTCTCTCATCTTTTTATTTTTATTTTAATTTTTTTAATTTTTTTTTTAGTTTATACGTTTTCTTTACAAGGGTAGGATGAAAACATGCCGATAAGCGCCTATTCCTTCAATAAAAAAGTTTCGATTCCGATTTCAATTTTGATTTCTCTCTCTCTCTCTCTCTCTCTCTCTCCCAAACACACACAAACACACACCCTGTCCTCCCAAACACATTTATTCACCATCCTCCTACACACTCGCTTTCATAATCAATGCACACACACACACACACACACACACACACACACACACACACACCTTCAACAACACACATCCAACACACAATGCACACGCTCAAAAAAAAAATAAAAAAATAAAAAATAAATAAAATAAAATAATCGACTCACTTATGCTGACCACTCTTGCTGTGGTCAGGACACACAGGAAACTGAGGCACGGACGTACAGCACGACGGAGACAGCGTGCGAGGAAAGTAGCCGCAGGCGAAAAACTCGTCGGCCAAAATGTCACCCACGGAGGGGCGGTTATGTGGCTTTGGACTGAGGCACTTGCGGATGAGGCTCGCAGCTTGCATGGAGACGTGGGAGGGGATCTTGTAGGAATTGTGCGTGATCCTCTGGTAAGTCTCCGTCAGACTGCTGGTCTCAAATGGGGGCCTTCCCACCAGCATCGCGTACCTGTCGTGCAAGGTGAAGTAACGTGTAGTGTCGTGAAATATTGAAATACTGTGCTGTGTAGTGCAAACTGAAATACTGTGTAGTGTAGTGCAAACTGAAATACTGTGTAGTGTAGTGCAAACTGAAATACTGTGCAGTGTAGTGCAAACTGAAATACTGTGTAGTGTAGTGCAAACTGAAATACTGTGTAGTGTAGTGCAAACTGAAATACTGTAGTGTAGTGCAAACTGAAATACTGTGTAGTGTAGTGCAAACTGAAATACTGTGTAGTGTAGTGCAAACTGAAATACTGTAGTGTAGTGCAAACTGAAATACTGTGTAGTGCAGTGCAAACTGAAATACTGTGTAGTGTAGTGCAAACTGAAATACTGTGTAGTGCAGTGCAAACTGAAATACTGTGTAGTGTAGTGCAAACTGAAATACTGTGTAGTGTAGTGAAATATTGAAATACTGTGTAGTGTAGTGCAAACTGAAATACTGTGTAGTGTAGTGCAAACTGAAATACTGTGTAGTGTAGTGCAAACTGAAATACTGTGTAGTGCAGTGCAAACTGAAATACTGTGTAGTGCAGTGCAAACTGAAATACTGTGTAGTGCAGTGCAAACTGAAATACTGTAGTGTAGTGCAAACTGAAATACTGTGTAGTGCAGTGCAAACTGAAATACTGTGTAGTGCAGTGCAAACTGAAATACTGTGTAGTGCAGTGCAAACTGAAATACTGTGTAGTGTAGTGCAAACTGAAACTGTGTAGTGTAGTGCAAACTGAAATACTGTGTACCGTAGTGAAGTGCAAATTGAAATACTGTGTAGTGTAGTGAAGTATTGAAATACTGTGTAGTGTAGTGCAAATTGAAATACTGTGTAGTGTACTGCAAACTGAAATACTGTGTAGTGTAGTGTAGTGTAGTGTAGTGCAAATTGATATACTGTGTAGTGTAGTGTAGTGTACTGCAAACTGAAATACTGTGTAGTGTAGTGTAGTGTAGTGTAGTGCAAATTGATATACTGTGTAGTGTAGTGCAAACTGATATACTGTCTAGTGTAGTGTAAATTGAAATACTGTGTAGTACAAGATGGAAACACTCTGTACTTATAGTGCAAATTGAAATACTGTATAGAGTAGTAGTGCGAACTGAAATATGGTGCAGTGTATTGCAACAAATCGAATATATACTGGATGAGAAATACTATCTCACTGGATATGTGTTTAGTTTATATATATATCTTTTAATATTTTGTTATTTGTTAGTTTTGAAGATCTGAATCCATTATTTTTATATAATTCGTATGCCTGTACATTTAATAGAATTTAAAAAAAAAAAAAAAAAAGGTTTGAATGTGTAATTTTGATAGACCGAACAGTGCTGACTTGCAGTCTACAGGACGACGGGCGCAATAGCCGAGTGGTTAAAGCGTTGGACTTTCAATCTGAGGGTCCCGGGTTCGAATCACAGTGACGGCGCCTGGTGGGTAAAGGGTGGAGATTTTTACGATTCCCCAGGTCAACATATGTGCAGACCTGCCAGTGCCTGAACCCCCTTCATGTGTATATGCAAGCAGAAGATCAAATACGCACGTTAAAAATCCTGTAATCCATGTCAGCGTTCGGTGGGTTATGGAAACAACAACATACCCAGCATGCACACCCCGAAAACGGAGTATGGCTGCCTGCATGGCGGGGTAAAAACGGTCATACACGTAAAAGCCCACTCGTGTGCATACGAGTGAACTTGGGAGCTGCAGCCCACGAATGCAGAAGAAGAAGAAGAAGGCCTACAGGAGACAATGCTGTCTTACATGGTACAGCCCATGGCCCAGATGTCTGCCTCGTAACTGTGGCCCTTCTTCTGCAGCACCTCCGGAGCTATGTAGTTGGGAGTACCACACACCGTCCTGAATGACCACCCACCCACACACACAATTTCACACACACACACACACACACACACACACACAATTTCACACACACACACACACACGTGTACGAGCACACACACACACACACACACACACACACACACACATGCATGTACTGGTAATTAAACACAGACACAAAGATACACCCATGTGTACAAACCATGTGCACACACACACACACACATGTGTACGAGCACAAACACACACACACACACAAAGTCCCTCCACCCCCACATCACACCCATCTACACCCACTCTGTCCCTTTCCTCCCCCCCACCCCCAACCCAACCCCCACACACTCCCTCAACACAGCTAAAAAAAAATTTTTTTTTTAATTAAAAAAAAACCCAAGAAGAAGAAAATCACTCCCCACATCTATAAAATGGAACATGACTGCTGAGTCTATAAAGATCATATATGGAGAAAGTTTATTTTAAAAGATTTTAAAATGTAAGTTGTTGCAAGACTCACTCTTGATAAAAGAAAAGAAGCGTCCAACATTTTAGACAATTCGACTATCTTGGATACTATTTATTGTAAAGAAAAAGAAAAAAAAAAAAGAAAAAAAAAGAAGAATTAATAAAGGTTTTATAAAAATCCTCAGGAAAGAAGGAATTTTTTGTTTTAACATCTCATCACACATACTGATGACTGACTCGATATTTTGTTGTTAAAGTATCAATTTTTTTTTTTTTTTTTTTTTTTTTTTACAATTGAGAAAGTTATATCATTCAACAACAGTTATTTCTGTAAAAACCCTCACATTTTTCTCTCTCCCTCGAAATCGATGCGTGCGGCCAGCCCAAAGTCGGCGATCTTGAGGTCCATGGTATCGTCCAGCAGGAGGTTGCCCAGCTTGAGGTCGCGGTGGATGATGCACTGGGCATGGACGTACTGCACCCCTTCAGCCATCTGCTGCATGTAGTATCGAACCTCGGGCTCCGTCAGCACCTGTCTGTGTTGCTTCATCATGTGCATCAGAGACTGTGGACAGACAGGGATAATGAGGTGATGATAATGGGATAATAATTGATGTCTGTGTTGCTTCATCATGTGCATCAGAGACTGTGGACAGACAGGGATAATGAGGTGATGATAATGGGATAATAATTGATGTCTGTGTTGCTTCATCATGTGCATCAGAGACTGTGGACAGACAGGGATAATGAGGTGATGATAATGGGATAATAACTGATGTCTGTGTTGCTTCATCATGTGCATCAGAGACTGTGGACAGACAAGGATAATGAGGTGATGATAATGGGATAATAACTGATGTCTGTGTTGCTTCATCATGTGCATCAGAGACTGTGGACAGACAGGGATAATGAGGTGATGATAATGGGATAATAATTGATGTCTGTGTTGCTTCATCATGTGCATCAGAGACTGTGGACAGACAGGGATAATGATGATGATAATGGGGTAATAATTGATTGGTTGATTGATATGGATACTTATATAGCGCCTATCCTCGGACGGGAGACCAAGCTCTAAGCGCTTTACAAACACGGAGTCATTTACATAACAGGCTGCCTACCTGGGTAGAGCCGACTGACACGGCTGCCATTGGGCACTCATCATTCGTTTCCTGTGTCATTCAATCAATTTCAGGCACGCACACCTACACACTTAGGCAAACATGTATACAACATTTAACATTTTACGTGTATGACCGTTTTGTTTATTTACCCCCACCATGTAGGCAGCCATATTCCGTTTTCGGGGTTTGAAGTGTCCATGCTGGCATGTGTCTGTGTAGAGTTTATGTGTACTTCATCCACAGGCATATTCATTAATTTTGTCTGCATATCTCCATAAGCACACCATAAGCACCCTCTCTCTCTCTCTCTTAGAAACACACACACACACACACGCACGCACGCACACGCACGCACAGACACACACACACACACACACTGACCTTTCTACTGCAGTTTTCCAGAATGATGTAGACATTGGTGTCGTCCTCAAAGTAACTGTGAAACTGCACCACATTTCGATGCATCAGGTTTTTCTGTAGCTTCACCTCATCCAGAATCTGTGTCCACACAATTAATAAATCTGTCATTCACCTATTATTCATCTCTTTGTCTTCCGTTAATCTTTGCTTCTGACCATCAGTGATTGACTCAAGCTTGCATGCAGTTGGACCACACAGCGAAGTGAAAGCTGCATATGGTCTTCTCCTTCTTCTTCTCCTTCTGCGTTCGTGGGCTGCAGCTCCCACGTTCACTCGTATGCACACGAGTGGGATTTTACGTGTATGACCGTTTTTAACCCCGCCATGTAGGCAGCCATACTCCGTTTTCGGGGGTGTGCATGCTGGGTATGTTCTTGTTTCCATAACCCCCCGAACGCTGACATGGATTACAGGATCTTTAACGTGCGTATTTGATCTTCTGCTTGCATATACACACGAAGGGGGTTCAGGCACTAGCAGGTCTGCACATATGTTGACCTGGGAGATCGTAAAAATCTCCACCCTTTACCCACCAGGCGCCGTCACCGTGATTCGAACCCCGGACCCTCAGATTGACAGTCCAACGCTTTAACCACTCGGCGATTGCGCCCGTTTCTGCATATGGTCAATTAATGATTTCCCCACTGACGGTAACTGGAATTCATTTAGAGCTGATTCTGTTGGGAAGGTCTATGACTCTGAAAGTGGGAGGCACTGAAGACTGCACTGGTTGTTAAGTGCTGCAGCCTTGGGGGCTTGGCCTTTGGGAATCTTCCTAACACCGACTGTGCCTAAAGCCCTCTTGGGCAGAGGGGGGAGAGGAGGGGGGTGATTATGATGATGATGATGATGATGATGATGACGTGGATACTTATTTAACGCCTATCCTTGGTGTGTGAGAGCCCAAGCTCTAAGCGCTTTACTAACACGGAGTCATTCGCACAACAGGCTGTCTACCTGGGTAGAGCTGACTGACAGATGCCTTTAGACGCTTATCATTCGTTTCCCGTGTCACTCACTGAGTCAGATTTCTCTCTCTCTCTCTCTCTCTCTCTCTCTCTCACACACACACACACACACACACACACACACGCATGCAACGTTTTTCATGTATTACCTTTGTTTATTTACCCTGCCATGTAGGCAGCCATACTATATACGTTTTCATGGTTATGCACCCGGCTGGGTATCAGTGTTTTTGTTGGCATTACCCACCGAACACTGACACAGATCACATGATCTTTATGAAGTGGGCATTAACTGTTCATCTTCCGCATGCATATGCTTATACACGCGAATGTGGTTCAGCAGGTCTGCCGCGGAATACATGTTTAGCTGGAAGATCGGAGGAAAAATCCCCACTGGATGTGCGTAGAACTGAGGGGACCCGTGTCGGTAAGAATACAGCGCTCTGGACCATTCAGTTCAGACACTGCGCCCGGTACCCCGGTGTGGGGGGGGGGGGGGGGAGAAAAAAAAGGGGATGGTGGGGGTGGTGGTGGTGGTGGATGGGCGGGGACAGCAGAAACAGGAGTGGTCGGGTAGCTATTGAAAGATGTGCCAACTCGTCACGCTTTTATAGGTGCTTGAATTCAAGTCTAAAACCTCGTCAATTGATTCTCTCAGACTTTGGTCCGATTCAAAGACCAATTCTGAGTTTAGCTCTCAGACTATTATCAAATTCATTACGGACCAAGTATTGTTCTAATGTCAAGTGCATATGCTTTAGTAACCTGACAATTGAGCATATAATTTTTTCTGACCGTCTGTAGCTTGATGAAGTCTTATGTGCACGGAAGTGTCTTCACAAGTGACTGAGAACGTTGATGTTTTTGACTTTTTGCATTCATTATCAGTTGTTTCGCTTGTCAGTTTAACGAATTCTCTTTTACGAAGTCCTTTAAGTAATTTCCTGTAATTGTATTTTGATTTTTTTCAAATTTCACCCACATTTCACCCTCATTTGCCCAGTTTCCCCCAACCCTCCATTCATTCACATCTCCCACCCCTTCTAACCGATAATACTCAAATGTATTCATAAATACTTGAACAAAATGTCTTCAATCACCGATATGTGTGACGGGACATTAAACAAAATTCCTCCTTCGTCACGCTTGCAGGCGACACGCATAAATGTAGGCCTGCCCGTACACGTGACGGTGTGTACAACAACTAACTATACACACGGCTTCTTTGTGCCTCACTATGCGTGTAGCGGGAGCAAACGGGGAGTGTTCGGTATTTCATGTGTCTGTTCGGAGTCGCTTTCAACCACTCTCTCTCTCTCTCTCTCTCTCTCTCTCTCTCTCTCTATATATATATATATATATATATATATCTCGTGTCTGTACATTTGTCTGTTCACACCTTTCCCCTTCTCATGTCCACGATCTGTCTTGACCACCCCCACCCGCACCCCCGCTCTCTCTCTCTCTCTCTCTGTCTCTCTGTGAAAGATGCTCTACCTCAACTTCACTGAGTTCACTCCTGTTTAATGTGAACAATGCAAACAGAAAAGTGCGTGTGTGTGCATGCGTGCGTGCATGCGTGCGCGCGCGCGCGCGCGCGCGTGTGTGTGTGTGTGTGTGTGTGAGCCGGTCTGCCTATAAGCGTGTGTGTGTGTGTGTGTGTGTGTGTGTGTGTGTGTGTGTGTGTGTGTGTGAGCCAGTCTGCCTATAAGCGTGTGTGTGTGTGTGTGCGTGTATGTGCGTGTGCGTACTCTGTGTGTGTGTGTGTGTGTGTGTGCGCGCGCGCGGTGTGTGTGTACTAGTATGTGCACAGCACAGAGAAAAAGACAGACACTGAGACAGACAGACAGACAGACTGACAGAGACTGACACACAGACAAACTGACTGCACTTCCACAGGGAGTTGAGTTGTACCTTCTGTTTCTGGTGAGGCTTGGAGATCCTGCTTTTGTGGATGATCTTGCCGGCGTAGATCTTGTTGTCAGCCAGACCCAGCAGCTCATAGCAGCGCGCAAAACCACCCTGGGTACAATAACAATGATGATGATAATATTAATAATAACAATAATAACAATGATGATGATAATATCAATAATAATAATAATAACAACAACAACAACAAAACCCCAAACGTCAGCATAGAGGTACATACACACCCGATTCATATGTGGAGTTCTTATCTATAGATTTCAAGCGCACGTCTATGCACTCGCGTAGTGCTCGCATGCAGATACACAATCACGTGCACGCACTCACACACACACACATAACTGCTACACACACTGAACTGAGCACACACGTATGCACGCGTGTCTACTGTACACGAGCGCGCACGCACACGACACACACACACGCACACACACACACGCACACACTTACAAAACCAAAAGTACGCGCATGCACACACGGCACGCACGCACGCACACACACACACACACATACATAACTCAAGGCCTGACGTTGGGTTACGCTGCTCAGGTGGTCAGGCATCTGCTTGGCAGATGTGGTGTAGCGAATATGGATTTGTCCGAACGCAGTGACGCCTCCTTGAGCTACTGAAACTGAAATTGAAACTGATACTGATAACCCCCCCCCCCCCCGCCCCCTACCCACCCACCACCCCTCTCCTCACCTTTCCCAGAAGTCGTCCTCGCAGGTACGTGCTGTCCGTGGAGGCATCATAGAGGATGTGCTCCGTGTCGAAGTTCTGGCTGACATCTAACTGCTGCTGCTGCTGTTTCTTCTGCTCTCTGTGAAAGTGTTGACGAGAAGCGGAATGAGGATGGTGGCTGGGGTGGTGGGGGTGATGGTGATGGTGAGGTGAGTGCGAGGGGAGTAAGCTCCCTTGCTGGCCGCCGCGGGGTGTCACAGTGGGGGAGGAGGAGGAGGAGGAGCCAGCCGAGTTCCGCCGTCGGCCGGAATAGGACGCCGCCGCGGGGTGGTGGTGGTGGTGGTCCTTCATGGGGGTGGTCCTGGGGCCGACAGA
>NC_134895.1:48552225-48559725 GCF_041734735.1 Babylonia areolata | reverse complement strand
GGAGACATGTCTGAGGTCAACTTCCACTGGTGTGTGGCCTCCTGGCGACCTAACATCGATGGTTCCCTGCAGACTGCCGACGCTGGAACTGTGACGGACGAACCCGGGTGTGGCCGTGTATGGGGGAATCTAAATGAGCGGCGTGAGAGTAATGCCACTGAAATGGTGGTGCAGATGATGGGGCAGTAAAAAAAAAAAGAAAAAAAAAGAAAAAAAAGTTCCACACAAGTTGGGTCGATGGGACATGTACACACGGACAGTGACCCAACAGCACAGCTGCCAAGTTGTTCACACGCCGGATCAAAAGTGACTGAGAGGCACTTTGTACTACAGCCTCTGAGGGGTCTTGGACTGAAGAGGTCATGAAATCAGAGGGTATCGTCATCTGGATTCCTAAAGACACGTGACCATGTAATATACAACGATCGCTTGAGGAGACAGAAGTGAGTGGGGGGTGGGGGTGGGGGTGGATCTAGATCCGGGGCATCTGCTTTTCAAGATCAAAGAGTGATGACAACTTCGAATCAAATGATCCGCATAAGAACTTGACAAGCCCGGGTATTTCTACTTTCTTTTCTTTTTTTTTCTTCTTTTCAAAGTGTCTGGATTTGTTCCAGTCTACCTTTTGTTTACCTGTGCGCTCGCTGAATCGTGGCACAAGCAGCATTGACTTGAAGGTGTGTACCTCAGTTGTAACTGGAGAGAGTCACAACTCTTCACTGTTGTTTCTTTCTGCTGCTTTTCAGTTTCTTCTTCTTCTTCTTCTTCTGCGTTCACTCGCATGCACACGAGTGGGCTTTTACGTGTATGACCGTTTTTACCCCGCCATGTAGGCAGCCATACTCCGTTTTCGGGGGGGGTGCATGCTGGGTATGTTCTTGTTTCCATAACCCACCGAACGCTGACATGGATTACAGGATCTTTAACGTGCGTATTTGATCTTCTGCTTGCATATACACACGAAGGGGGTTCAGACACTAGCAGGTCTGCACATATGTTGACCTGGGAGATCGTAAAAAATCTCCACCCTTTACCCACCAGGCGCCGTCACCGTGATTCGAACCCGGGACTCTCAGATTGACAGTGCAACGCTTTAACCACTCGGCTATTGCGCCCGTTCTGCTTTTCAGTTTCAAAGAAGTTTCCGACAGAACACACCGGGACTGATCCGTAGATCGTTATCATCATATACACTACAGTACACTGATCTGCATGAAAGTAAAGAAAGAAAGGAAGGAAGGAAGGAAGGAAGGAAGGAAGGAAAGAACAACAACGAAACATAGGTGTTTTAATTAGAACACCTTACATTTAGTTCAGTTGTGGGTTTGTTTTTTGTGTTTGTTTTGGGGGTTTTTTTGTTGTTGTTTTTGTTGTTGTTGTTGTTGTTGTTGTTGTGTGTGTGTATGTGTGTGTGTTGTTGTTGTTGTTAAGTGTTGGTGGTGGTGGTGGTGGCGTGTGTGTGTGTGTGTGTGTGTGTGTGTGTTGTGTGTCTGTGTGCGTCTGTGTGTGTTGTGTTGTGTGTGTGTGTGTGTGTGTGTGTGTGTGTGTGTGTGTGTTGTCACGTTGTTGTTGTTTTTTCCTTCTTCTTCTTTGTGTGTGTGTGTGTGTGTGTGTGTGTGTGTGTGTGTGTGTGTGTGTCAACTATTCACACGGTTTTCATGACAGATACTGATGATGATGATGATGATCGATGCCTGACCTTATCTTAAACCTATCGCGCCTCTCAGTTCTTGCAATACGCTCCATCAGTTTCGGAACCGGCACGGACTGACGCAGAGGCTGTGAGACTGTGTGAAGATTACTGCGAGTTCGATTCCCGGGTTGCTGGCGCCGACGCCTGGGGTGCATGGTTCGCTCTGCCGCGGGATGGGTGAACACCGAACTCGATCAACTCACAGTCGGAATATTGTGAGTTCTTATCCCAGACACCAAACATAAAAAAAAGGCATTTTCAGCCAACCATCTTAATGTGTTGTCAGTTCTGCCTGATAGTGTCGGTGTGTAATGTTTGATAGGTCCCCACCCCCCTCCCCACCCACCACCACATCCCCCCTACCCCCCCGCCCACCCTCCTGGCTTTGTTGACTCCATCGCCCTCACAGACTATCATCTGAGGATGGCTATCCACGTTAAAACTTCAATTAAAAAGCTCAAATGTAACTAAGAATAGTTGCGCCTGTTGCCGAAACACACACATAGACGGACAGCGAAGAGAGACAGAGACAGAGAGAGAGAGAAAAGCGAGTCAGTGGAAGGAACACAATATTCACTTTTCGCTCTTTTCCTACGATGTCAGTGTCGTTCTGGGTAGGGTTTGTGTGTGTGTGTGTGTGTGTGTGTGTGTGTGTGTGTGTGTGTGTGAGTGTGTGTGTGTGTGTGTGTGAGTGTGTGTGTGTGTGTGTGAGTGTGTGTGTGTGTGTGTGTGTGTGTGAGTGTGTGTGTGTGTGTGTGTGTGTGTGTGTGTGTGAGTGTGTGTGTGTGTGTGTGTGTGTGTGTGTGAGTGTGTGTGTGTGTGTGTGTGTGTGTGTGTGTGTGTGTGAGTGTGTGTGTGTGTGTGTGTGTGTGTGAGTGTGTGTATGTGTGTGTGTGTGTGTGTGTGTGTGTGTGTGTGAGTGTGTGTGTGTGTGTGTGTGTGTGTGTGAGTGTGTGTGTGTGTGTGTGTGTGTGTGTGTGAGTGTGTGTGTGTGTGTGTGTGTGTGTGTGTGTGTGTGTGTGTGTGTGTGTGTGTGTGTGTGTGTGTGTGTGTGTGTGTGTGTGTGTGTGTGTGTGTTTTTTTAATTTTTTTTTTTTTTTCTGTCTGGTGTCGAGTCAGAGGACGGTCCATCTCCCCTTCCCCCCGACCTCCACCCCTCTCCCAACCCCCTCCCATCACTGATCCTCCCCCCCCCCCTCGCCCCCCCCCTGTGGGACGGTTATCCCCCCCTGTCAGTCACATGACGGAAGTGGGTGACGCAGCACTTGATGAATGTGGGCCGAAATATAAAACCGGCGGGGGTCTGTCTCACTGATGTAGTGCGGGAATGTTCTCTGCAATCCTCCCCCGAGTATCCTCCACACACTGAGATGCCCAGTATCTAGTTTCGCTGGGGTTTCTATTATGATGATTATCAGTCGTTGGCTACAGTATCCCACCGGCAAAGGAATGACTGCAGGTTACAGTCCATAAGTTCACCACGTGGACTGTGAATCAACAGCTGAATCAATCAAAATTATGAACATATAGATAAAATAGATAGAAATAAATAATAGAAAGAATAAACAACCGGATTATGAGAGTAATGACTCAGGTAGATCTACAGGCTCAAACTGACAGCTTCATCTCAGTGTACGTCTCAAACTTTGTTCAACAGTCTTCACTTAGATGTCCTTCATATATAAAATGGTGACATCTTCTTGGCGTTCACTGCCGACCGTCATACCATCACTATTCTGTCCAGCTCTGGCGACGATGAATGACGTCGTTTTCTCCGGTTCAAGTTGTGACTAACACTCAAAACTACCCGGCGGCAAAACAGAGACAGGTGTCTCGTAAACAAGAGCCCTACAAAGTCAGTCAGTAATCTTGAGTTTCTTTTTAAACTGAGAATGTCAGTGTGCACCATGTTAAGCCGGACAACAACCCGGTAAACTGTTTGTTTTCTGTCATCATGGCAAAACTCACTGTTCCTGGGTTCACTGTTAATTGATATTCAGTGTTTATACTCTCACAGAGACCCACTATCCACATGAATAAATGTATCATTTCGTTTTTATGAGAGTTCACCATAAAGGTGTCAGAAATGAATCATATTTGCAATATTTCCGGCAGTCCGGCAGTTCAGAAGGGTTTCACGTCACTTTAAAGTGCAAGAAAAAAAACAACAAGGACCGGTAGGTGTGAAATTTTGATGTACGTTTTTATCTGAGACGGAATCTCTCTCAGTGAAACCCGACGGGACTCGAAAGCACTGATCAACCTGGGGGTTCGAAAGCCCCAACTCTGCCGGTCAATTCTCGCACCGTGCGTGGCCGCGCGGAGATCGCTCACTGTGCCTATGTACGCAGCAGGCATGCAAAAACCTTTAAAGACACCCCCGCACAATCCAAACGGGAATTCAACCGTACGTTTTAATAATTACTTACAACAAAACAGACGCGGCCCTACCCTAACAGTTGGTTATAATGGCCCCCAAGTCATGATGCGTTTTTACTGATAAGCCGCGCTGGAAATGATGACATCAGCTACTCTTTTGAAAGGGTAGCTAGCTTGGGTATATTTTGAACGGGGTGGCCTGGGTTTGTTTGAGAACAAGTATTTGGGTACTCTTCCCGTCAGGGTACGTGGGGAAAAGGTTATTGGGAGAGAGACTGAGGGAGGCAGGAGAGGAAGGAGAGAGAGAGAGGGGTGGGTGGGGGGGAGGGGGGTAGGGGGAGTGAATGAATGAGAAAGTGAGAAAGAAAGAAGTATGTTTAGAAGTCTCACTTCACAGCACACACACACACACACACACACACACACACACACACACACACCAGGTGTGAATGCCGACCTACTATAACACCCCCCTCTCTCTCTCAGGCTCTCTCCCTCTCTCCGATTTCTCTTGATAAACGTCCTAGTTCCCACCCACCCCTTCCCCCGCCCACCCCTTTTCCTCCACTTTTGTGTCACGCTGCCCCACTCTCTCTCTCTCTCGCCGAGTCTCTCTCTCTCTCCCTCTCTCTCTCTCACTCTCTCTCTCATTCTAAGACTCTTCCTCCCCCCTTCTCTCCTCTCTCCCTTATCCTCCCTTTCTCTCTCCCCCTAATTCCTCCTATCTAAACTTCTCTACCCCCTTTCCCGTTCTCTCTCTCTCTCTCTCTCTCTCTCTCTCTCTCTCTCTCTCTCTCTCCTACTCCACTCAGTCTCTCTCTATCCATCTCTGTCTCAGTCTCAGAGACTCAGTCTCTCTCTCTCTCTGTGTCCTCTCTGTCCCCCCCGCCCCCTCACTTCCATCTCCCTCCCTCTCTCTCCACCATGAATCACTGACGCAACGACAGGTACACAAAAGCGGGGAAATCCCAAGTTCGAGTAACTATGACATGGGATCAAAAACACACCACAGTTTTCGGATTTGTCTGGACACACACACACACACTCTCTCTCTCTCTCTCTGTGTGTGTGTGTGTGTGTGTGTGTGTGTGTGTGTGTGTGTGTGTGTTTGAGACAGATAGCTGTTCGTCGTGTCTCCAAATAGACTGGTATGTGAACGCTGAAAGTTTCCTGAAAAAATTCGATAAGATGTGTGTGTGTGTGTGTGTGTGTGTGTGTGTGTGTGTGTGTGTGTGTGTGTGTGTGTGAGATAGCTGTTCGTCGTGTCTCCAAATAGACTCGACTTGTGATAAGTGAAGGCGAAAAGTGTCCTGAAAAAAATCGATAAGGTGTGTGTGTGTGTGTGTGTGTGTGTGTGTGTGTGTGTGTGTGTGCCCACGGTGTGTGTGTGTGTGTGTGTATGTGTGTGTGTGTGTGTGTGTGTGTGTGTGTGTGTGTGTGTGTGTGTGTGTGTGTTTACCTTTTCTTGAATGACAAATCGTCACGGCGAACATGACAGCACACACGCGTTGCAATGAAGCTATTGTCAGCACTTATTCATTCGGCACAACGATCTGTGAATCATACACTCCTCTCACTGGTGTCAGGTCTCCAAAAGCACTGCCTATAATCATATTCATATTTGTAAATGAAATGCAGAGAATAAACTTTGTTGATATGTAATTATGCATGTATGTATGTATGTATACTGTGTATGCTTGTTTGTCTGTGTCTGTCCGTATGTAACATGTATAAATCAGTCTCTCTCTCTCTCTCTCTCTCTCTCTCTCTCTGTGCGAACTATCACTCCTTTTTGAAACATGAAAAACACACGACTTTTTCAAATGTCGTTTTAAAAGGAGATAGAGTTTTAGTCTCGAAATGGCGACGATTGTGTGTAAACTAAGCGCGTAAGTGCCCGCTCATCTGATTTTATTGTAGCCTTGAAAATAAAGAATGTCTGTCTCAGTGTCTGTCTCTGCGTCTGTCTGTCTGTCTCTCTCTCACACACACAACAACAACACAACACACACACACACACACACACACACTGTTCATGCTCTCTCGATCCCTCTCCCCCCTTTCCCGCTCTACTTGTGTGTGTGTGTGTGTGTGTGTGTGTGTGTGTGTGTGTGTGTGTGTGTGTGTGTGTGTGTGTGTGTGTGTGTTGTGTTGTGTTGTGTTTTTGTTGTGTGTGTGTGTGTGTGTGTGTGTGTGTGTGTGTGTGTGTGTGTGTTGTTGTTGTTGTTGTTGTTGTTGTTGTTGTTGTTGTTGTTCAGTGTTGGTGGTGGTGTTGGTGGTGGCGTGTATATATATATATATGTGTGTGTGTGTGTGTGTGTGTGTGAGCGTGTGTGTGTTGTGTTGTGTTGTGTTGTGGTGTGTGTGTGTGTTGTCACGTTGTTGTTGTTGTTGTGTGTGTTATGTTGTGTGTGTGTGTGTGTGTGTGTGTGTGTGTGTGTGTTTGCCAGTGTGTGTGTGTGTGTGTGTGTGTGTGTGTGTGTGTGTGTTTCACAATTGCATAATAATAATAATTTCGATTTTGTTTTGTTGTATGTAATCATGTGTTGATCATAAAGCCTACTGTATCAGCGCTGCGACTGAATGAAAAAAATGACAGCACGCAAACGCTTATACACCTATTATGCTCGAAAATAAAAGAAATGTGTATTGTAATAAGGAAACAGAAATGACAGAGAGAGAGAGAGGGGGGGGGGGGTTGGACGGAGGGAGGGGCAGAGAGAGAGAGAGAGACGGGAGTGAGAGAGAGAGAGAGAGAGAGAGGATCAGAGAGAGGGAGAGTCAGAGAGAGAGAGAGGATAAGATAGAGAATATTCACAGCCGGGACACCCAACATACCTTACTCAGTACACAGTGGACGTCGCTGGACAAGGTCGCTGAATCGACATGGCCCGCGTTGTGAACCTGACGCCAGTTCAGTGTCGGCTGGCTAACCGCTTCCAGTTCGTCAGTGTCACTGAATAATTTCAAATACACAGCGACCAACTTTTGGTTTTAAATCACTCAGTTTGAACGAACAAACCTCCCTTTAAACCATCACACACACAGCAACAACTAAAATCCGTTTCCGTAAAAGTTATCACGGCAACCAAGCACACAAACTGAACCGAACTTTGGGATACAATTTGAATTCTGCCGGAGGGACTCGTAAAACTTAAAGAAGTTGGAACACTTGACAGGAGTTTCCGCTGGCGGTTGACTCGCGTGTAGAGCTGAGACTGAGTACGTGTTTCCTGAAGTGGTTCAGGTGAAAGGTTTGGACGCCTCCGTGTGTGTGTGTGTGTGTGTGTGTGTAGGTGTGTATTTATAGTGCGTCAGCACCGCGCGGCGGCACACGGCACGGCCAGTGTCCTTTGCAAGGACTGGTTTCAGTTGTTTCTTTAGTATCATGTCTCTCGACCCCAGCACTGCACACCTCAGTGTCTTGT